>NW_006159712.1:2088179-2097987 GCF_000334495.1 Tupaia belangeri chinensis | reverse complement strand
TGCTGGAGAGGCCTTGGCCTGTGGTGTGGAGTCATGGACTCTAGGGCCAGACTGCCTGTTCTTGGGTTCCAACATCCAGTACCTCCCAGCCCTGAAATCTAAGGCAAGCTACTTACTCGCTCCAGGCTTCAGTCTTCTCATCTGTATAATGGGGATAATAATAGCACTTGCTTTTTGGAGGTGTGGGGACTAAATGAGCTAAACCACCTGAAGTGCCTAGAATAAGGATTGTACAAAGTCACCCCCACTAAGAATTATCACTTATTAGTTTTAGTCTTGCCCCCTGTGAGCCCAGTTGAGGGCATGATGTCACAGGATGGAAGGGACTAGAGGGCAGAGTGAGGATCTTGCTTTCCCTAGCAAACAACATCTCACCCATGTGAACTTAGAGATGGAGAGCCCCATTAGGCTCAGGCTCTGCAGGTTTCTTGCTGTGTGGCAGAGATGACATTTCCATGCCTCCTTATAAAATGTTTTGTTTCTGGGGGTCAAAAGGTCTCTGACCCTTTATAGAGCCAAAAAGAAACTGCACATCAAAAAGATCTCTTTTCCCTGCAGGTAAATGTCAGAACTAATGAATGTAGTCCCCAGCCTTCATCTGCAGGCTCTATGTGGTTAGAAGGCAAAGGCAAGGCTTGACTTAGGGTACTATGGGGAGACTAGAGCACCCACCAAGGGAAAACAGGAAGTGGCCTGGAAGTAAGGAGGGCATTTCCAGCTCAGACTCTGTCCCTGTTTGGAGATTGATCTGTGCTGTGGTTTTCTTACTTTAAGTCCAAGCATTAATGCTTCTCTACTTAAAACATTCTTGGGACCAGAAGATGGCATGGTGGTTAAGGGCCCTGGACTCCCACATGGCTGTCTGTGGTTTGAGTCCCAGATCTGGTGGCTTGCTTTCTCACTTTCTCTCTTTCTCTCACTCTGTCCCTCTCTGGTCAAATTAAAGTAAATAAAATAAAGTTAAATGAAACACTTCTTAAAAGAAGAAAACGCATTCTTTTATGAAGATTGTTTGAGATCATGAGTATGGGGGCTTGGAAGAAGACAAAGAACTAGAGCTGTATTAGGGCCTGGGAGGATCTTGAACTGTCTCCAAGTTTTGGCCTAGCCTGCCATATAAAGAAGCTGAGCTTTGCTTTTCCATCTGGTTTCCTCTTCAGAGCAGGTGACATTTAGCCATCCTTACTATGGTCTAGCTGCCAAGGGCTACTGGTCTGCTTAACCAGGAATGAGAGAAGAGGGGCTGGTTTTACAGGAGTCCACTTTATCACCAGAACCTCTTGCCTTCTTAGTTACCTTGCTGTCTAGTGGACAGCCAGAGTGATCCTCCTGTAGATACCTGGTCAAATTAATTTTCCTTCATTGTTACACAATAGAAGTTTCTATGGACAAGGTAGTATGCTTACAAAGTGAGAGAGGACAAAGCTTCTGCCCTTGAGGAGTTTTATATATAAGGCTAGAAGCTTGAACAATGGAGTCAGAACTGAGTTCAAATCTGGACCTGTTTCCTGGGGGGTAATCATAATAACAGAGTTCTCACGAGATTGTTGAGATTGAATGGGGTTTTGCACGTAAAAGATTAGTGTTGTGTCTGCCTTAATGAGAATTAGTGGCTGAAGTCAAGAGGCTTATCTCTTAATAGTATCAGGTCATTGGGAAAGTCATGACATATTTTTCTATGCAAAAAATGCACTATGACTTTCCTGATGATCCTATAGTTGCAGAACCAAGAGAAACACACAGGTATGTATCCTAATGCCAAGTTCAAGATGGCAGTGCTTTGTAAGAACGTACTGTTCATGGTCTGTAAGATCCATAACAGTATTTTTGACCTTAGGACATCTATGTGAGGCAGCACATTGTTCTCTTTGTACAAATGAAGAAACCAAGGCCCAGAGTTTACATGATTTGGAAGTAATGGAGCTGGGCCTTTACTTCAGTTGTCTTAGTACTTCTCTAGGAGGGAATCTGGGAGGGAGAACAGTCATAGATAAAGGCAGGAAGCTGGAATATGAGTACGTGGATTAAACAGTAAATAGTCCAGCTTGGTTTTAGTAGATGTTTATAGTGAAAAAGAACATGGGAGAGGTAGATTATGGCCAGATTGTGAAGGGCTCTGAATGTTAGGGTGTAAGTTTAGACTTCCTTTTATGAGCACTGGAGTTCTTGAGTAGGAATGTCACCTGCAATAACTTAATATAATTAATCAGGAGAGGAGCAAGGATTGGAAATATAGTAGAAAGGATGTAGATAACAATTTTACCTGTCTACTGACTTCCTGATCTGTTAATCTAGCAGGAGTCTACTTATAATTAACATTGCCTTTTGACCTTTACTGTCTTAATCCTCTACACCAGATGCTCTTGTTAGGGAAGAGTGCTTTCTCCTTGGAGAGAAAAAGGAAAGTCGAAAAGAGGAGATGAGACAGAAAGAGAAAGTAATGGAATCAGGATTAAGTGTGACTATGGGTGACAGAAACCTCCCAAAAGACGGCTTAACTAAGCTACAAATTTGTTTCTTTCTTACATAGAAAGCCTAGAAATGGTCTGTGAGCAGGTGGTAAGGTGGCTTATTCTGTCTCAGCCACTGCTTCCTTGACATGAGGTTTCTGCTTTCTAAACCACACAAGCTACATAAGCTTCAGCCATCAGTGGTGGTTTCCAGCAAGAAAGAAGAATGAAGAGAACAAGAAAGATAAAGCCTTCCCTTTAAGGAAGACCTTCCCTTTACCTGAAGGCACACGTGACAATTTCTCTTACATCCTACTAGTTAAAATATAAAATCATATGACCAACACTTGCTGCAAGAGAACCCAGAAAATATAGTCTGTAAGGTAGGCAGCCACATACTCAGCTAAGTGTTAGAAGTTCCATCCCCAAGGAAAGAAAGCAGGAAGAATATTGGAGATGTGTTAGTTTGGTAGTGTTGCCGTATAGAGTACCACAGACTGAGTGGCTAAAACAAGGTGACTTTATTTTCTTACAGTTCTGGGTGTTAGAGGTCCAAGAAGGGGGTCACATGGGGTTGGTTTCTCCTGTGTCTCTCTCCTTGGTCTTGCTGCCTCTTTACATGGTCCTCCCTCTGTGCATACACGCCCTTGGTATCTCTTCCTCTTCTTGTGAAGACACCAGTCATACTGGATGAGGACCTCACCCTAAATGCCTCTTTTTAACTTAATCACATCTTTAAAGTACTTACCTCCAAATGTGATTGTATTGAAGTACTGGGGGGTTGGGACTCCCACATACAAATTTGGCAGGTACACAATTAAGTGTATAACAGATGATCTGTGCTCTCTGGCATGTTATTTAGAGATGTAAGAGAGGACTTCAGGCAGGGGTTTTTAGAGTGTGAGGGCAGAAAAAAGGCTTGTTTACCCAGAAGCTAGGCCTGCCAGATAGATTTGTGTGAGGCTTCATATATGCTTACAGGGGAGGATAAAAAAATGTTTTAGCTACCCATCTTAGGGTTTGCGACTGGAGCTTTGGAAATTAGATTAACAGGAGACAGATTAACAAGAGGGAAAAAAAATCCAACAAAACAAATAAACAAACAAACAAAAACACAGGAGTGAATTAGCATGTGCATTGAGTTTATACATGGCATTTCCCCGAGATGAGTAACTCAAAAGGTTGCTGTGATGTGAGCTTATCTGGCATTTTAGCAAAGGGAAAATAAAGTTTCAGAGAAAGTAAAAGGGTTTTAGGCTTCCCAGGTAGCTAACTGTGGGAAGGTAAATATATGGCGGAAATCAGTGGAAGGTGAGGGGTATTTGCACAGGTCCATCTTGGAGCAGATGCTCTCTCTTTCATGACTGTAAACTCCCCCACCCCTTTACCATGACAGGATTTACGGCAGCCCTTATTTCTTAGAAGTTTCTGCCTTCAGTCAGATAAAGGATTCAGGAAAGGTTCTTTCTGCATCTCTTGTTTCTCATTTGCCTCCAGTTCAAAATAATTGTTATGCTATGGTGACATATTTTAGAGTAGTGTATTTTGATTCCCTACAGCTCAGAAACCCATTCTCTATGCAGCTTGGCTTCAGTTACAGTTATACACCTGCATGCAGTGCTGGGCTGTATAGCAGGCTCCTTCTGAGGATTAAGAGGAATAATCTCTTCCATGCTGTCTCCTAGCTTCTGGTAGTTCACTGGCAATCATTGGCATTTTTTGGCCTTTAGAGGTATCACTCTGGTCTCTGCCTGCACACTCTCTTAGCGTTCTTATTGTCTGCATGTCTGTCTCTAAACCTCCCCCTTCCCCAAAGTCATCAGTTATGTTGGATTAAGGCCCACTCTAATGACCTCATTTTAACTTCATTACCTCTGTAGAGACTCTATTTCCAAATGTCACAATCTGAGGTATCTGGGATTAACATCTCTCCTTTTGGTGGTGTAATTGAAATCACAGCAGACTTTCCAAAAGCATAGATGGTCTTTTCCAAAAAATTAGCTTCCTTTTCCTAGTCCAGGATGTGGGAGATGGCGCTTCGGATGCAGACTGGTGGGTTTGGAGTGGGCAGTGTGTGCCAGAGACTTTTGCAGCATGAGTTCTCATTATAAGGAACAAAATCCACTCCACCTATTGATGGTTTAATTAAAAGGTGTATAGTGCGTGGCTATGTGAAAATGTGGGCAAATGGTGTACGTAAGGGCCAGAGGAGAGATATCTAGGCACCATGAGCAGCTGGGCTGCCAGAAAAGCCTGAACTGAGACAGCCCTGGAGACCTCTGCCTCTTCCCTCATGGCTTCTCAGTGTCTTTAAACACATTGGCTCTGTTTTCCTTCCTGTCCTCACCAGCTCGCACTGAGTTCATTGCTCCTTCACGATTGACTATTCTATCATACTGTAAGAGTGGCCCCAGCATACCACCTGCCTTGCCAACTCTGCATGACCTTGGGTTTCATGCACTTACTGAATCTCCTCTCTGCGCTTATTTGCCCAAAGTTCTGAGAAGAGATCTGGATTGGTAACTTAATTCACCTTTTCAAGAAAGGCCACCCAAGGCAGAGGTTGTTGCCAGCCCAAGAACAGGTCTCACTCAGGGTGTGGCCCGGCCTGGTCCACTTCACTGTGGCCATGGGGTGGAGTCACATGATGTGCCACTCAGCTAGCAGGAGCTGGATGGATTGGGACCAATACTTTGTGTAGGAGACTTGAGTAAGATACGCGTCTCAAATATACCCAGGGCAGACCTCCACTACAAAGGGAAGTTCTGCTCTTACTGCCACAGGCAAGTTAAGAGGCAGGATGGAGAGCATCAATTACTTGCTAACATGTTCACTCAGTCATTCATTTTGTTTGTTTATTCCTTAAATGTGTTGGGCCTATGTGCCACGAACTATGCTAGTCACTGAGATGACTAGAACTAGACCAAAATGGTTCCTACAGTTTTGAAGTTTATAGTCTAATAGGAAAGACAAAAAAAAAGTGTTGTGCATAAATCAATAAACATATATGTGTTTATTGCGAGATGTGCTATTGTAACAAAGAAACATGGTTCCCAGAATGAAAATTTTGGAGAAAGAGGTTTTAAATCAGATGATCTGGAAGGCCTCTGAGGACCAATGGGGAAAAGAATTCCAAAGGAAATGCTTGGAGGGATCTTAATACATGTATCATTACTGCTAAGGCTGGCTGTATCTTTGGACCGGTCCCCAGAAATTTGTCAGGTGCAACAAAAATACATGAATTGGAAATCTAATTCCATCCTATCACAGTTCTTAGGTGCCTGGGTCTCCTACTTTCTGTTGCTTCAGCAGCTGGGGGTTGTTTAGAAGTGCCTGCTGGACTGGCTGTTTGAATCCATGTAAAGAGATTGTCCTAATCCCTGCTAATCACTAGGTATATGGGAGCCTCATTAGTCAGTGACCATCTTGACCCAACAATAATGTTCTTGTTTGAATGAGCCTGAATGACAGATTGTTTTCTAAGCTCTGCTTCCTTCTGAGATTAGCATCCTTATATTGTTGCTGTGTTTTGAGAGAAAATGTAGTCACCATAATGCTCTGCTAATTTCTGGACCTTTGGATTTTTGTTTGTTTGTTTGTTTAAGTTTACAGGCCTTTAATTTAATAGTCACTTACACACAGGCGCCACAGTCATGTTCAGCAGCATATGTTCTGCAGACGGGGAATAGAAATGCTTCATTGCCACACAATTCAGAGGAGTCTGGAATGCCACAAATGTTCCTTTTAATAGGCACTTTCTCCCTTCTTCCCACTTCCTTTAATTGGTGTGAACTGAAAAGCAGTCAGGCTGAGTTTGTTAGCTAATTCTTATTCTATTTTTAGTTCTCCTTAGAAAAAGTAATGTTTGTCCCTTGCCCCAACCAGGCCACTGTCAGCTTCTTCATTGGTTTAGATTTGCAGTGGCAGAAACAGACTGGATGGGAGTATGACCAACAATGTAACACCTTCCAGACCTCCTTAGTCATTGCTCCAGGGCACCAGACTTTCTCTGCCTACACAGGTTCCTTGGGTCAAAGCCTAATCTGGGATGGTAGAAGGAGACGTTGCTGGACAATGTGACTTGCATAGAAGCCTCAGGAGCTATCCCATGGCCTGAGCAGAGCAGGCATTCACTGGGTTGGACTAAGAAATGTCAATGCCAGGCCTAGAAACACCTAGGCTGGCTATGCAGAGGGCTTCTCAGGTGCTAGCTAAACCCTGAGGGTTTGCCCAGAAAGTGGGATTTTGTGCTTGCCTCACTGATGGTGGCAGTAAGGGAGTTGTCTGAGGAAAGAATGTTTTAGGTAGAAAGAACAGCCAAGGCAAAGACCCTGACGAGGAAACCCTCTGGTGTGTGGGAGCCTACTATGGCTGGATTAGGGCTTACAAGGGGTAGAATAAAAGGAAGTACATTCTATGAGGGGAGGTCACGTCAAGTACTGTCTTGTGGGTATTGCAATGACTTTAGCTTTTACTCTTTATTATTATTTATTTTAAGAGAGATTTTTTTTTCCTAAAGGGTACATGTGCTCACCAGGGACATAGATACAAAGGGAAAGAAAGTGAGAAATCATTCCCCAGGGATCTTGGGCATGCATGCACATATGCCTGGCATGAGTTTTAGGCTGCTGGGTCTGGAACTCAAACCGTGGTTGACTACGTGTGAGTCCAGCGACATAACCATTACACCATCTTCTGGTTCGGGGCCTTTACTTTTAATGGGAAATAGGGGCATTTAGGGTTTAGAGCAGAAGAATGGAATGATCTGTTTCATGTGTTAAAAGGATTATTCTAGCAGTTTTATGGTAAATAATAAAGGGGAATTAAATGTGGTAGCAGAGTAGTTTGGCAATCACTGTAATAGCCTCAACAAGAAGTGGCCGTGGCCCACACGAGGGAGGAAGGGGTGCAGGTGGTGAGATGGGCTCAGTTCTGGATGTATGTGTTTTTGGTGGGCCAGCGAGATTTGCCTCATGGATTAGATGTGGGAATGAGAGAAAGATAGAAATCAAGGGTGACCCCTCGGTCAGGTTTTTTTTTTTTTTTTTCCCCCTGAACAACTGACTAATGAAAACTGCATTTTAGAACCAGCAGATGGTATAGTGGTTATGTCACTGGACTGCCATGTAGTTGACTGCAGTTTGAGTCCTAGACCTAGTAGCTTAAACTCATGCTGGGTGCATGTGCATGTGTGCCCAAGATCCCAAGAGGAGAATGGAGAAGAAGGAATTGTGGTGCGGCTGTCCCCCCTTGTGGCTGATTTCTCACTTTCTCTCTGTTTCTCTCTCTGTCCCTCCAGTGAGCACACACACCCTATAGCAAAAATCACTCTCTCAAAAAAAAGTAAATTGTGGGGACCAGCAGTTAGCATAATGGCTATGTCGCTGGACTCCCACGTAGTCGACCACGGTTCATGTCCTGGACCGGGTCTCTTAAAACTCACGCCAGGCGCGTGTGCGTGCGTGCCCAAGATCCCGAGAGGAGAATGGAGGAGAAGGGATTGTGGCGTGGCCATCCCCCCTGGGGGGTGATTTCTCACTTTCTGTCTCTCTGTCTCTCTGTCTGTCTGGCGAGCGCACGCATCCTATAGCAAAAACAAAAAAAAAAAAAAGTAAATTGTGTATCAGACTTATCTAGTTAAGCCTTGATCTAAGTGGTCACCAAGGGTATCATAAGTCCTATGATTGCCTCACCTTTTTACAGGAGAGTGCAAGGACAGAGACTTTTTTTGTTATGCTTAACCCTCATACCCACCCTGAGAGACTGGAACTTTTATTTTCATTGCACAGATGAAGAAACTGAGGCTCAGAGGCCTTCAAGGATTCATGGAAATGAAACCTGTTTCAGGCAGTTTTATCACAGCTCACCCCTTTTATTTTACTGATGTCAACACTTTCCACCTTGTCCTTCAGATATGTTGTACATGCCATCTCTTCCACTTGATGGTTCATTATTTTTGGGCAGAGTTCTACTAGGGCAGAACTTGGAGTCTTTCCAGCTCCAAAGCAATTGCAGGAACATGATAGATCAGAGATACTACTTGTTATTATAACAGGGGTCCTCTTGGGAATCTACTGGAAACTATTAACTCTTCTTCCCACAAAACTATGCATGCATGCGGTTTTGCATTACAGTTTCATCAAAGCCCATTCATAGAAGTCAGTTAAGATCCCTAGCAAATTGTGCTCAGTAACTATTTAGTAAAATAATACATTGAGCATAGCCAACACATTGTACCCAGAGAATGAATGCTTGAAGCCAGAAGCTGCCAAGTCAGAAAACTATTCTTACAGCCTACTCAGATCAACTAAGTTCAATAAACCTATGCTACACGATGGTTTTGAGCTGGATATGGGGGTCCAGAGCTGAATCAAATAGTCTTTGCCTTATTTAGGAAGTACACAGTCCGATGGTAATCTCCCTGTTTCCCAGACTGGGGAAAGATAGACCCTTTACGTTACTACAACTGCTGTCACCCCCAACATATTTCCCATGGTCAGCAATCTGGGCTTCTCCGTAGAATATTAGCTCCATGATGGAGAACCATCTCTCCTGCTCTTCTCCAGTGCAGAGTGCCCAGCTGAGGGCAGGTCTCTGTTGGTAGTTGTTCAGAGAGATGGACAGGTGAGTAGATAGTTGGGTGGGTAAATGGGTGAGTGGGTGGGGGACATGAATGGTGGCTTGAAGTTGATGGTGTTTTACTTTCTAGTGGCCTAATAAAGTTCAGATTGGCTGAGATGCCCCATGTGTCTTCATCTTCCTGCCCTACCCCCTTCCCTTTCAGGAGGTGAGGTCCTGTGAGTGTGCCACAGCATGAGCCATGTGTTCTTGAGCTCTTCACCAGATGCTGGACCCCTGCAGTGGACCACTGTGCCAAGCCCACCATTTCTTACCTGGAACTCCATTAATTCAGCCCTGCCATCCCAGGACATCCCTCCTGCCCTTTCACCCTCTCCACTCTCACCACATCTCCTCAGGGGCTCTCCATCCAGTTCTTTCCTTTGTCCTTCCTCTGCCCCTCCCTCTTCCTTTCTCTTACTTTCTTCATGAGGCCTCTTTTTTTTTTCTCTGAGAGCACCCAGCTGTCGAGGCTTGTAGCTTAGGACTTCATTTTTAAAATATGGCTCCTTGCTTTTTTTTTTTTTTTTTTTTTGCTATAGGGCTTGTGTGCTCCCCAAGCAGACAGAGAGACAGAAAGTGAGAAATCACCCTCCAGGGGGGATGGCCATGCCACAATCCCTTCTCCTCCATTCTCCTCTCGGGATCTTGGGCATGCACGCACATGCGCCCGGTGTGAGTTTTAAGCCACTGGGTCCAGGATGCGAACCGCGGTCGACTACATGGGAGTCCAGAGACAT
>NW_006159712.1:2086047-2087791 GCF_000334495.1 Tupaia belangeri chinensis | reverse complement strand
GCTTAGGACTTCATTTTTAAAAAATGGCCCCTTGCTTTTTTTTTTTTTTTTTTTTTGCTATAGGGCTTGTGTGCTCCCCAAGCAGACAGAGAGACAGAAAGTGAGAAATCACCCTCCAGGGGGGATGGCCATGCCACAATCCCTTCTCCTCCATTCTCCTCTCGGGATCTTGGGCATGCACGCACATGCGCCCGGTGTGAGTTTTAAGCCACTGGGTCCAGGATGCGAACCGCGGTCGACTACATGGGAGTCCAGAGACATAGCCATTATGCCAACTGCTGGTCCCATGGATCCTTGTTATTTTGTGTGTTCATTTTGTCTCTTTAGTTAGAGTTCGTGGGAGCTGCAAGAGAAGAGGAGCTATCCCCTCCCACCTGTTTTCTAACCTGCAAGAGCTAGCAGAGTAGTAGACACTGCATTTGGGGGTAGAGGGCTGATTTGTTCGATTTCATCTAAAGCCTTTCTTTCAACCCTGTAGTCTATGTGTGAACGTAGGCATGTGTAAGGTTGTGCGTTTGTGTATGTGTTTATGCCCAAAGGAGTACCTGAAAAGAGTGAAATTCTAGTGAAACCCTGCTTTATGGCATGATTTCTCTGCCTCGGCACCATTGATGTTGTGGGTCGGGTCACCTTGGCTATGGAGCTGTCCTGTGCCTTGTAGGATGCTTAGTAGCATCTCTGGCCTCTACTTACTGGATGTTAGGAGGAGCTACCTCTCTACCCTGCCCCGAGTTGGGGCAAGCAAAAATGTCTCCATGGGGGCAAAAATCATCCCTAGTTGAGAATCACTGTTTTAAAGCACTCCATGGCATCACAATTTTCCTTTTACTGACTGGGCATGTCACTTCAGTTCGCTAAAAGCTGGGTACAATGATGTGCAGATCATAGGGTGGTAATGAGGACCCAGTGAGGTTCCTAAAGCGCCTGGCCAAGTGCAGGTGCTGAACATATCTGCATTGGGAGAGGAAGTGTGGTGCAGCGGTTGAGAGCAAGCCTGCCTGGGGAGATACCCTGGCTCGGCTCCTTCCTGCTGTGTCCACCTGGGTTGTTCACTTGATCACACACTACCTCAGTTTCCCCACCTGTGAAATAGCTAACAAGACTTGGTGGCCATGCAGAAAGCCCTTGGAATAATGTCTGGTATGTGCAACGTGTTCTGCAGAGGTTGATTGCTGTGATTCCCCTGCTCTGTTTTTGTTGGTGGAGGAAATAGCTCCTCCTCCTGGTTCCCCCTGGCATAATCTTCCTGCTTCATTCATCACTGACTTGCACCTGCGTTTGAGCTCTGTGCTTGCAGCCTGAAGCTTCTGCTGGATCATGGCAGCCACTCTCCCTGATGTAGTGTCAGAATTGTCACCTTGGTGCTGAGGCTGTCAACACCTTGTCCCGAGACTTCAGGCACACCACTGTGCATTTCATTTGAATCCAAAGTGGACCTGCAGCTAGTTCTATTTCCCCCAGAGTGGAGACTCTCCAAAGCCCAGTTCAGGGACTGAAGAAGCAAGCTTCAGGCAGTTACATTCTCTTTCTCATAATTATTTTTGTTCTTCTTCTACAGCCACTTGTCCAAACTCTATTAACACTTGGCGTTGACTGAAGCTTTTGTTTTCAAACATGTCAGCAAATAGCAGGGACCCAGATGATGCACAAATTTATCTTGAAGGCTCACAAGGCACTCGATGGCTGCAATCAGAGTTGGCAGCCAAGCTGGGTCAGCGTATTTTGAAGCAATCTCAAGAAAGTC
>NW_006159712.1:2076509-2085852 GCF_000334495.1 Tupaia belangeri chinensis | reverse complement strand
AAGGACATACCTGTCTTTTATGTTCCTTCACTTCCAGTCAGTCAATAAGTATTTACTGAAAGCTCAGTAAATGCTGATTGCACTTCTCCTCTGGGCCAGGTGCTCTTCTTGACACTGGGAATTTACTAGTCAGCAAGACAGACCCAGTCTTCGACCTCTCTGAGGCTGGATGGAAAGATGCCATGTAAACAAGTCTAGTTCATATATTATAAAGGAAGGCACCGATAATTGGCTGGTCAGGGGAGCAAGGACTTTGGACTTCACTCTGGGTTTGAATCCAGTTTCTGCCACTTTCTAGTTGTATGTCTATGGGTGAGTTCCTTAACCCTTCTTTGAGTTTCTTGGGTGTTACATGGAGGGTAATAGCTTGGAGGGTTACCATGAAGATTACACGAGCTGACACAGGTAAAGGGTTATCACTGTAATTCTAGGGTAGTACCTAGCATGCAGTAGATGTTTACTTTAATGATCTGTTGAAAAAATCATGGAATATGTGCTTGGTATATAATACGTGCTCAATAAATGTTTACCATTTTCTTGGGAAGCAGTGTGCAATGGTCAGAATTAAGATTTCTGGATCCATCTATCATTTATTTATCTATAATTTAGCTGTCTATTAATCACTCTATTGGGTGGATAAGTTGTTCACCCTTTCTATACCTCAGCTTCCTCATCTTTAAATCAAAGAAAAATATTATTTTTACCTCCTAACATTGCCCAAAGCCCAGAAACTCTGCCCAAGTTATTACTGTGAACTGTAGTGCTGTAACAGTGATGTGTACTTTTACTTAATTTATCTCAACGTGGGCTCCTGATAAGCAGGATATTTCAATCAGTGGATTAAATTTCCAGGATTGTTGGAAGTCCCGTTTGTCTCAACTTAGCTGCTCCAGTGACTTGCCAACCTGGGATTTCCAATACGTGAGTCTTTGTTGGAGTCAGAGATCTAGTCCTTTGGGACAACCCTTTGATCTTTGGCTGTAAGTCCTTTTTTCTTGGCGACCTTATCAGTAAACCAACTATTACTTTGGTTCCTAGGTATAATCTTTTGTTAGAGGGAGAGGTCGAGGCCTCCATGGGGAATATGTCATTATTATCATGACCTGCTGTGATGGGGAAAGCTGGAATCGGCATTTCTGGGGAATGGCTGAGGCCTGAGAGGCTGTGGGACACTTTCCCCTGCTTGGCTATCTTTCGTGGGCTGGCAATGGCCCAGGTGGCTTAGGCTATAATGTCTGTGATCCGTTCTTATCCTTTACCTTCCTCTGCCTTTTCCATTGTTCCTCATTCAAAAGTTGGGGTGGTAATGGGGATGATGGCCCATTTTTACACTGGTCAGAAACAAATCCAGGGTCAGATTAGCAATCAAACCTAGCAAAGAGCAGTATTCTGGCTCAGTTTCTTGTTAGTCATTTAGAAAACTTAACAGAATTGGGTATTAATATGCAAAGCCACTTTTTTTTTTGTCAGTAATATCTGCTCCCCCCTCCCCAGTGAAGTCCTGAGAACAGAGGCCCTTATGTAAAAGCAGAAATGCATTTATAAATTAAACGGCAAAGTCAGTTACTTTCATTTTCATAATAAACGAGTCCTTGGAAGGAATACAAATCATGTTGAGCTTGAGTTTCAAAATCTGTCCAGCCAGTTGAATGGACCCTTCTTACCTGAGGTTGCTGAGCAGAGGGTAAGGGACGGGAGACAGGCAGGGAACAAAATGCAGTTGTGCCCTGCCCTCCAGTGTCTGATGGACAGTCCTAACCTGCTGGTGGACTGTTTTCTTCTGTGGAAACCTCAGTTGTCTCCACAGCTCTGTCCAACTCCATGGCCAAATCCCCAGGCAGACCTTTAGGGCTGGAGGGATGAGGAGTAGAGAGTCTGCCGAGAGCGCAGTCCAAGGACAGCCGCCTGTGCGGATGAGGGTTTGGAACCAGGCCAAGTGTGCAGAGAATGAAGAAACAGGCCATGGTTACGCAGAAGAGAAGCCACAGGGTCCTCGAGGGCCCTCTCGAAGTTTGCTTTTGGACCCAGGATTAATTCTATTCAGTGTTGACCCACTGGGCTGTTGGTGTCCAGCTGCAGGGAAGAGCTCCGAGGAATTAGCATTGCTCTGAACTGATTGCTTTTTAGGGCCTATTAAACTGCTAATAAAAAAGAAAGTAACTACCACTTATTAGACATTTATTATGGCTAGACAGTGAGTCAGGACTTGTCTGTGCATTAATCTCAGCTGAGCCTTATAGGAGCACTACAAGATAGGGACCATTACCTCCATTCTACAGAAGGAGAAATCGAGGCCCAGGGAAATGAAGTCACTTGCTTAAGCAGGCTGTCCCTGACCCCTGCAGTGCCTTCGTGTGGATTATAAAAAGTCACCCCCGCTCTTGTGGACACAGCATTCGACAGGGCACAGGCCTTGGCAAGCAGATCACGGGTTGGACGCCAGCCTCCACTGCTCTCTTGGCTGGGTGTCCTGGAGCAAGACAAAGCCTGGACAACAGTACAGTGCAACCCTGGGCTTGAGGCCAGAGTCCATCAATGACAGAACTGGCCTAAAGAACCACATCTGACTCCATAAACACTGGCTTTGATGCTCAGCTTTTTTTTTTTTTTTTTTTTTTAATTTTTTCTGTTGGGCACCATGCCTTGCCAAGACGTTTTTTCATCTCCCAAAGGGCTGTCCTTGCCTCAATCTCTTCCCCCGCCCCCTCAGGATTTTGGGCATATACGCACATGCACCTGGTGTGATTTTTCAAGCTGCTTGGTCTGGGACTCGAACAACACAGTTGGCCATGTGGGATCCACTGCCTTAACTTCTATGCCATCTCCTGGCCCAACTCTCAGCTTTATTAACTCTCAGGATGGTCTCTCCAACCCAGTGAATGTTAGATTTTGTTAAATGCTTTTTCTGCATCAATTAAGATGATCATGTAGTTTTCTCCTTCATAGTATTGATGTGGTCAATCACTTTGATTGATTTCTATGTGTTGAATCATTTTTGTATTCCTAGGATAAATTCTAAGTGGTCATGGTGTCTTTTAATGTGCTGCTAGATTCAGTTTGCTGGTATCTCATTGTGGATATTTACATCTATATTCAGAAGAGATATTGGTCTTTTGTATTCTTCTGAATTTCTTACCTGGCTTTGGTGTCAGGAGAGTGGTGACCTTATGGAATGGGTTAGGAAACATTTCCTCCTTTTCTATTTTTTTTTGGGGGGGAGAAGAGTTTGATTAATTGTTAATTGTTTAAATGTTTGATAGAATTCCTAATGAAGCCATCTGCTATTGGACTATTTTTTAGCTGGAAAGTTTTTGGTTACTGAACTCTTTTCTTGCTGTGTTCAGATTTTCCATTTTTCATGAGTCACTGTTGGTAATCTGTTTCTAGGAATTTGTTCATTTCACCCCGGTTATCTAATTTGTAGATACACAATTGTTCATAGCATTCTCTTATAAGCCTTTTTATTTCTGTAAGGTTGGTAATGATGTCCTCATTTTCATTTCAGATTTTGGTGATTTGAGGCCTTGGTTTTTTAAAGAATCTAGCTAAAAGCTTATCAAGTTTATCATTCCACCTTTTGGTTTTATGAATCCTATTGCTATTTTATTCCATATTCTATCTATGCTCTAATCTTTGCTATTTCTTTTCTTCTTTTAGTTTTGGGTTTAACTTGCTTTTCTTTGTCTAGTTACTAAAGGTAAAAAGTTAGATTACTGATTTGAAATCTTTCTTTTTTCCATGTAAGCCTTTGCAACTATAAAATACTGTGATAATTGCTTTCATTGCATCCATAAGTTTTGGTAGCTTATGTTTTCATTTTCACTTATCTTAAAACATTTTTTAATTCCCCTTATGAGTTCTTCTTTGACTCATTACTTCAGCATATTGTTTAATTTATACATATTTGTGAATTTTCCAGGATTTTTTTTCTTTTTGGCTGTTGTTATTGATTTCCAGCTGCATTTCTTTATGGCCAGAAAACATGTTTCTATGTTTGTAGTCTTTTAAATTTATTGAGACTTGTTTTGTGGCCCAATATGGTTTAGTCTGGAGAACATTCGTGTTCATTTGAGAAAGTGTGTATATTGCTGTTGAAGAGTAGAGTGCCCCGTATATGTCAGTTAGGTCTGGTGGGTCACACTGTTCATGCCATTTATTTCCTTACTGATTTTATGCTTATTCTATCCACTATTGACAGTAGGGAATTGAAGCCTCCTCTTATAGAATTGTCTATAATTGTGTCAATGTTTACTTCATATAACTTAGTTTTGCTACAGCTTCTTGGCATATTGTCCCTTTTGTCAATAAATAATGTCCTTTGACTCATAACAATTCTTGCCTTAAAGTCTATTTTGTCTAATATTAGTATACCCTCCACAGCTCTCTTTCTGTTACTATGTGTATGGGACATTTCTTCCTCCATCCTTTCACTATCAGCCTAGTGTCTTTGTATCAAAATGGAGTCTCCTCTAGATATCATATAGTTGGATAATCTGTTAAAAATTCTTTCTGTCAAGAGTTGCCTTTTGAAAGTGGATTTACTCCATTTACATTGAAAGTAAATACTGTTAAGGAAGGATTTACTTTGTTCATTCTGCTATTTGTTTTCCGTATACCTTACCCTTTTTTTGTTCATTTCTTAATTCTCTACTAATGCCTTCTTTTGCATTTAACTGATTTCCTCAAGTGTATAATGTTTTGATTCCCTTCTCATTTACTTTTCTCTATTTTTAAAGTTATTTTCTTAGTGGCTATACCTGTAGTTTACAATTAACATCTTCACCTTATAATTATCTAGTTTGAACTAATACCAACTTAGCTTCACTAGGATGCAAAAATCTCTGCTTCTGCACAGCTTCGTATCTCACTTTTTACATTTTTGTCATAAATTACCTCTCTACGTTGTGTGCCTATTATCATAGATTTTTAATTATTGTATTATGCTTGTCTACTAATGATAAACTCTCTCAGTATTTGTTTATCATTTTTGTTAGTTCTTAATTTCTCCTTCATTTTTTATATTTTAATTAATTAATTTACCTTTTATATATATATTCATTTGCATTATTCAGCTTACAAAGTGAACATTTCAGTATGTGAACATTTCCTTGCAACTGAGCTGTGTGTGGGAAGGTTTGAGTCATGCCTTCGATGCTTAGTCAAGACGTACACAACTCTACTTTAGTCTGTATTTCTTGCCTGTATGTGGCTTGAAGATCAGACAACTGAGTTTAGAGCCTTCTCACATCTTTTCTCAGCATGTCTTCAACCCTGTGTATGGCCTTTTAGAGTCCCTGGTACATGTAAGTATCCTTCAAAGTCGTTATTCTCCAAAGCATTTCACTCCTAAACACTTTCTCCAAGGTTTGCTTGGTGGCAGTAGTGTTTTCTCCAACTCACACTCATTGCCTCATATGGCAGCAGGTAGTTCTTCTGACCAACGTACTTAACGTAGCTACTTCTGACCTGGGAGAAATCCAAAATAGGAAAATAAAGGCAAGCTGTTGGTGTTACTCTCAGGAATCCCACAGAGCAGTCAGAACAATTAACTACAATTCCTTGGCACAAGGTCCACTCTGTCCCCTCCAGCACTAGGAACTCATACCAGGGATATGGGCTACTTTCTTCAAGAAAGCTGTCAAGGTGGAGAATGGAGGTTGGTGCCAGTGATTCTAAGCATGGCCAGAGCACTGCATTGGGTGGCATAAACTCACATTCCAGGTGACTGCTGGAGGCTCTGACAGTACAAAGGGAACTCTGGGTATGTTCAGAGACAACTCCTGCTCCCCAGGAACTGACAGTGTAAATGGGAATGCAGAGAATACTCCTGAATGCTAAGTATTAATTAAATGCCACCAGCTATTAGGAGACTGTGTATGTGTGTGTGTGTGGGGGGGTGCAGAAGAGGGGTGTTGGTGTGAGCTGAAGAAGCCAGGAGGGATTCTGGCCTAATGGGTTTGCTTTGGGGATGGCTGAGAAATACACATTTTTAGCTAGAGGAGCAAAGATTGGTTAGAGTTGGGTAAGAGAAAGATATGACTTACTTAGAAGATGAGAATTATGTGGCATCGGAGTAATGGAGAGACCAGGATTTTAGTATGTTGACATCAGAATGGAATACTTAGGAAGCAGCAAGGAGGCCATTGTAGCTGCTGAGAATAATGGAAGTTGGATGCTGATTTTTCTGGCATTTTCTAGCTTGATGACTTTGGCCAAATTGCTTAATCTTTCCGTGTCTCCTTTTTCCTCATGTGAAATATAAGTCACTCCTTGCATGGTTGCAATGAGGATGGAGGAGATGTATAAGCACATGCCTGGTGTACTGTAGGTCAATTTGTAATAGACTGTATAAACACCCTCTTTGTCACTCAGGCTGGGGTGTGGGTCCTATAGAAGTTCAGATCTGGTTAATCACTGGAAGCCTCTAGGGTCCAGTGTGGGTCTGGATCAACTCTTATGGTGAGGTGATAGGTTTCTGCATTAGCCATGTGGCTGCCTGGGAGTGGGATAGACTTGAGGCAGGGAGAGCAGAAAGGAGCAGAGATTCAAGGTGGAAGTCTCAGCCGACTGTCTCTTTCTCCCATTTCACAGCCATATACAACTTCCAAGGCAATGGAGCTCCCCAGCTCTCCCTGCAGATCGGTGATGTGGTTCGAATACAGGAGACCTGCGGAGGTGAGTTACTGTCCCTCACCCTACAAATGCGGGGACCCTGGGCAATGGAAGCCCACCACACATACCAGACATCTCTGCCCCCTCGCTGGACCGACAACTGTGTGTGGCCTGTTTAAATATGTTTTGATAATATTAGTAATTAGAATGTACTGAACAAAAACACTTTATTATTTTAGGAATTTATGTTTCATAGTAAAGACCTCACTGGGTGGTTTGACATTTGTCATGCTCTGCACTTCCCACAGACTTAAGAATGGTTAGTCCTCTGACAGCTCTAAATGGACTATTGGTATCATAGTATTCTGAAAGAAAATAAGCATTAGCAATGTTTGGAAGGGTCCAATAGCTTATACTCCTGATTCCAGGAGGACTGTTATGTGTGGTCTGTGTATTGCACAAAGGTCCCTAGTGCAGAGAGCAGGAGCTCATTTCCTTCATCCAGTTGTGAGCCCTATCCTGGAAGAAGAGGCATTTCTTTCTTTCCACATGGATTTGATTTCCTTGTGAAGCAAGAATCTATTGGTCTGTGTCCACCCACAGTGGTAGCATGGTGGTATGGGGTGCGATTTTATTTTCTTTTAAACAGCTTTATTGATATACTTTATTCGTATACTGTACAATTCATTCATTTAAAGTATGTAGTTCAATGAATTTTAGTTTGCTCACATAATTGTGTAACCATGGCCAGAATAAACTTTAGAATATATTAATCCTCTCCTAAAAAAACCCATATAAAAGTTAACCATCAAGGCCAGCAAGGAGCATGATGGTTGGGGTGCTGGACTTTCACATGGCCAACCGCAGTTCAAGTCCCAGATCTGGCATCTTGATTTCTCACTCTCTCTCTGTCTGTCTCCTGGTGGTAAGCACAAGTGCCCTGTATCAAATTAAAAAAATAACAATGATGGGACCAGCAGTTAGCGTAATGGCTATGTCACTGGACTCCCACGTAGTCAACCGCAGTTCGAGTCCTGGACCCGGTGGCTTAAACTCACGCCGGGTGCGTGTGCGTGCGTGCCCAAGATCCCGAGAGGAGAATGGAGGAGAAGGGATTGCGGTGTGGCCATCCTCCCTGGGGGGTGATTTCTCACTTTCTATCTCTCTGTCTCTCTCTGTCTGTCTGGTGAGCACATGCGCCCTATAGCAAAAACCTCTCCAAAATAAAAATAACAGTGATAATAAATAAAAGTGAATAATTCTTTAAAAAATAAAGTTAACCATCATTCTTTATTTTATAGAACGCTGCCGCATGTATGTATGTGCCCAAGATCCTGAGAGGAGAATGGAGGAGAAGGGATTGTGGCATGGCCATCCCTACTGGGGGGGGCTTTCTCACTTTCTGTCTGGTGAGTGCATGTGCCCTAGAGGAAAAAAAAAAAACTCTAAGAATTATTTATTTAATTTTATTTATTCATTTATATATTTTAAATTACCAGAGAGAGAGAGAGAGAGAGAAAGAAGGTGAGAAAGCAAGTGAGAAAGCAAGCTCTCAGGTCTAGGACTCAAACCGTGGTCAGCCATGTGGGAGTGTCCAGTGCCTTCATCACCATGCCACCTCTTGGCCCCCAATTTTGATATTTTTATTTATATAATATGTGTTCATATTTGTAGTAGTACTTTAAAAATAATATTTTATACATTTATTCACCTTTCATTCTATGTATATAAATATATATTAAGGGTTCTTTGGGGCCAGTGGATGGCATGGTAGTTAAGCACTGGACTCCTACATGGCCAACCTTGGTTCAAGTCCTCAACCTGGTGGCTTGAAAATCATGCCAGGTGCATGTGTATGTGTCTGCCCAATTCCAAGAGGAGAATGGAAGAGAAAGGACTATGGTGTGGCCATTTCCTCTAGGGGGTGATTTCTCACTTTTCTCTCTTTCTCTCTCTCTTTCTGTCTCTTTTTGGTGAATGCATGCTCACTATGGCAAAAATCTAAAAAAATAAAAATAAAAAACAGAAACAAAACTGGCTGGTACAAGTCTTTACAGTATGGCTCAGGGAACTTGAAAACTGAACCACTGATTACCTACAATAGGTGAGGCTAGTCCTTCTTTGACTATGTACTAAATAACTCAGCTGGATGAATGGGGAAAATAAAACCTTGACTTGGAACCTTAGATATGATCAAATTTCACTTATTATAAAGATAATATAAGGACCAGCAGATGGGATAATGGTTGTGTTGCTGGACTCCCATGTGGTTGACTACAGTTTGAGTCCCGAACCCTGAGGCGTAACTCTCATGCTAGATACATATGCATGTGTACTCAAAATCCTGAGAGGAAAATGGAGAAGGGATTGGGACATGGCCATCTCTCCTGGTGAGTGATTTCTCATTCTATCTCTGTCTCCCCACTGAGCATATGTACTCTATAGCAAAAAATTCTCTCTGAAACAAAAAAAAAAAAAAAGAAAATACATGGCATTAATCCATCATTGTGTGGTTAAACAGAAATACCAGAGTTGGGGTGCTTTATAAAGAATAGAGATATGTTTGGCTCATGAGTCTTGTGGCTGGGATGTCTGTGAGCATGGGCCTGGCATCTGGCTAGTCTCTGGTGTAAGTCACAACATGGCTTACAGAAAAGGTGAGCAGCTACCTGCAGAGAGAGAGAGAGAGAGAGAGAGAGAGAGAGAGAGAGAGAGAGAGAGACACAACAGC
>NW_006159712.1:2072390-2076224 GCF_000334495.1 Tupaia belangeri chinensis | reverse complement strand
AGAGAGAGAGAGAGAGAGAGAGAGAGAGAGAGAGAGAAACAACTGCCAACAGAGTTGAACGCTGCATTCCACCACCAGCCTCAAAACAAAACTTGACCCAGAACCTTAGATGAGAATGAATTTCACTTTTTATTATAGAGATAATATATAATTTTCATGTAAACTCACACAGTTCAGAAAGGTACTCATTCTTATGCCTTAGACATCCATCTGGATGATGATTTCTTTGTTCATACTACATTTCTCAGGCTGTCCCTTCCACCCAGAGGTAGCATAAACACTGTATCCTAATTTTAGATGTGGAAAACACATGTTGGTAGGAGTTCCTCATGGGAGGTACAAGCATAAAAAAGCACTGTTATTTTTTTCCCAATCAATGTCTTCAGTCATAATTTAGTTGCCATTTTTCCTGATATTTGATGACTTCTTCAAAAGACTTCACTCTCACATCCAGCGTACTGCTCACTTCCATTCCTTCCTTAGCATCAGTTAAACAACGCCTGTGGAAGGAGGGCTTAAGTTTGAGGTGCTCTCTTCCTAATTCTGTCTTTCCTACTCAGATAATTCCATGTTAGTCTATACAGTTAGTCCACTGTATAAGTAGCCACCTAGCTAGAGATGCCAGACACTCCTGATACCTTTGTGAAGCTCCTGGCACACCCATGCCAAACCTGAACGTGGTTTTGGGTTGGAAAAGCTCTATCATGCCCTTCTAAGGCAATGGTTACCTTTTCCAAAGACACGTCTCTGTCTCTCTCTTCTGTTCACATAGGCTGTGGCAGGGGGATAGACTTTGAGACTAGCACAGCTTGTTTAGATTCTACTTTGTAAGTCCTTCAGACGCGATATATACACCATGCTCAGTTATTTGATACCTCGCTTCCTTTTGGAACGATCAGAAAAATCCCATGCTACCTACTCATCCCACGAGTTTCTGATCCAAGGAGCCTTTGGATTTTATTTGTCAGTAGAATTAAACCAGAAGAATGGGACAGAGGGAGTTGATAAGGGCTTCTGGATTTTCTGAAGTAATACATAGCTTTTGTTGTTGTTGCTGTTTTCTCAGATGGGACTCTAGTGTGCATACAATTCTGAGGCTTGATCTTCTTACTTACAAACATTGGGCATTCTTTCTAAGTCAGCACATATACTTTACTACCTTGTTGGGTGGCTGCAAAGAGCCCGGCAGGACAAAGTGTTTCAATTTGCCACTTGCAGAATGGGATGCAGCTAGAGCTGTTTGTCAGCTTGTGTACTAAAAACCCTGTAGAAGGTGATCTTGACCCATCCAAGTTCTTTGCTTTTAGGGTAAGCAGGCATCATTATAAACACTTAACTGCAAATCTTTTAAAAGAGTCACTTTACAAGGAGATAGCTCTAAAGACATGTTGGTGTGAAAAGGACTCTATTTTCTTAAGCAAAGCTGCTCTATTTTTGAGAGTTTGTAAGTGAAGTTTTCTTCTCTTCCCGATGAGGATAAGGCTGAAACATCAGTAAACTTCCATTAGGTTGAATTTGAAGCATGTCTCTTTTCCTTTGTTGTTATGCAAATATGTTGAAATGATTTCAATGAAAAGAAATAGTCTAAATCTGTAGGTCCTAGAAATAAAATAGAAAACATGCCTAGCTTGCTCTGTATTATTACTATTTTAATTGATTTGTTCAGAAGAGACAATGATATCTACTAATTTCTTTGAACATTTATCATATGCCAGGCACTGAGCAAATTGTGTTTCTTACCTAAATTAACCTCATGAGACAGGCATTATTACTATTTTACAGTTGAGGGGACTAAAGCTTAGAGAAATGCAATAAGTCAAAGATCATGCAGAGAGTAAGTTGTAGATATTCAAATCCAGCCTTTGATTCCAGAGCTCACACTTAAAATAAATGTTATTATGTATACTTAAGTTAAACAACATGATGTTGTGGGATCCTTATAGATAGTAAAACAGTTACTATAGTGAAACAAATCAGCATATTCACATACTACTTAGTTACCCGTTTCTTTTGCTTTTGTTTTTGTGGCACAAGCATTTAAAATATAGTAATTTAGCAGAAATCCCTAAAATATTGTAGTACAATTTTATTTACTCTAGATCTCATGTTATATGTTAGATCTCTAGACTTATTCATTCTCCATATTACACTCTATTACACTGTCATTTCTAATCTACATCTCCCCATTTCCTTCTTTCTTTTTAAAAAATTTGTGAGATAGGGACATGCAGATAGTATAGCTATTATATCGCTGGATTCCCACATGGCTGACTGCAGTTTGAGTTCCAGACCCAATGGTTTGAAACTCATGCCAGGCACATATGTGTGTGTGCCCAAAATCCCAAGAAGAAACGACAGAAGTGATTGCAGTGTGGCCAGATTTCTCACTTTCTGTCTCTCTGCCTCTCTGGCAAGTTCAGGTACCCTATAGCAAAAACAAAACAAAAACAAAAACAAAAACAAAAACAAAAACAAAAAACAAAACCAAAAAACAAACAAAAAAACAAACAAAAAATCTCTCTAAAAAATTTTTGTGAGAGAGATGTACATAAATGCATGAAAGAGAAAGGAAGAGAGACAGGGAGAAAAGAAAGAAGCATCCTCCACAGGGCTTAGTCATGCTAAGCTCTTCCTCCAGTCTTCTAGACTCCCAGGGTTCTGGGCATGCCTGTGTGTGCCTGGCATGTTTTCAAGCTGATTGCATGGAAAATTTGAACTGTGATAGACATGGGGCTTCCAGTTCTGCAGGCTGTGCCCTGCCCTGTGTCACAGTGACTGGGCCCCATATCTTCCTTTCTATTGCCCTGCCCTGGTAATCACTGTTTTATTCTCTCTCTCTCTCTATGTTTCACTTTTTTTTTTAATGCCACATATCAGTTTGATTATGTAACTTGTGTGTATGCGTGTCTGTCTAGCTTATTTCACTTGGCATAACCTCCTCCCGGTTCTTTCGTATTGTGGCAAATGACAATATCTCCTTTTTTTCCCAATTCTTTTTTGAGGCTGAATATTTCATTGTACATGTATACTATAATTTATTTATCAGTTCATCCATTGATGGACACTTAGATTGTTTCCATATCTTGGCTATTGTGAATTATGCTGCAATAAGCATGAGAGTTCAGATATCTTTACAAAGTGGTGATTTAATTTTCTTGGAGCATATGCTTAGAAGAACAATTGCTGTCTCATACTATAGTTCTACTTAGAATATCTTTAGGAGTCTCCATACTATTTTCCATAATGGCTACGCATTCCTACCATAAGTGAACAAGATTTGTTTCTTCTCCTCACATTTGCCAAAATTTATTTCTTACCTTTTTGATAATAATCATCCTAATGGGTATGAAGGGACATCGCAAGTGGTTTTTATGTGCATTTTCCTAATGATTAATGATGTTGAGTCACTTTTTATATACCTATTGGACATTTTTTTGGGTCTTCTTTGTAGAAATAGCTATTCAAGTAATTTGCCTATTTTAAAATCGGTTTACTACAATAGTTTTCCCCATTATTGAGTTGTATGAAGTCTTCATGTAACCCTTATTAGATACATGATTTGCAATATTCTTCCCTTTCCATAGATTGCTGTTTCACTTTGTTGATTGCTTCTTTTACTATGCAGAGTCTTTTTAGTCAGAAGTTACAATCACTGATACATACTAGCTTCTGTTCAATCTTAGTAATATTGCATATTTCAATATACAATAAAGTAAAAGTACTCTCAAGCACTCATCAGTCAGATGAATATTAACATTTTGGCTTGCTTGCTCCTTGCTTTTTTTTTTTTTTTTTTTTTTTTTTAAAAAAAAAAAAAAAAAAAAACAAAAAAAA
>NW_006159712.1:2038875-2072199 GCF_000334495.1 Tupaia belangeri chinensis | reverse complement strand
TTGTTGCTCCTTTGTTTTTTTTTTTTTTTTTTTTTTTTTTTAAGAAACAGAACAAAACTAAACAAAACAACAGCACAACTTGACCTAGCAACAATCCTGTGGGGGTAGGTGTTATCTCCCACATTTTAAAGAGGAAAATGCTTACACTTAAGTGACATGACCAAAGATCATGCTGTCTGGAAATGGCAGAGTGGACTATGTCTCTTGGCCATGAATTATTTTGTAATGAGCTGAGATGTTTTAGTCTTCTCCTTCCCCTGACTCCTAGGTGATTTGTAAATTTTGGTATATTTCATTTCACTATTTAGGATATGTAAACGGAAGATGATTCAAATACTTCACACTTCATGATTGTCCCAAAGAATTATAAAATATTTCTTTTTGGAATGCATAAGGTTCAGGCTGCTGGGTCACTTAAACAACAGGAATTCATTTCTCACAGTTTTGGGGGCTGGGAAGTCCAAGATCAAGACACAGAAGATCTGGAAGATTCATGGTTTGCAGATGACTACCTCTTTATTGATTTCTCACATGACAAAGAGTAGAGAGAAGGAACAAGCTATTTTGTAAAGACATTAATCCCATTCATAGCACTTCCACCCTCATGACTAAATTACCTTCCAAAGGCTCCACCTTATAATATTATCTCACCTTTGGGGCTAGGATTTCAACATATGAATTTGGGTTAGGGGCACAAACATTTAGTCCATAGCAATGCACTTTTTAAGTTTTATGTTAAGAGAAGAAGTAGTTATCTCATGGAAAGAATTATTAAAAAAAAAAATGTATTATTTACTGAACTCAAAAGCATTAGGCGCAGGAGCAAATTCTGGGATATAGTGCTTTGTTACACTGAGCCTACTTTTGATCATGGTTTCCAATGTCCTGGAATTTGCCCTGTAGTGTCAACTGTTATATTCTTCTTGGTTAGATTGTAAAACACAGCCAGATAAAACTGGTGACCAAACTAGGGATCTGACACTAAGGGTCAGAGAGCAGTTACTCAGCAGGGATAAAGATGCTAGAAAAAGTCCTAAGGACCAGCAGGTGGCATGGTGGTTAAAGTGCTAGACACTCCCACATGACCAACCATGGTTTGAGTCCCAGACCTAGTGGCTTGCTTTCTCACTTTCCTTCTCTCTCTCTCTGTATTTCTCTCTTGTCAAATTAAAATAATGAATAAATAAAATTAGAATAAATAATTCTCTAAAAAATAATGAATAAAATAATTCTTAAAAAAAAAAAAGAAAAAGTCCTATGGATACTTCCATGCAGTTGATGTATTAGATTAGATTTTGATTCTGATTTGGCCACTTGGCTGCCAAAGAATGAATAATTTAGCCCAGTACAGTATATATAGTAGGAATATAATACATGTTGATTGAACTTAAATCTGGGAGCTGGAATGAGAATATAGAGTGCAAAAGTCATTTCATATTCCTGTGATCAGGAGTGTAAAGAAACTCTGAGAATTAGGAATATACATGGTGTGCACATGTAATTGAGTCTTGAGAGTCAGAAGAGGCAAAGTTCCTGGACCTGGGAGGTCAAGAGACCCTGATGGAGCCCCTGTCACGGAGATGCAGGTGTGAACAGGAGCCTTGTGCAGGAACTATGGATCCCTTAATTATTTTCCTACTTTGGATTCTGGTGGCCTTGACCTTCAGATGGGTTCAGCTCACTGCAACCAAGATAACTTTATTTGTGCTCTGACTCCATCAGTGTAGCTGAACAGTTTGAGGACTGACTTTGAAGTCACAGGGACTTGAACTTGAACCCTGGCCAGCAACACAGGGTTTTTAACCTATAAATTGGGGATGATAATATTTATCTTACAGTGTTGTAATAATGACTAAATGAAAGAATGTGTGTATAACACTTAGCATACAGCTTCTAATGATGTAAGTGACAAGTGGGTATTAGCTAGAAATAAAATTTAGAAGGGTATTTTTACATATTGTTGGTGGAAAGAAGGCTGTCGTGGTGCAGTGCAGTCGAGTGCCATCTCCGGAGTCAGATGCTTGACTACAAAGCTCAGTTGCATCACTCAGTAGCTAGCTGTGTGACCATCAGCAAGTTGCTTAATCTCTGTGTTTTTGTTTTTATTTGCAGGACTAAGTCAGTAGTAGTACCTATTTTATAGGATTGTTGTGAAGATTATTTATAATGCGAAGAAAACAAAACAAAAACTTTAGAATGGTTCCTGGCACATAGCAAACATTTAGCAAGTACAAGTGCTATTGTTAATTGTTAATGATTTTCAATACTTATTGACAAATAATTAGAGGCAATTGAAAATAGAGCGTGGATGCTTCAAGAAGTAGGAGAGCTTCTATCATTGGAAGTATTTAATTGGAAAATAGCTTAGTGGGAATTTAATTTGGGAGTTTCACATGCTGAAAAGATGGAAATATTAGATGCCCACCAAACTTCTTCCCCCATAAGACAAGAAACATAGTGTGATGGCTGCTTCCTTCAAACCCTGACATGTCATTTACTAGCTATGCAAAAAAGTGTGACTCTGGGAACATTTTCTTAACTTCTCTGTGCCTCAGTTTGGCTATTCATCTGTAAAATGGGGTGATAAACATTCCTACCTCATAGTTGGGGTGAAGATTAAACGACTTATATATGAAGCATACTTAAAGTAGTAATTTTGTTCCTAACTTGAGATTCTTTCTCTCCAACCTTTTTTCCTTCCTTTTTGTTTTCTCTCTCTCTATCCTTTTCTCCTTCTCTCCTTCTTTTCACTTTCTTTCACTCAGAATAGGAGCCATGGTGGGCCTCTCTTGTTTCAAAACTTCCTTTAGGACCTGACCCTCCAGCTGGCTCATGACCGTGAGGGGTGACTTTGCATTTTAAGTTGTTTATTTTGGGGCTTGCTTGTATGTCGGTTGAAAACATATTTCAGTAACAATCTGTCAGCCCAGTAATGAGGGTCTGCTAATGAGGCTCCCGACAGACGCTTTTTATTTACAAAGATGACAAATGCCACTACTTGGCTGTGCTGGAATCATTTTAAAGGCCAGCAGACTCATTACAGTCATCAATACTTGCTACGCTGTGGCTCATTTGGTCAGAGGATTGTGTGTAATTTGAATTTCCGTTAATTGAATCCTTTTTGATATTCTTGTAAGGGGGAGAGTCTTAAAATTTCTGTCCCTTTATTCATTTCTGAGTCTACCTGCTTGGTAATGACGAACTTTTGCAAATGACATTTTAGATAGTGTTTGTTAAAACTGTTGAGGTAATTGTAGGATATTTTCCAAAATCCCTGAGCCTTTCTGGATCTCTAAGGCAGAGGCTGGAAACATGTATGTGACCCCAGGATTTAGGCAGGTAATGGGGATAAGGAAAGGGGTGAGTTGTGGCTGGAGAGTTGGAGACACCACCTGCTCCATCTGATGGGGATTGCTGCTCTGCACCACCAGTCACCTGAGGCAGTATGACAACCCTAACCAGCAACACTGGACTCCTGCTTTTTCAAAAGGAGGACATTCACATCTTTACGTGAAATTCCTGAAGCTTTAGATGTTGTTTCAAGAAGTTGGTAACCAATTCAGCGGATTTCGAAGACAACTAGCTTCTAGACTTTGGTCTGTACCTAAGTCTAAAGCAGTTTGCAATAGTTTCCTTGCTAGTTAAAAACAAAATGATCAAATCCAAACCAAACCAAGTCAAAAAACACCAGGAACAAATTTGTAAAAATAAATGAGAGACCTGGGGCCGACAAGTGGCATGGTGGTTGAGGTGCTGGACTCCCACCTGGTCGACTGTGGTTCAAGTCCTGGACCTGGTAACTTGCTTTATCACTTTCCCTCTCTCTGTGTCTCTCTCTCTCTAATCAAATTAAAATAAATGAATAAGTAAAATTAAATAATTATTTCTTAAAAATTAAATAAGAGATCTATTTCTTTGTTTTCTTTCTGCAGATTGGTATAAGGGATACCTCATGAAGCACAAAATGTTGCAGGTAAAGTAAATTTATTTTTTATTTATTTATTTTTCTTTCATTTATTTATTTTTACATTTTTCCACAAACATTTACTTTACATAGCAAAAAATTTTAGCTCATACTCCATAATTCTTGACAGTTTACAAACAACTTTCAAAATTTCAAAATACTGAATTTTAAAGATAATGTTCAAAATATGTCTTATAATTTTGTATAATTTTATAACTCTGTAACAACAGAAGCAGTATGGTAAATTTATTTTTATCTGGGATAATACTGGTTGTTTTTACAGGGCCCTGGCCCCCATATCTGGGCAATTATCTCCTTCCATTGTTCCTCGTGCCCTGTGCTCTCCCACCTCTACAGCTTGGTACTCACTGAGCCTCAGCTCCCTTCAGATGCAGAAATACAGTGATGTAGGGGTGATCGGGCCCAGCGTCTGCAGCAGGACCCAGGTTCTTACCTCACAATCAGGAAGACTTAGATACCCAGACACAGACCAAGAGGAGAAAGCAGAGAGTTAATTGAAGGAGAAGGAAAGGGAAAATAGAATGCCTGAGAAGGAAGGGGTCCCAGAAAATGGGTTGCCGAGGAAGAACTGAGCCATTGCTTTCTAGGTTAGTCACTTGATCAGGAAGGGCTTGGTCTGGGCTTATTCTCAGTGAGGCTCATGCATGTGTTCCCCTGATGGTGTGGGGCAAAGGCCGAATGGGTCCAGGCATTCTTCTAATTTTAGAGTGGGTACAAAGGTCAGAGATTCTTTGTCTAGAAAGTTTGGGCCATAAAAATCATTATTTTCTGGGACCAGCTGATAGTGAAATGGTTACATCACTGGACATTGACTGCGGTTTGAGTCCTGGACCCATGTGTGTGCATGCCTAAAATCTCAAGAGGAGAATGGAGGGATTGCAGCGTGACCGTCTTTCCTAGAGAGTGATATCTTGCTTTCTGTCTCTCTGTCTCTCCAGCAATCGCACGTGCGCTATAGCAAAAGTCTCTCTTAAAAAGAAAGAAAATTGCTATCTTCTGTTTGGAATGTGGCAGGGCCTGGAAAAAAAAATACACCTTTGTTTTAGGTCTAGGTCATGCTTCCTAGGTTAGTCACTGAGCCATTGCTGCAAGCTATCTCCCAGGCAAGCAGCCAAGCTGCTGTGTCTCTATCTTACGATGTAGTCATTTTGTGACTCCTAAATATACTCCTAGGGTCCCTGTCTCCTACCTCACTTCCACTCCCCCTCTTTCTTTGAGGCTGAGCTCTGATATCTGTCTTCTTCTCTTGCAAACTTTCCTGATATGCCAGTTGCTTATGATTTCCCTGTGAAATTATGCATTTTAAAATTTGACATGTATTTTCTACTGCCTTCCAAGTTGTTTGGGGCTTGCTCACCTGTGTATCCAGTATAACATTGAAAAGATAGGCCCAAGGCTGCCTCTAAGCAGCTTCTTTTGTTCTAAGAGCAAGGATCTTTTTTGCTTGTCTCATTTTCTTTCCTGGCAGCTTGTACTATGACCCCAGTGTGGTTGCATTTATGAAGGAATTTACAAGTAATTGATAAACTTCTCATTAACTGAGCCAAGCATATGGAGCAATAAAATAATAGAAGTTTCTTCCTTTTCTCCTGACATTTTGTCTTGGCAGGCACTATCCTACCCTGCTCTCTCAGAGAATAATAAATAAATCTAGGGGGAATAGGTCTCAAATCTAACGGGTCCAAATACAACTAGGAACATGGTTATCTCAGGACTTTCCAGTTGATCTTGACTGTGAAAGGCGACTGCTCACCCATAATTGAGCAGAGAAGAAAGGCACTTCAAGTGAGTGGTTTGGATCATCTGTAAGTGACATGCCTTTCTTTCCCACCTGAAAGGAGGAGTGTTTTTATTGGGGTTGGAGCATCCTTTGGAATCTAGGGCTATTATAGATCTAGAGCAAAAAGACCTAAAAAAAAAACCAAAAAAACAAACAGATTTAGAACACCCAAGTTCTGTCTGACTCTGGATGATTCATTTATAGTTTGATAACTTTATCAGTCAGTGACTTTAAGAAAAACTTATGAAAACCTAGGGTCAGTTATTTCCACAGGGATGTGTCTTTTTATTTTATTTTGTTTTGTTTTCAACAGGGTATTTTCCCCAGTTCCTTTATTCACATCAAGGAAGTGACAATCGAGAAAAGAAGGTATTTGCCATTCTTCACCAGACTTGACTGGCCACTGGCTCATGGATGTCTTTGTCCTGTTTACTTTGAAAATCTGACTTGGCAGATCTGAAGGGTGCTCAGCTCATCTGTCTCCTTTGTGCCTGTTTATCTGTGTGTTTTCAGTTAAGGCTGATCTAAACCGAATTGATTTTTTTTTTTTTCACTGTAGGGCGCGTGCGCTCTCCAGACAGACAGAGAGAGACATAGAGACAGAAAGCGAGAAATCACCCCCCAGGGGGGATGGTCACGCCGCAATCCCTTCTCCTCCATTCTCCTCTCGGGATCTTGGGCACGCACGCACACGTGCCCGGCGTGAGTTTTAAGCCACCGGGTCCGGGACACGAACCACGGTTGACTACGTGGGAGTCCAGCGACATAGCCATTACGCTAACTGCTGGTTCCCTAAACCGAATTGATTTGTGTTCAGATCTCACTCTGAGGGGGTATTGGTCTGTTTGAAAATCAAACTTTCCACTGATAGCTGCCTCTGAATGGCAGTAGATTAATCCTGAGTAATGAGCATGAAGAGTCCACCCTAGTGAAGGAGGGCATTAAAAAGGAAGTCCCTGGTATTTGCATAATGTAATTGGTATGGCTACTGGAGGCAGTTTAGTCTAATATCAGCAAGGCCCCTCTCAGCAGCTGTAGCTTAATGCAAATTTGCTGGCATTTTATCTTGTTAACACCTGGGTCTTGATTTCATGCTCTTTCTCTCCCACCTTAAATAGAAATACTGAGAACATCATTCCTGCAGAAATTCCTCTGGCACAAGAAGTGACAACAACACTTTGGGAATGGGGCAGCATCTGGAAACAGCTCTATGTGGTGAGACTCAAAACCCTGGCCCCTTGCACATGTTTCTCACAGTCTTGAATTTGGTGCAAGCTTGGAATTTAACCTTGAGCAGGGTGGGCCAAGGTGGTTTGGTGACATAGCAGTATATACACTATTAAGTATGAGGTCATTGAGGCTCCAAGAGGTTAAGTAACTTCTCAAATCCACACAACTAGTTAGTGACAGAGAGATAATATTAGATGGACAGAAAAGTCATGACACATGTTTGCATAAAAAAACAGAAAAAAGACATTGTGATTATTCTGACAACCCAATAGATGAAGTCTGGTATGAGTCTTAAGTTCTTAAACTAGTACAAATGTGGTCAAACTTGATTATACATAATAAGAATTACCTTGAGAGCTGTTAAAAATAAAGCTTTCTTTGGTAGAGTTTACTAATCTGCATTTTTAATAAACTCAGGGGATTTGATTTGGTAGTCTGCTGATAACACCTTGAGAAACACTGTTCTCATTTATTAATTACCTAATGGCTATTGTCCTCAGATCTATGAAGAAGCACTGACCCTGGAAAAACAAAGAGCACATTTTGCATGTGTTTCCCCTGTTTCAAAGCAAATCTAATTTTAAATCCTCCTTTGATGCTCCAAAGCTTCTAATGACAGCAATTAGCTGTGCAAATCATTAAGCTGAGAGTGAAAATGTCAGCCCAGGTCTTCTGTATATTTGTTACAGCACTGTGCACACCGGCTGGCTCACAGACACTGTACGCTTTCTTGCTCGTAAATGTTGGTTTCTGTGTGGACACTTCATAATGTAAGGTAATTAGCACATCTGTAAGTTTCCTAAAAGTTAGGAGTGTTTAAGAGGCAAATAGTATACTTGTGATTTCTTGTTCATCTCCACTACCCCTTTTAAAATATCACATACACAGGTACTATATAAGTTTGGCACTTTTCCCTTCAAGAAATCTTCAAACAGCAGGTTGATCATGCTGTTTTGCCCTAGTAATGAAATCCTTAAACCTCCATTTCAGTATCACCTTCTTGAGTCTTCACATGTCTGCATACCACCTGCAGAGTATCTACTAACTCTCCTCCCTTTTGAATAAACCTAAATCAATTGACTGCATCATACTGACAATTCTTATTCCCTAACACTAGCTCGATACCCTGTAACTCAACTAAATTCTAATACCTTCTACTCAGAGTTAACATCAGACTCCATTAGTTTAAAGACTCAATCCCCAAGACCACCCTCATGTCAGATGCCAGTCACAGGTTGTAGGTTCCAAGGCTCCCCACACTTCTGTGGGACTTGTCTACAAATTCAGGGATTCCTACTAACCCTTCCCTTCTGGACTTCTCTTCCTACCTCAGCATCTATAACTTGTTAGAACAACTGACAGAATTCAGAACACTGCTATGCTTACAATTACAATTTTATCATGAAGGATATGAGATTTAAGAAGAGCCAAATAGAAGAAATACACAGGACAATGTATAGAGGGACATGGGGCATCCATGTCCTTCCTAGGGAACAACTTTCCCAACACATTGTTCATTGCCCGAGAAGCTCTTTGAACCTTATTTTTTGAGTTCAAATCTAAGTTTATTACATAGGAATCATTGATTAAGTCCTTGGCTATTAGTAATTGATTTCACTCTCCAGCCCCTCTTCCCTTTTCCCCTTTTCCCTGAGGGAGGTTAAGAGAAATGGGGCTGAAAGATTACCATCTAATCACCTGGTTGGTTCTTATGACAACTAGCCCTAATCCAGAAGCTAACTAGGAGCCCATTAAGAGTCACCTCATTAGCATAAATTAGGTAGAGTTGAAAGGGACTCTTATGAGTAACAAAGAACATTCCTCTAACGATGTTTCAAGGGTTTAAGCAGTACTATACCAAGAATCAGGGACAGAGACCAAATGTATACAGTTGGCTTTTGTATTTGTGGGTTCCACTTCCACAGATGGAAAATATTCAGAAGAAAATAATAATATTTGCAATAATAAAAAGCACAAATCAAAGTAATACAATGTAACATCTACTTACATAGCCTTTATATTGTATTAGGTATTACAAGTAATCTAGAGCTCTGTTATATGGGAGGATGTGCCTACGTTACATGCAAGTGCTATGCCATCTTAAATAAGAGACTTGAGCCTCTGGAGATTTTGGTATCTGTGGGGTCCTGGAACTAGTCTCTCTCAGATACTGAGGGATTAACACACTCACGTCCCCAAATAGAAGGCCAAATACTTGCCACAATTAGAAAAACATTATTCAAATAAATGCAATGAAAACAAGACAAGGTTTTCAAATACTTGCTATAGTGTGAGTCAAAACCTCTGAACCCAAGATGTTCCCATCTGTCATAAAAACAAAAACTAGCAACTGTGCAAGGAGCATTAAAGGCATATGACCATTAAATTGCAACTTTCTCTTTCTCCTAAACAGAAAGATAGAAGGAGAATCACTACATGGGTCAGTGTTTATTTGATACTGCCTCTTTGTACTACCAAAAGCCATCTGCATCCCACATGCCACACTTGGGGAATGCTGGCCTAGAAACAGCCCTTTATCACCAGAGAATGGCCCTGGCTCCCAGCCTCAAAGGGCCTGAGCTCCAGGACTTCCATTATATCAGATGTTCATAGCATTCCTGTTCAACAAGAATCTTTTTGGAAAAATGTCAGACTTCATCCTCTCTTTGACAAAGAAGTGATAGGGAGTATTGCTTTTGCTTTTAGGAGAATCTGTCGACCAAAGAGAAGATACAAATCAACAACTAAGACCACACCACCCAATCCCTTTGTAGCTGGGTAGGGATGGAAAAGTCTCAAAGCCATAGCCCCAGAAAATGCTTGCCCGACTGGCACAGCCTCAGCACAGGTGTTTCTTGTCCCCAGGCCAGCAAGAAGGAACGATTCCTCCAGGTGCAGTCCATGATGTATGATCTGATGGAGTGGAGGTCTCAGCTCCTCTCAGGAACTCTGCCCAAGGACGAACTGAAGGAACTGAAGCAGAAAGTCACATCCAAAATTGACTATGGCAACAAGTAAGCTCTTTTTCTATGGAGAAATGGTTCCTCCTGCCCTCCGTTTCACTTTTTCTTTCCTGAGAAGCTTGGTTTCGTCTTTAGGTACAAGTTTGCCACTTCCTGTTGGGAAAAGGCTGTTACGACAGAAGCTTGTGTGCCTTTGTGATCACCCTCCTGGGACTTAGGGACAAGCAAGTGGAGCGAAGGCTTGCTTATGCAGTGGTTATTACCAGGCTGAGAGATTTAGGACACTCATTTACCCTACTTCTGAGGGGTTGGGGAGCACAGTCATGCTGGTTCACTTTCAGCTTAGTTGTCATTTTATCCCTTGCATTTACAAAACTCTTTTTAAAAATCTCAGCGTGAGACTTAATGTCCCTTCCCCCATCCTAGATAATCCAAGCCACACACATCAGCTAACTCACACACACAGTTACAAAAGTGTTTCCAGAAGGGCAGAGAGAGGCAGCCCTTATTAGAATTTGAATGCTGAGAAGCTAAGGAGAAAAATGAAAAAAATTTTTTTTTTTGATGCAGAGCAATCTAATAATAATGGTGGTGGTAATAATACAACTAACACTTAATCAGAGCTTCTCATGTACCAGGTTTGGTGCTGTGTTTTACACTCATTGCCTAATTTAATTCTACTCTATGGGGCCTACAATTTTGTTGTCCTCATTTTTCAGATGAAGAAATTGAGGCTCTTTAATAGGTTAAGTAACTTGTCTAGAATTGCACAGCTAGTACGTGGCAGAACTAGACACCAGACCCAGGCAGTCTGGTTCCAGACTCTATTGGCTGAATTGCTCTGCTCCTTGCATAGCATTGAGGACCTCCCCTCTCCTATCTATCTATCTGTCTATCTATCTATATACGTGTGCGTGTGTGTGTGTGTGTGTGTGTGTGTATATATATACATATCTTAAGTTTTTTTCCATAGGGTATGTGCACTTGCCTGAGAGAAACAGAGAGAAATGGCAGGAGGGAAAGTGAGAAGTCACCCCCTGGGGGGATGGCCACAACACAATCCCTTCTCCTCTATTCACCTCCTGGTATTTTGGGCACTTACTCACATGTGCCCAATGTGATTTTCAAGCTGCCAGGTCTGATACTCGAACTGCAGTCAGCCAGGTGGGAGTCCAGTGATTTAACAACCAAGCAACCTTGAATACCTTCCAAACATCTTATTCATTTCTTCATTTCTTTTTTTTTTTGGAGAGGTTTTTTTTTGCTATAGGGCACTTGTGCTCACCAGACAGACAGAGAGGGACAGAGAGACAGAAAGTGAGAAACCACCCCCTAGGGAGGATGGCCACACCGCAATCCCTTCTCCTCCATTCTCCTCACCAGACCTTGGGCGCCCACGCACACACGCCCGGTGTGAGTTTAAGCCACTGGGTCCGGGACGCGAACTGCGGTCGACTACGTGGGAGTCCAGTGACATAGACATTACGCTAACTGCTGGTCCCACTCATTTCTTCATTTCATCTTGCATTGAGCATTTGTGGTTAGCTAAATTTCCTGAGAGGTGTTGGGCAAAAGAAATAGAAGTCCCTACACAGTTTAGTTAGGAGTAAGCTACAGGTAGACTGGTGATATTGACTGCGATTAATTTGATGGCTTAAGAAGCAAGAATGCTCTTAATTCGAATGGAAGAATGAGGTCAAGGAAGTCTTCCTGGAAGAAGTGACCACTAAGCTGAATTTGAAGGATAAAAAGATGTTAAGCAGGCTAGAAAAAAAGGAAGGCAGAGGTTCATGGAAGCATGGCACACAAAGGATGAGAAGGCGGAACATGAGCCCGAAGGAGAAGGTAAAAAGAGCCCAGTCAATGTGAACGTAAAGACATTTCCCCAGCAGCAGGCTGTATGACTAAGCAGAGAGTAAAGTCGGTGTGTCTGACTTGTAGCCGCTTCCCAGCCTGGTCACAGTACCATGGCCAGTTCTTCCATCGACTTTCAGCAAGGGTGTCTACTTTTACTTATAAGCACATTGTCTCAGTGTGACAGGCAAGGTTCGCTATGGAGCTGCTGCTGCTCATGGTGCAGTGGCCTCTTTAGCTGAGCACAGTTGGGGGTGTGGGAATTCAGGGCATTTGCTGTTTTGTTGATATCTGTGACCTTAAGATGTTTCTTCAGTGGGGGCTTCTGAGAAGACTCAAGAATGGGGCACCAGCAGATGGCATAATGGTTATGTCACTGGACTCCCACATAGTTGACCACGCTTCAAGTCCTGGACCTGGCAGCTTGAAACTCACGCACGGTGTGTGTATGTGCGTGCCCCAAATCCTGAGAGGAGACTAGAGGAGAAAGTATTGTGGTGTGGCTGTCCCTCCGGGGGTCTGATTTCTTGCTTTCTGTCTCTGTCTCTCCAGCGAGTGCATGTGCCCTGTAACAAAAACCTCTCTAAGAAAAAAGAAGACTCAAGGATGGAAGTAATGGTCACTGCTTACAGGAAGCCTCTCCTGACTTCCCCCTATCTACTCCCAGCTGCACAGATGCCGTTGTGGGCTCTTAGCACCCAGAACAGCAATTGCCTCCTTCTTGACTATCTCCCTGGCTGTCCTGGGAGCCCCTCTAGGACACTGGCTGTCTAATTTATCTCTGTGCCTGTGCCTGGAACAGAGCCTGCATTTGGTAGATGGTCAGAGAGTGTTAACTGAGTGAGTGGATGAATAGCAGTGATGGGAGAAAGGGGGGCCTCTTTTTTTTTTTTTTTTTTTTTACAGAGATTTTTGCTATAGGGTGTGTGTGCACTCACCAAAGAGATAGAGAGATGGAAAGTGAGAAATTAACTGCCCTCCCCAGGGGGGAATGGCCATGCTGCAATCCCTTCTCCTTCATTCTCCTCTCAGGATTTTGGGCACTCATGCACATACGCCTGGTGTGAGTTTTAAGCCACTGGGTCTGGGACTCAAACCATGGTCAACTACGTGGGAGTCCAGTCACTTAACCATTACACCATCTGCTTGTCCCAAACGGGGGTCCTTTCTGAACCAAACCTCCTCTGTAGCATCCCTGATGAGCTCTGTATCTTCAGTTTCAGTCAGTTCCCTTTGGGGAAGTGAGAATTGCCCTGTTGCCTGAACTCAGGTCCTGAGCTGAGGGGCTCCTCTCTGCCCTGACTCCTGCACCTGGCAGTGAGAGAGAGTTGGGCACTGAGCACTGGGCTGGCATGTTGGGGATCAGAGCTCTGCTATGGGAGAGCCAGGAGACCTGGCATCTGGGCAGAGTGTCAGAGCAGCGTGAGGAAGACCAGCCTCCCACTGTGAAGTCAGGGAGGCACCTAGCAGAACTGAGCCTTGCCAGAGGGATCAGGATCAGCTTGGGTTTTTTCCCCCTCCTCCATTCCATTTCTTCATTCAGATATCACTCTTTTGTGGCATGCCTAGTGGGCTCTGAGGTACAGGCATATGAAATATGTATGTGTAAATAGGCATTGTTAACAAAAACAATGAAAATCAAGCAATATGAACACATGATAACTTGCTGAGACTCATGAGTTGCCTGCCAGGTTCTGTTCTCAGCACTTTCCATGTACCAGTTCAGTTAAGTATCGTCTTTATGAGGCAGGCACTGTGACCATCCCTCTTCCTCACATGAGGACACAGGCTTAGAGAGGGGTCGGATGACTTTGCCCAAGATGCAGTGGAGGGAGTCTGATTCAGAGACCAAGCTTAACCACTGCACTCTACTGGCTGCCAAGCAACTGTGTGGTTAGTAAGGGAGGCAGAGAAGCGAGCAGACACTCTGTGGGAAGCCATACACTTCACAAGGGCAGGAAGCACAAACAGGAAGTTCAGAGAAGACTGGGCCAGGGAGGTAGGGTAGAAAGACAACTGCCCTGGATTGAACAAAACCAGCAGGAGTATTAGGTGAAATAGCTAAGAGAAGCTCAGAGAGAGAGAGTGAGGAATGTGGGAGGAAATAGTGAGGAACATGAGCATAGAGAGGAAGGCAGGAAGGCAGACAGAGTTGGAACCTCAAGGACTTAAATTCCAAAGGCACTGGGAGCCATAGTGGAGCCATTTCTGTTTTCCGATATATATATATATAAATGCATATAGTAGGGACTTCTTCCCCTGCTCTCATCTTGGATTCGTCCTTCCTTCCTCCCTTCCTCCCTTCCCCCTTTCTCTCTCTCTCTCTCTTTCTTTTTAAACCAGAGTACATATACACTCACCAAAGAGAGAAAGAGAGAGGGAGAGGGAGAAAGCACCCTCCATCCTGTTGGGATTTTGTGCATGCACACACATGAGCCTAGAATGGTTTTCAAGATACTGAGGCCAGGACTTGAATAGGGGTTGACTGTGTGGAATCTGACTCCATTAATCACTAGGCTCTGACACTGTCCCATCGAGTTGTTCATTTTATCACTTTATTTCCTTTTCTTTTTTTCTCTTTTTCCTTCCCTCCCACCTCCTTCCCTCTCTCCCTCCTTTCTTTCTTTTTCTTCCTTCCTTGCCAGAAGATGTACGCTTGTCAGAGAGAGCAATTGATAGAGATTGTGCACCCCCAGTGGGGTGTGGTCATGTCACAATCCCCTTTCCTATTTTTCTCCATCATGTCAGGATTTGGAGCACCTGCACACAGGTATCTGGTATATCTTTCAAGGCACTGGGGTTGGCCATGTGGGATCTGGACTAAACTGTGGTGCAGTGCAGCTGTTCCATTTGATGACGTTCTTGAACAGGAGCACAGAAGGGCTACCTTTTGAGGAGAAAGTTTCAAAATGCTCTGCTCTCCAAAACTAATGGTCGCTGTGTTCAGGGTGGTGTGGCAATGTGCTGTCTTTCCAGAGGACATCCTCTGTGACCCTGGGCTATGGGAACCCTGGCAATCCTGCCACAACTGTTAAAGCTTCCAAAGTCTGAGTGAGACTGCTAATGGATAGCTCTTTGGTATCCAAGGAGTGAGAAATCCTCAAATGACTTCTCCAAATCCCAAGATAGCTTGGACCTGGGAGAAATGTTTTATTCATACATTTTAGAGCTGTGTTCACTTTGATAAATTTTGAAGAGAAAGAGCTAGAGAGATCTTAGCATTAAATTATATATCGGCTATGCTCTATCTTTTCTGAGGTCACATGAGCCTCTGCTCAGCAGCAGCCCAGTGCTCTCATCCTTCCTTCCCATGGCCAGTCAGGCAGCAAGGCTATGCAACATGGTGCGTTTTCGCTTGTTGGGAGTCCACATCCTAATGAATGTGAACAGTGGTGACTTCGGTTCCTTTCTGTTTGCATTTGGAGGAAATGAGGGATATGCCTTTTAATTAGATTCTTGAGTAAGAGATGAGTACTTGGGCTCCTTCATTTGTCCTCACTGCTCTTCTGGAATTGAGGCCTTGGTGGTGGTTCCAAGCAGGACCTCTGCAGGCCTTCTCAGACTCTCTGGCAGCTCACCTGCCCTGGCCTTTTTTCTAAGGACAACCAAGGTCCTCCATCTCAACATCAAGTGCAAAAGCAACTTCAAGTGAAGGCCTCTGCAAACCTACCCACCACCCTCCACTATTCCTAAGTTCTTCCTGTCTGGAAAGTATAGTACGGAGGTTAAGGGTACAGACAGGATGGTTGGTTTTTACTACCTTTGTGACCTTGAGCAAGTTCAGCTGCCCCTATATCTTGGATCTATTCTTCATCTGTCAAGTGGGATATTAATACTGCCTTCCTCATAGAATTGTTATGCGGATTCAGTCATTCATACATGTGAAACATGATGTATACGAGCCTTTTGCAAGTACTGTGTGAACATCTGCTGTTATTAGTATCATTGATGCCAGTTAGGATGACATGTGTAGTTGAAAGAAATCAATACCAAATGGGGAAAAGCTTGTGGTCTGTCTGCAAGTAAAATCAGACCCTACTCTGAAGGGTGGGTCTAGCAGGTGGTATGGTGGTTAAAGCACTGGACTCCCACATGGATGATTGCAGTTTGGCTTTTGGACATGGAGATTTTAAAATCATGCCAGGCATGTGTGCATGCATACCCCAAATCCCAGGAGGAAAATGGAGAATAAGGGATTTCCATGTGACCATCCCCCTGGAGAGGGTGATTTCTTAATTTGCTTCTCTCTGTCTCTCTGTGGTGAGCACATGTGCACTGTGGCAGAATCCTGACATAAAACAAAACAAAACAAAATTTCTGAAGAGCAAGCCATAAGAAATACTCAGTGTATCTGAGAGCTTTCTCCCCCCATAACTATTTTCAAAAAATTTTAATAATATATGAATGCATGAATCTATGAATGTATATACATGTGTATATATGTGTGTATACATAAATACTCATATGTGTGTATGTATACACATATATCCATATATATGTGAATAGTTTGTGTGTGTGTGTGTGTGTGTATGGATTTTTTTGTTTGTCTGTCTTTTTGTTTTTTGTCATAGGGAGAGAGAGGGGGGCAGTGAGAGGGAAAGTGGGAAATCATTCCCTAGGGAGGATGATCATGCCACAGCCCCTTCTCTTCCATTCTCCTGGGATTTTGGGCACACATACACACATACCTTGTATGACTTTCAAGTCACTGGGTCTGGGACTCAAATCATGGTCAGCCAGGTGGGAATCCAGTGCCATAACAGCCATGCCATCTACCGGCCCCTAGTTTGGTCCTTACTTAGTTTATCGTTACTCTTATACATACACCCAGGAAACATATCTAGCTTGGTTCCTTGTTGTTTATTTATTTTACATAAAACACATTATATATACCTTTCCACACTTATTTTTTTTCCCCACTGAGCTATATCATCAAATATTTTAAAACTATATAATATTTTTTAAACCCTGCTACATAGTATCTCATTATAGATCAAAGCCTGTCTAGTTATTTCTTTTTATATATATATTTTTTTTCATATCTTACTGATGTGGACAATGCTGCAACCATGTCCTTGTCCAAGCATGGGTGCTTCTTTTTGTTTAATATCACAGGAAATACACATTTTTAAAAAACTTAAAGTGCACTGCCACAGACCTTCCAAAGAGACGCTGTTATATCGATAGGCGCTCTCCAGCTGTGTGGCAGGCTATCACTGTAGAGATTTTCTTTAAAAAAAAAAATTGCTAGAGAGTATGTGTATTGGCCAATGAAAAACAGACAGAGAGAGAGAGAGAGGAGGAAAGTGAGAAAGCATCCCCATGGGAGATGGTCACGCCACAATCCCTTCTTCTCCATTCTTTTCAGGATTTTGGGCATGCACACACATGTGCCCTGTGTGTTTTTAAACCACTGGTCCAGGATTTGAATTGCACTGTTGGCCATGTGGGATCCAGCCACCTTAACCACTGTGCCACCTGCTGGTCTCCATGTAGAGCTTTCCTATGCAAATATGTGATCCTCAGAATTCCATTATACTTTCGTATAGAAACTTCTACCAGCTCCTTAAATGCCTCCCCAGATTGATCTTCACCTTCCCTTGCTGCTTTTCAGAATCCTAGAGCTTGATCTGATTGTCAGAGATGAAGACGGAAATATTTTGGACCCTGATAATACCAGCGTCATCAGTTTGTTCCATGCACATGAGGAAGCAACTGATAAAGTCACAGAGCGTATCAAGGAAGAAATGGTGAGTTTCGTTAAATAGGTTTGGCCAAGTGAGACAGGCATTTAGCATGTCATAAACTTGAAATAATTGGCTAATTAACCAGACTGTGCATTATTCAAGGAGCCATCTGTCCCATGACCTGAGATGATCAGTAACCACACGAGTTTTATTGTGGTTTTGTACTTGGATCTGTAATTCCTTCAATGCCAGGCAAGCTCATTTCTTGGAGCTTTTAGATTCCAGAGAAGCGAAGAAAAGAAAGGTAGTAAAAAAGAAAATAAATAAATGAACAATTAATTCCAAATGGCAAGAAATTCTAAAAGGCAGTGTAGTAGGTTTGTGAGAATCAGAGTGAATCAGGAAATAAAGCCTCTTTCAGCTGAGCCAGTACCTGATGGCATCAGGTCTGAGAAGGTCTGGGGACAGTGTGTTCCAGGCGGAGGGAACAACAAGTACAGAGGCCCTGAGGGAAGACTGGGTTTTGAGTGTTCAAGGGACAGCAAGGCCCGTGTGGCTGTGGCAGTGAGGGAGAAGTGGGGGAGTGGACAGCTGGGTAGTAGGAGCTAGCTCTCATGGGACCTGAAAGGTTATGGAAAAGAGTTAAAATTCTATCCCAAGTGTGTTGAGAAACCAATAAAGGTTTTGAGGAAGGATTAACAAAATATGATTTATGTATACGTATATGTAATATCTATATACACACATATTATCTATATGTACATATAAATGTATTATCTATAGATAGATATAATATAAATATATATTAGCTATATATAAGTATACATATATACATATATATTTTATATAAACACACACAAATATATGTATTTATATATAAATATATATATATTTATTTATATATAAATATGTATGTGTATTTATAAAATATATATGTGTATATATTTATATTTTCTATACATATATATGTATACTGTGTGTTCATTTTTAGAAGTTTTTGCCATAGGGCGTGTACATTCGCTGGCGAGAGAGAGAGACACGGACAGACTCAGTGAGAGGAAAAGTGAGAAAACACCCCCCAGGAGTGGGAATGGCCCTGCCACAATCCCTTCTCTTTCATTCTCCTTTTGGGATCTTGGGCATGCATGCACACACACACCCGATGTGAGTTTTGAGCCACTGCACCCTGGACTCGAATTGCAGTAAGCCATGTGGGAGTCCAGCGACATAAGTGCTATGCCATCTGCCGGTCCCTGATTTATTTTCTTAAAGAATCACTTTAGCTGCTGTGTATTATTTGAAAACAATTTTATTTTTAGATTTATTGAGGTAAATTTTTACATGATAGAATTTATTCATTTTAAGGTACACTTTATTAAATGTGTTGGGTAAACTCTACCACAATCAAGATAAAGGACAGTTATATCATCATGAATGTTTCTCTGTGCTCCTTTACATTTGGTTCCCCTTGCCAATCCCGAGTCCCAGACACTACCTAATTTTGTTCTGTCACTGTGCTTTTGCCTTTTGTTGAACTTCATATAAATGGAATCATATAGTCTTAATTTTTGTGTTTGGATTTTTCTGTTCAACATGATGTTTTTGAGGTTCATGTTGTGTATATTAATGTTTTGGTTCTTTTTATCAATGAATCATCTAACATTGACCAGTTGTGGGTAGTATATATGTGTTCATAGAAAATAGAATTACAGTAAAAGTTTATTCTGGTGCAAAAGGATTTTAAAATTCATGCATAGTTTCGTCCTAATGTGCATTTTTTCATGTGCTACTTAAAGACACTTTCTATCATCTTTGACCAATTGTTGGGAATTTGGTTAGTTTCCATTTGGGGACGGTTATAATGAATGCAGCTATGAACACATACAAACAAATCTTCGTGTGGACATGTTTTCATTCCTTTGGGGTAATACTTAGTGGGACTACTGTGTCAGACATGTGTGCATTCAATTTTTTAAAATACTGCCATGCTATTTGCCAAAATAGCTGTACAATTTTGCATTTCTACCAACAAAATTGAGAGTTCCACTTGCTCTGTATTCTTGCTAACACTCAGTGTCATCAGTGTTTTTAACCCTGGCCATGTTGGTTGTGTAGTAGTATCATTGTGGTCTTAATTGTTATTTCTGTAATGACCAGTGTTGTTGAGCATCTCTTCATGGTCCTTTTGGATACTGCCTTTTGTGTCTTTTTTTGGTGAAGTGTCTGTTTAAATATTTGACCAATTTTAATTGGGTTGTTTTACTTATTTCTTATTTGTTCTAGATACAAATTCTTTTCCAGGTACATATTTTGCAAACTTCTTCCTGTCTGTGTCTTGCCTTTGTGTGCGTGCATGTGTGTGTGTGTGTGTGCGTGTGTGCGTGTGTGTGTTTTCAAATAGGGTCTGACCATGTCGTGGTCCTCTTGATTCATCTTCTCAAGTTGTTGGGGTGCCTCATTTTTAAAAACATGTTTTTCAAAGAGCAAAAGTTTATAGTTTTGATGAAGTCCACTTAGGCAATTTTTTTCTCTTGTGCTTTATATGACACTAAATTTATGCAGAAGACTAGGCCAGTGTTGCTATTTCTCAAGATAGAAAGATCAAAGCCAACAGAGTCAAAATGATAAAATGACTTGACTCAACTGCAGAACCTTTTGGTGGGAGAACTGAGTGTTCTGCTGAAGTCTTCAGGCTGAACCTAAGTGACTCTCCATCTCCTGGGCTTGCTCTCTGTTGTCCTAAGTGGTGCTGGTCTAATTATCTCCATCTTCTCTTCTTCCTTCCACTTCTCAGTCAAAAGACCAGCCAGATTATGGAATGTATTCCCGGATCTCCTCATCCCCCACCCACAGCCTCTATGTTTTTGTGAGAAACTTTGTGTGCAGAATTGGGGAAGATGCTGAGCTCTTCATGTCCCTCTATGACCCCAACAAGCAAACAGTCATAAGGTAGGTGTGTTCTGTATTGTCTGACTCCTCTATTCATGGGAAGTGGGCTTGATAATGCTCATTGTACCTGCATTCCAAAAGGTGGTGGCTATGGTTATTGCTATTTAATTAATTGTTCTGAGGAATGGAGGAAATGAGGGAACTTTTGGGTACCTCAGTCAAAGAAGGGGAAGACCTTTGGAAATTTCCAGGAAAGAGACATTGGTATACCACCAGCCTCTACTGCCAACCCCTGGCCTCTTCTTGTGGCTCAGACCATCTTCCCTCTCAGATGACCACTGCCTGTTCCCTCTGAGGACAACCCACATGGTCTCGTATTTGAGGTCACCCGTAGATGCATTAGAGTGCAGCTGGTATCTGCTGATGATAATGCATATGGTAATATCTTTTACTGGACTAATATACAATGTATTCATGCTGGGAAAATCCATTTTGTATGCTGCGAAGATGTATAGTAATTGAATGTTAAAAAAAAAAAAGAAAAGAAAAGGAAAAAGAATGGAACTGAAGCAAGATCTGCCTTTATGGAAAAATGGAGAAAATGATGTCTTTCTGGTGAGGTGGTTGATTATTAAATAAAATAATGTACCCTAGTAAGTAGTGGTGCTTTGGTCAGTGATGGCTCTTCTGGAGACATTGATGAAACTTGGAGGAACTGTTCATCTAAGAAGACTGTAATGAGATCTGTACTTGATCTCATTTAATTCTTATTATTCCATGTGATTAGGGTGAGAAAATGAGGTTGACAGATTTGCTCTAAATCACACACATATATTTATAAGTGGCAGAACAGAGATTTTTTTTTAATTCATGAAGAATAGAGGTTTATTTAGTTTATGGTATTGGAGATTAAAGGTCAATTGACTTTATTTATTTATTTACTTATTTTCATTAAATTAAATTAAATTAATTAATTTATTTTAAATTTAAATGTACTTATTTACATTCATTCACTATACATCATTACAACATACAAAATGAGATTTCCCATCCAGAATACACTGAATATTGACTCAATCAAGCACATCAACATACGTGTTATCCTTAACAAATAATTTTCTATTTCTTGTTTCTTGTATATTTTGCTTTTTATTTTGCCATCCTTGATTCCCTATCTCTCACCCTCTGCCGTGTCCCACCCTCCTCCCACACTGTCTCTGGTATCCACAGTTGCTTTCTATGACTTTTCCCCCCATTTTATTGATTTGCTAATGAACTTAATCTAAATATTTCCAGTATCAAGTGCAGCTGATATATACATATCCATGAACGCAAGTCTGACTGCAGTAAGCTATATAGCCCCAGCTAGGTGCTACTTTATAGTATGTTCATTCTACTCACTGAGGTTTATGCCTAAAGTCAGAATGGAGATTTGTTCCCAGGTCCTTCTGACTCTAAAGACAAAGCTATTTCCCACTTCAGTCTGTTACCAAGGACCGAGTTGTGAGCTGTCCTGCATGCTTCTCATCAGAGTTTAGCATTGTCACAGTGAAAAGTCATTCTTTATAGTGCACCTAAGTTCCTAATATTAAAGAGCCAGCCTGATTCACCTGACTCAGACTCAGTGGAGACCAAGAATGAGTATTCCTGGTCCCTCAGAACCCACCGTGAAATGGTGTCATAGGCCCCTTGTTGTTCTCTGAAAGTTGCTCCCAAGGCACCTATGAAGAAGACCCTGAAAGCTCTTGTAGCACCCTCCCTGCCTCTAGGAAAGCATGAACACTCCCCATGGCCACATTGACAAGGGTACCTGGCCTCCTGGCCCCTCTTGGTGATGGATGGGCTGAGCCAGCTCCGTGAGGGAGGCGATTGATCAGCGAGATGGCAGGTCTGCTCCTGAGGTGCCACACTGGATGTTGTGCTCAGTGGGGCATGCCTGAGTGATGCCTGCGAGAGCGCAGCCCTCAGTGGGGTGAGGACAAGAAGGAGGAGGAGGACAAGAAGGTGGAAAACAGTAAAAGTAGGGAAAAGAAAGGAAAGAAAAAAAAAAGAAGGAAAGAAGAGAAGGGGCATGGAATAGGGAAGGAGCAGTTTGGAAACCCTATCTGTAGCAGTCTGGCTCTGGAAATCTCTGCTTCTGCCTGCTCTAGGCAGGGCTGACACATACAGCTGTAGGCAAGTAAAGGCATCCTCTGTATGGCCCAGATGTGGACGGGGCAGAATCTCGCTGGGATTGATCTCTCAGTGTTAAGCTGAATCCTAATCAGATCCCTAGAGAATAACTGAAAGGATCTGGTTTGGGAAATTGAAAGTAAATTTTCATAGGACCAAAAAAAAAAAAAAAAAGAAGCAGTTCAAGTATCGGGCCTGTAGTGAGGAGTGGAAGAGTTGGAGAAGGAGTTGGATTAGTCCTCCCCCTTCCTCTGACGAGGGCACCATTTAAAGCAAGCCTCACCTATTTTGGTGCCATGGGCCTTCAGATTCTACCACCAGGTCTTCCTGGGTAAGGATGGATGGGGCCAGCTCAGCTCTCTGAATTGCTTTTCTTATTTATGATTGTATTTCTCCTAGAGGAAAATTGCAGGTACCTGCTGTTAAGGCATAGCAGACCGGGTCACTAAGGGGCTTGCTGCATGTGATGGAAGGTACTGGAAAATACCCAGGCATTTCACTTAGGAACAGTACAGAAATAACCAATGGGAAATCATACACATACAGTTTTTGGATGGAGACTTCCTGAGTAGTTTGAGTAGTTCACTATGAATTCCACTAAATTTTTTTAGGTCTTACTGAAGTAAAAGAAAAAAGGGAAAAGTACTTTTAACTTAATTGAGTTTCAACTGTTGGTTAATTCAGGGCTGCATTAATTTTTGCGACCAGTTTGATATTCCCCCCTTGAACTTTGCTCAGACTACTCTAATCATTTATTTTCTAGGGGTGAGGGGAGAGAGAAGAGAACAGGACATAAGAAAGAACAGAGCTCTAAAAAGAAGGCAATTCCCCTTAGCTTTGCTGAATACTCATAAATGCCTTCTTGAGATAATTTGATTTTTGAACTTTATTTTTAAAATTTATTTTAAATAATAGGCATTTGTTTGGCACCAACTGTATACTACCTAAATGATGTAGAAAATCAAATGATGAAACTCAGGAAACTGTACTAAGGTTTTCCTAAGTTTGATAAATGCTAGACTTCGTGATCTTTCTGGTATGACTGGACTCACTAATTTGAACCACACAGGGTGACAGTTGGTTGCTAGAAAATGAGAGATGCTAAATGATCATATGTCAGAACCATGTAAGTGCATTCTCATAAAACTCTTAAGTGGGCTTCCATTACTCTTAGGATCAAGTCAAAATCTTTGAATGGTGAAGGCCAGCATTGTTGTTGTTCAGGTAGTTAAGATGCTGTATTCCTACATGGTCTACTGTGGTTTGAGTCTTGGACATGGCAGCTTGAATATCACATCAAGCCCATGTGCGTGTGTGCGTGCCTCAAATCCTGAGAGTAGAATGAAAGAGAAGGGATAGCAGCATGCCCATCCCCTTGAGACGGTGAGTTCTCTCTGTCTCTCTCTGTCTCTCTCAGGTGAGCACACATGCCCTATGGCAAACCAATCCCCCTCCCCCCCAAAAAATCCTCAAGTGGCCTACATGGTCTACATGACCTAACCTTTTCCTTTAATTTTTCTTTTATTGCTCTCCCTTTGAATCTGTTTTTAGATGTGTCAGGTCCCCTCCAGCCTCGTGGCCTTTCCATGCATGTTTATTATGCCTAAAACATTTTACTTTTCCCTGACCAACTTCGTTACATGTCATTTTCTCAGCAAAGACTTCCCTGACCACTCAGACTAAAGACAGGCTCTTCCTTTCCACATTCTCACAACATGCTGAACTTCCTCTTTATAGCACAGTTTCACATAAGTAGCTGTCAGAGCTGCATTTAAGTCACGTGAGCACAGTGTGGGTAAGGCCAAGGCTCTGTGACCCACCACAGTAGGCCAGTTCCATTTAAGAAAACAGTTCTGTATTTAAAGGGTAACTTGAAATAATTCAATTATTTACTGTCTTGAAAGGGAAGTTGAGTGGGCTGGAAAGGGTAAATATATTAAAAAAAAAAAAAGAAAGAAAATTTGGGCCAGCAGTGGCATGGAGGTTTGGGCGCTGGGTATCACATAGCCAAGTAGGCGATTTGTGTCCTGGATCGTGAAAATCATACTGGCCGTGTTGTGCATATGTGCCCAAGTCCTAAGAGGAGAAAGAATTGTGGTGTGGCCATCCCCCCAGAGGGTGATTTCTCACTTTCCCTCTCTCTCTCTCTCTCTCTCTCTCTCTCTCTCTCTCTGATAAGGGCACATGCCCTACAACAACAACAACAACAAAATAACCCAACAACTTTATTTTACTTATTTATTTCTTCTGTACGTGAGACTGAGATTGAGAGAGAGAGAGAGAGGAACCACCACCAGGATCTTCACATCATGAAGCCAGCCCCAGCTCGTGTGCATGTGTGTATCATGCGTGTTTGGAGAGGTCTCCAGGTTTGAACCTGGGAACTTCCCTTGTGGGGTCAGCCTTGTAAAGCATTGCATTGCTGCCACACCACCATCCCAGCCCGCTTTATTAAAAAAAATTGTTTGTTTTATGAGAGAGAGAATGAGAAGCAATCACAACAGGGTCATCACACCATGGTTCCCCATCCTCAGCCTTCCAGGATCATGGGTACATGCTCACACACAAAATGTTCAAGAAGAATCCTCAAGGTGTGAACTGGGGACCCCCTTGGATGGGCCCAGCATTGCACAGCACCATTGCAAATGTATTTTTGATGTCCAGCAAAACACTAACAATCAGCTCCCTTTATCTGTGACATTCTCAGCAACCTCTGTAGAGTACACAGCTGCTCTTCAAAAATACTGGTGCCAGAATTTGCTCGTAGGTAGGGGAGAGAAGGAGACTGTGGATACACACATGTTCTTAGTTCTTTGCTCCTGCTTGCCTAATGCCTGTCTCCCAGCATAGCAGTGACCTCTCAGAGGGAGAGACTATATCTGTCCAATACCGACTATATTCTCAGCTACCAGCCTGGCAGGGGGGTTCATAGTAGATGAATATTTCCACTGCATGAGGATCAGTCCCCTGACAGTAACAGGCTGCCTCTCTTCTCTGCACAGTGAGAACTACCTGGTGCGATGGGGCAGCAGAGGCTTCCCAAAAGAGATTGAGATGCTCAACAACCTGAAGGTAGTCTTCACGGTGAGTGCACACTCTCTCTTCTTTACCACTGACCGCATTCCAAAGATATGACCTTGGAAATGAGGCTGGTCCATTGGTCTTGATGAAACATGGCCTTGGTGCAGAGCTGCGTGCTGGACCTTATGCAGTTTCAGAGCTGACAGAAGTTGTGTGCCCTGAGGAAGTTTTTGGGAAGATGGATCGTCTCCTTTTTTCTTTTCCTTACTCCCTGTCTCATTCTCACTCCTGTACTCACACATGAAGAGTGCTACGTAAGTAAGGACAAACTTCTTTGGGCAATAATGCCTGGGTAAACTGGATACTGCAGCTATTCTGATTTTTTGTTTAATTTATGGTTAACTCAAGTTCCTTTCTTTGGCTCTATTTTTTTTCCTGAAAACCTGTCTAAAATATATCAGAATAAAAAAAAATAAGACTTTCCTAGGATATTTACTGCCTTGATAAATTGGATATTCTGGATGTAATTAAGTCATAGAGACTAAAGATTTGGAAGGCCCTTATGATCATTCTTCTAAATACCAATATTCACTGGGCAAGACTTATGTGTAGAAATGTTGAAATCGATTGATATTTGGATGATTTATTTCTGAAGTTGAAATAGACTTTTTAGCTAAGAATAGGGGAAACAGTGGCAATAAAGAGATAAAGAAAGGTTATAATTTCTAGTAGAGTCTGTTCTTGTCCGATGTCCACAAGGGTACTTTAAGAGTGTGATGATGACACCTAAAGATATTGGTCTTTGCAAGCTCCTTTGGAGAGACCATTTATGAGACTTTTCACAACATTGCCTTTATTAACAAGGAAATTACCAAGGAGAATCCAGGGAAGGACTGGGGCATTGACCAAACTGATGAATTGGATCTAGGAGTGACCGACATGCTAGATTAACCTACCTTGCTCTACAATAATTTTCCAGTTACAGTCCATTAAGTGCAATGTCTTATGTTATATTGCAATTAGATGAGCATATAGCTGATTGATTTTGTTTGTTATTTTCTGAAAAATGGGCCAGCTGCATGGATCATAGGTCCTAATTGTTTAGACAAAGTTTTCTTGGCATATATAAATGTGCCTCAGTCTTGTTTATATATTATTAGTTAGAGGGAGGAGCCTATTTATTCTCTTGTTAAATAGGAGAATCCCATGGAGCTTCCTGATTAAACCGAGACAGATGTTTCATGAGAGGGAGAAGGATGGGGCATCAATCAGTGATTCATTTTGTAGAGAACCAATTCAGGACGTAAACACAAGGGAAAGGGCATCAGTACATTTCTGTCATGCAGTATTAATGAAAATGTGGTCCTGCTTTTGCTGCCTGTGCCATGCCACTGCTTCTCAAAAGTAAGTGAACTTGAGAACTTTGGTTCATTGGTTTAAGAGGCTGAGGCTTCCCTCTTTGAGATCAGTCTTCGCCTCAGGACAAGGAAGGTCATGGTGTTCTCACTACTTGTATTGACTTGAGAGCTGTTCAACGATTACCAGCCATGTATAAGCTCGGTGCTGGGTGCTGGGCCATAGCAGCGTATCAGCTGATGAGGCTGCTCTCTCATGGTGCAATAGTGGGGGGGGGGGGGGGGAGGAGAGGAGCCATATTATAAATAAATGAATAAATAGACAAGTGTGATGTCAGAAAGTAATCCCAGCAATGCAGATAATACAGTGTGATGGTGTTTGACTGGAGGTTACTTACAGCTGGGTGTGGAGGTGATATTTAAGTTAGAGATGAGCTAGGACTTGGCAGGCATGCGCCTTACTGGCCTTATTTCTCTCCTCTTTGGATGTCAGCTCTTTCTCTCTCCTCTGTTGGGACAAGCCATCAGTGCCCTGAGCCAGAGGAGCTGGGGTATGGATCTGGCTGATTGCTGACTTCCTCTCTGTCTGCTTTGAAAGTGTTCACCCTCCTTGGCCATGTAAGTGGAAAGCAACAAAGACCACAAAGTTCCCTAAGACTTAGCTTACTTTGGAGGTTGCTGCTAACACACAAGAAGTAAGAAGGGACAATGAAAAGAGTATAATGAATGAATCACTTATTCAGGTGACACTTCTAGTGCTATTGTCCTGCTTTCTCAAAACATTCCATTTTAAAGGGCAAAGTAGAAGCAATTGGGAGACATCATTGTTGGAGCACAATTCTGAGTAAGGGCTGCTTGTGTATAGACTCTCCAGAGAATAACCTGTGCTTAAGCATTACAGTGTAGCTTATATAACATCTTGATTCTCTACTGTCAGGGGTTCTCCAGTGAGGCAGCTCTTAAGGCTCTTTGGTCTTCCTTTGAGCTAGTAAAGATTTTTTAGAGAAGAGGGTGGAATGAGGGCTTATTTAGGAATCTTACAGGTGTGTCTACTGTATTTGTTTGCTACATCTGCTGTAAAAATATATCTCAGACTATCTGATTTAACAGAAATGTATTGTATTTGTTCACAATGATGGGAGCTTGAGATGCTATCTGTGGGTTGATTTCTTTGAGGCCTCTCTTCATGATTTGCAGGTGACCATCCATATTCTTCCTGTGTCCTTACATGGTGTTCCTTCTGTGTGTGTGTGTGTGTGTGTGTGTGTGTTCTAATCTCCTCTTCTTAGAAAGACACCAGTCATTACTGGATTAGGACCCATTCTAATGACCTCATTTTAAGCTCGTTATTGAAGAATCTGTCTCAAAGTGCAATTGCATTCTAAGAACTGGAGGCTGGGATTCAACATATAAATTTTGGAGGAGAAGAGGTGGGTGGGGACACAATTCAGGCCATATGACCTAGGAACCTTTCTAGTGCTGGGGCCTCTGTGGCTCTGGAATGCCTCTGAAAGACTCCAATCCAGATCTTTCAAAAATAAGAATACTAAGGGAGAGGAAAGAAATAATTAGGACCAGAGGTCTTTATAAAAGAAGCATGATTGAAGTTATGTGTTTTTTTCCCTTTTAATTGTCAGAGAGCACATGCACTTGCCAGAGAGAAAGGAAAAGAGCAAGAGAGAGAGTGAGAGAGGGAGGTAGAGTGGAAAGAGAGAGAGAGAGAGAGAGAGAAAGAGAGAGAGAGCGAGAGAGAGAGAATCTCCTGATGGGTGTGGTCATGCCACAGTTCTTTTCCTCCATTTCTCCTTTTTATGAGGATTTTGGGCATACACACACACACACACACACGCCCAGAATGTTTTTCAAGCCTCTGGGGCCAGGATTTGAACTATGGTTGAGCATATGGGATCTTGCTCCCGATGCACAGCTCTTAATCATTGTACTACAGGGCTGGCCTATTATTTGAGTTTTTAAGGATGCAAAGGACTTGGATATATAGAGGAATAGGAGGTAAGCATTTGAGGTGGAGGTGTGGGAGAGGGGTAGTTAGAAAACAAATCCAGAGTTCAAAGTGAACATTGTGTGTTCGTGGAGCAATAAAAAAAATCTTTGTGACAAAAATAGAGTCCTTATATTCAGAGAATAGTGCGAAATCAGTTGGATAGAACAGCTGGATATATTATATCTAGGTCCTTTCATGTCAACTGGGAAGGATTAGCACTAATTGGGTAGGAAATAGGGAGCTATTTATAATGCTGGAAGGAGAGAAATGAAATAATAAATGTGGCATGTAAAGATGAGTTTATAGGAGATTTTGGGGTGGATTGGAGGAAGGAGTCGGCAGGCTAGAGAAGAGGCTGTCCCCGCCATCTGGATCTGAGATAATTGGGATCTGAGACTGAAATGCCTGCAGGCAAGGCAGGGGCTGCAAATGAGTGGAGAGGGCTTTCTCAGCCTAAAATTCCACTCCTCCCCTACCTTCCCTCTCTGGCCAGCAGTGTGTTCTTAGAGAGAGGAGAAGATGCCCATTCCTCCAACTAGTGAAAGGGCAGCCCTTGCATCAGTCAGGGTTCTCCACAGGAGTAGAACAGGATGCATGTCTGAAATCTGCGGGGCAGGCTGGCAGACTGAAAACACAGGCAGTCTTGAGACAGAATCCTTCTCTCTCTGAGAAATCTCCATTTTTACTTGTAAGGCCTTCAACTGATTGGTTGAGGCCCATGGACATCCTGGAAGTAATCTCCTTTAAGTCAGCCCACTGCAGATGCTGATCGCCTCAGCAAAATACCTTCATAGCAACACACAGGCTAGGGTTGGACCAGTCAGCTGGGCACATTGCACAGCCAAGTTGACACACAAAAGTCAACCCCAAGTATGAAGAGGGGCATGCACTGGGGCCTTGCCTTGCTCCCACAGACTCCGCACACTCCTGCTCTCTTCCTCCTACACCAGCCACAGTGAAGCTATGTTTGACCGCTCTCCCAAGCCCTGGCTTGCATGTGAGCTACAGCGTGCTCCCAGCTTGTACTCCTCTGAGAATTAATTTGGAAGACAACAGATGATTCCCTAGCAAGGGCAAGCACAGGGTTGTCTGCTCTGATGCCAACAGCATGCCTGTTATTACTTTCCCAGCTGATCCCAGCTAGGAGGGAGATGGCCCCAGGAACACTGGAGTTTTAGCTCTGAGCAGATGGGTCAGATGCTGAGGTGCTCAGGGTGGCATTTCCTTCTGCATGCCTCTCTGGTAGTGAGGCAGTTATATATAGTAGCTGTTTGTGGTCTTTGGTGTCAGAGTGATAGCGCTCAAAATCCACTGTCTCCAAAGACTAAGGTCACAATTTTGGGGAAGTCCCTTGTCTTCTTTGTGTCTCAGTTTCCCCATCTGTAATGTGGGGATGCAATAACTATATCTACTTCAGAGAGTTGTTAGGGAGCAAATAAAGACAGTGATATACAAGCCGCTCAGCACAGTGCATGATATGTGCGTGCAGTTCACAAGTCCCAGCCTTTATTCTTCTCAACACGCAGTTGTGTGCAGCTTCCTGCCTCCTTGAAGTGAGATGTGCCTGGGTCTTTCTTTGACCAGTGCAATATGAATGGAAGTGCTGTGTGTCTCTTTGAGTAGAAGCTTTAAGAGCCAGCAAGTGAATTGCCACGTTCCCTTGCCCAGCTGCAGGGACAGTGGAAGTATCTGTGTAGAAATAGATCTCTTGGTGGCCAGGGGCTGGATCAAGAGACCAGAGCTCCTACCCATCTGTACTGAACCTGCTTTGGAAGTACACTTGTGCCTTGTATAAACTGAGATATTGGGGCTGTGCGATACCACCACAGCACGAGTGATACCTGCACTTATAAATGGTCTGTGAATGGTGGCTCTTGGTCTCTCCCCCTCTTCCTCCTGCCTTCTCTCTAGGTTCTGTGCAATGATGAGACCACTGGAGTCACTGGCAGCAGAGGCTCTTTGGGAGCAGCACCTTGCGTACAGGGACTCCTGCCCACGCAATCGATAATAGCACTTCCATCCTCCTGTCTTCTTATCAGTCGGAGGTGGGAGAATTGGATTGAACACTAGAGTCCTGTCACTTGATGCTCTTTCCAGGGCTCACTTTTGTTGTCTGTGAAGTAGGTGTAATAGCCATATCTGCTGCCTTTTCCAGGACTGATTTTAACATTTGTCCTCGTGTACCAATCATTAAGCACCTCCCTCCAAAATTGCTATTCCTAAGTTTTCTTTCCTGTTTTAACAAATTTAACAGATGACGTGTAGCTGTTCGTTTCCTGTCCTATAGGATCTCGGGAACAAAGATCTCAACAGGGATAAGATTTACTTGATCTGCCAAATCGTTCGTGTTGGGAAGATGGATCTTAAGGACACCAGCACGAAGAAGTGCACGCAGGGCCTGAGGCGGCCCTTTGGGGTGGCAGGTATGGCACACTCGCACTGCTGACTTACTGGAGCACACCTATTGTGTGGCTGAACTGTGCAGATCTTTTCATTCCCCGCTCTCCCCTCCGCTGCCCCCTCGTTGCAGAATTTATGCCAGACATCCTTTAATCACTACATTTTTGGTGACTAAATCGACATAATTGGTGACTAAGCCCAGGATTCCTGAAGGATACAGTGAATGATGTGACCCGCGTGTCTGGAGCACAGTGCAGTCTGAGCCTTCGCTCCCCAGCGCCGGGAAGGAGGAAGAACAATACGGGCAGGATCTAATTATGGGGAGCAAATCATTTTACCAAAAAAAAAAAAAAATCCAGGACAGGAAATGCAGTTACAGAGAATGAGTCACCACATGTCTGAATTCCAGATGGGAATGAGCATCTGGAGTGTTGGCATGAGGGGCAAGAGCCCTAGGGAGGCTGCAGCAGGGCGACATCGCCCGAGGGGCCACTGCGACTCTGCGCTCCTCTCCCAGCTTTCGCTCATCCGGGTTTCCGAGATGCTCATCTTGGCCCACTCTTAGGGTTTCAGTTAACTTTGACCGTCATGGCACTATTATATACCTAATAGATTATCTTTTAATCAACCCACTGTTTAAAACCATAGTACATTTTTCTTAAAAGACAATTTAAGTACTTGCAAAAAAAACCAATTCGATATACCAGTTTTATTTATTTTTTACTAACATATAACTTTTTAGTTGTGCAAAATGTATAACCCTATGTACATAGCAAATGTTCTGGCTCCTCAGTTTGGGGTGTTCTCCTGTGCAATCACAGGCCCACTGACTGTCCAACTAGTCCTCTCGCACATCTTGCAACGTGGTGGAGTAGAAGTCAGATGGGCTCACTGATTTTTTAAAAATTATTAAAAAAAATTATTATTTTTTAATTTGACCAGAGAGGGACACAGAGAGAGGGAAAGTAAGAAAGCAAGCCACCAGATCTAGGACACAAGCTGTGGTTGGCCATGTGGGAGTCTGGCACCTTAACCCCACACCACCTACCAGTTCTGTGAGCTGACTGATTTTTTTAACCTGACATTGTTGCTAGCCAGGTGATCTTGGAAAAGTATTTTTCCCAGGGCCTTAGTTTCAATATATGTAAAACGAGGGCCTTGGTTTATTCCTGTAATCCCTTCTTGCTCTAAAATGCTCCTATTCTATATGCAGGACACTTCTGAAATCATAATGTTCTGTTAAGTCACTGAATGTCTTCTAACCTTACCTCAAAGTATCTTTTGTTCTCAGCTGTAGTCTGCCCTTCTCTTTTGTGTCAGGTGACATAAATCTGATCTACACTGGCAGAAGTCAAAGAAAGAAAGAGAGGGAGGGAGGGAGGGAGGAGAAAGAAAGAGAGAGAGAGAGAGAGAGAGAGAGAGAGAAAGAGAAAGAAAGAAAGAAAAAAGAAAGAAAGAAAGAAAAAAAGAAAGAAAGAAAGAAGGGAGGGAGAAAGGGAGGGAGGGAGGGAGGAAGGAAAGACAGACGGACACTTTATTTACTGGTAGACCTGAAAGGTGTAGGTTTAGGTATAGGTTGCTTCATGTACAGCTGGATCCAGGAACTCCAATGAATCTCTCCCCACCTCCACTAGTCCTTTTGTCTTCATTCTGGATTATTCTGATGATGGCTGTCCATCTTCATACAACTCTACTTGAATAGGTCTTTCAGCCCTCCTCCATTTCTATCATCTTCACCCCTAGTGCAGGAGTTTTTGACCTTGGTGTTACGGGTCTTTAGTGGCTGATTTCGAGAAATTTCAGAAGACCCAACGTGCCTCTGGAATTGCAGGTTCAAGGATTTTTCAGCTGTGTGTGTGTGCATATGGTCACATTTATGAAAAGAGGGAAGTTAGCTCACTCCTTCCTTCCTTCTTTCCTTCCTTCCTTCCTTCCTTCCTTCCTTCCTTCCTTCCTTCCTTCCTTCCTTCCTTCCTTCTTTCCTTC
>NW_006159712.1:2038188-2038808 GCF_000334495.1 Tupaia belangeri chinensis | reverse complement strand
CCTTCCTTCTTTCCTTCTTTCCTTCCTTCCTTCCTTCCTTCCTTCCTTCCTTCCTTCCTTCCTTCCTTCCTTCCTTCCTGTCATTGCCAGAGAGCATGTAATCTTGTCAGAGAGAGAGACAGACAGAGAGAGGGAGGCAAAGCACCTCCTAGTGGGCCATGGTCATGGTGCAGTCTCTTATTGTCCATGCCTCCTGTTAATGATTTTGGTTATACGTGCACACACACTCAGCATGGTTTCAAGCTTCCTGGGGCTGGTGGGCTATGTAGAATCCAGCTCCCTTAACCACTATGCCTTAATGCTAGTCCTAGCTTTCTTTAGATTCTCAGATTCTAGGGAGCGTTACACACCTGCAGTTTGTAGGCACCGAGACACTCAGTACGTACATATATGCCAAATTCAAACCTAAGTGCCTCATTCCTAGCCACCACTCTGATTCTTTCCTTTTGGCCTCTGATAAACTGTAGGGCTCTTGTGGGACCAGCAGATGGCGTAATGGCTACGCCACTGGACTCCCATGTAGTTAACCACGGTTCGAGTCCCAGACCTGGTGTCTTTTTTCTTTTTTTTTGAGAGGTTTTCGCTATAGGGCGCATGCGCTCACCAGGCAGACAGAGAGA
>NW_006159712.1:1971484-2038050 GCF_000334495.1 Tupaia belangeri chinensis | reverse complement strand
GCCCGGCGTGTTTTAAGCCACCAGGTCCGTGAACCGCAGTCGACTACATGGGAGTCCAGCGACATAGCCATTACGCTAACTGCTGGTTCCCTGGTGTCTTAAACTCATGCTGGGCACATGTGTGTGCCCAAGATCCCGAGAGGAGAATGGATAAGAAGGGATTGTGGCATGGCCATTCCCTCTGAGGGGTGATTTCTCGCTTTTTGTCTCTTTGTCTTTCTGGCAAGTGCATGCACCCTATAGCAAAAGCTCTAAAAAAAAAACCAACCAAATAAAAAAAAAACAAAACACACACACACACAAAGAAAGAAAGAAACAAACCAAAACAAACTATAGGGCTCTTGGATATTTCCTTGTTTGCTGACCTTCTGGCTTGCTCTGCCTGAGGGGTTTCCCAGGTGCCGAACCCTTGCTGTCTGGGTATTGTCTGGTGCTGGCTTACTTGCCTTTTTAGGTTTCCCTGACCCCCAGGTATCCCAGGCCCTAGCCCCTGCCCCATAATCACATCCCATTCTCATACTGTCAAGGGAGCATGGAGAAAGTTAAACCATCAGCTCATTTCTCTTCTCTTTCTAGTTATGGACATAACAGATATCATCAAGGGGAAAGCAGAGAGTGATGAAGAAAAGCAGCACTTCATTCCTTTTCACCCGTAAGAGATTTCTCATTTCTTTCTACACTCTTAAACTACGTCCTTTCTCCTTGAGGGCCACTTGAGCTCAGGGTGAACTGACACCCTGAATGGTGGGCAGGGTGAGAATGATGGGCTCAGTGCCACAGCACGCTAAACCAGAGCTCTCGCTCATCAGATGCTACTATTTTAAAAGTTTATTTATTTATATCTCCCATGAAAGAGAGGCAGAGACAGACAGAGGATTTCATAGTGCCACAATCCATCTCTAGTCTCAGTTGGCCCAGAGCAGGGGACGTGCATGTATGCAGCCAGTGTGTTCAAGGTGATCCCTGGCCGTGAACCCAGGACCCTGCCCATGTGGGTCCAGCAGCAACACCACTGATCCACCACCTGGGCTCATCACCAAATGTTATTTATGCAACAGACTTTTACTAAAGGCCTGGCAGCACTGTGCTAACCATGGGTGAGAAAGCCGTGGGTGAACAAGATCAATATGGTCCTATTTTAATGGAACTTATAGTTTAGATGGGGAATTAAATAGATAATCCACAAAATATTAATGTGTTAATTACAAACATATCAAGAACCAGGAAGCTGTGAAGAAGGAGCATATTAGGAAGGTGTGACAGAGAATCCTACCCTGGTTCTCATGGATAGGCTCTGTGAATTGGGAGGAGGCCCACAAGGAAGGTAAATGTCCTTCCCTTGTTTCAAAAGGAAGCTCTGAGAAAGCAAGATGCCCAACTGGAGCATTGTGATTACTTAATCACCCCAAAGATGGTCAGGTTCTGAGGCCAGAGTCTGGTTAAGGAATGTAAGTAAGACTTCACAGGAGCAGCTAATGCCTTTGCCATCTCATTGGGCAGATATTCAAATGGAAATCCTTCTAAAACACTTTCCTAGGCAGTAAAAATGGCCTCTACTTGTAGCATTGGTGCCAACAAATGTCAGGGCCATGTTGCATTGCGAAATAGATGTGTTTGTTGATAGCCTTTGTGTTCTCTGAGCTGACACAGGCGGGCTCACTCTCCACCTAAGGCATATGGAGGGGCTAGGCAATTCCTTGGCATACCTTGAACCACAAGCCGGCATCCACAGAGGGGACCCTGTGCACATTCTGTGCTGTCTTTTCCTTTTTAGAGTCACAGCTGAGAATGACTTCCTACACAGTTTGCTGGGCAAAGTCACAGCTTCCAAGGGAGACAGCGGAGGACAAGGTACAGTGTCTGTGCAGAGGGCCTGAGCCTGCTCCTGCTCAGGATCCCCGAGGCCTGGGCAAACAGGTCAAAACTCTGAATGCTGGGAAACTTAGCCTCCATTCTGACAAACTGCTGGGGACAACGGGAGCACGTGATCTGTAGGGTTGGGACCCCCTCTGCTGGACCAAATTGGAGGCATGTCCTAGTGTCCAGAGGAAGAGAAGAATTGATGTCCCCTGAAGTTCACTTTAACAAGTTACTTTGCAGGATTTTGTTCTGTGAGACTGGTGGTGTCGTCTTCACTTCAGAGAACCTGGGCGTATAGAGGAGGGATAATCTATCAGAGGTAGACAGTGTTAGAAGGAACTGGTGGGCTTTAACCAGAGTTGTCTCACTCCAGAGTCCCTTGGGTTGGGTCACTGCATCTATGGTTGTGTCTCTGCTTTCTGTGGTCTCTTCCAGAAAGAGAAGGAGGGGAGAGATGGTAAGAAGTTAGACAGAAAGCACCTTGAGGAAGGTGACTCTTTATGGTGAATGTTGTCTTCCAGGCCTCTGGGTGACCATGAAGATGCTTGTGGGCGACATCATTCAGATCCGCAAGGACTATCCACATCTGGTGGATAGGACCACCGTGGTGGCCAGGAAGCTGGGCTTCCCAGAGATCATCATGCCAGGTGGGACACAACTGCTCTGGCCTTCCCCAGGGGTGGATTTGGGTGGCGGGGGTGGGGGTCGGGTAGGGTCTTGCCTACCTAATTCGTTTTCCTTTTAAAGAGTCAACTGCTTGCCTCCCTTTCTCTGCTTTTATTCCTGAAGATAATTCCTGAATATGATTTTCGTTTAACCCTAAACTTCTATGCATTTATGAAACGAACATGAACACATAAATACACACGTATTCACTTTATCTCCCATGAATGGTATTATATTTTATATATTTTACATATCCTTACTTAATATACTTTATATAGTGTTCTGCAACTCACTTCATCACTTACTAATTTATCATGGATATCATTTCTATTTTACTATGTATTGAACAGTCCCATTTTTTTCTGTGGGAATATTGTCATTCTCTTAAATTTTTATCCTGTTTTATTACTGCTAAAGGAATGCATGCTCATTGTGAAATATGTGAATGGCTTAAAACAATGTAAAGGGAAGTGTTAAAAGCTCCCTCAAATCTTTGTCTTCAGAAATAATCAATACTATTAACATTTTCCAAATGTGCATGTAATAAAATGAAACCAAGTAAGATTATATAATAACACTCTTTTGAAAAGTTCCTTTTTGTCTTAAACCTATGTCTTCACCTTCTTTCCACAGTTGTTCTTGACAGCTTTCCTGTTCTTTCCACAGTTGTATGGTGGGTCACTGGGGGCCTGTTCTATAATTTGTGCAAACCTACTTTTCTTGAGACTTCAAATCCTTATGCACACCCTTGTAGGGTTTTCTATTCTTCTTATCCCTCCTTCTTGAAGACCTCCTGCACCTTGCCTCTAACCCTGTCAATGGGACACATGGGAAGCCTCTTGACCCTTCTGAACAGCAGATCTGTGAATGTTGTTTCGTTGTTATTCACGGGCCAAAAGCATCTCAACTGGAGCTTTCCCCTGTCTTCCCAGAAGGTGTCACTAGAGGATGGTAATTAAACTATTTCAATGGAGAGAAAAACATGGCCAGTTCTAACCAGTGTAGTTCCCTTTCTGCAACTGATTTCCTAGCATTCCTTTATCCCCTGGTTACCTACTTCTCAAACCAACCTGAGGAGGTAAAAATGCTTTTTCCAAACAGTTCTTATTTTCATGTTATTAATAGCAATCAAGATGGGGGCACTTCCTCGCACTCTGGGTCCCCTCTAGCTGGTGTCTCTCCTGCCACCACAGACTCTCACTTGTCTCTCTCTCTCTCCCTGTGCCTCAGGGGATGTCAGGAACGACATCTACATTACTCTCTTACAAGGTGACTTTGACAAGTACAACAAGACCACGCAGAGGAATGTGGAAGTGATCATGTGCGTGTGCGCAGAGGATGGCAAAACGCTGCCCGTAAGAGACTCGGTTGTTGCTCTGGTTGACAAGGTCCCCCTTGGGAGCCTCTACTCATATAGATGTGCTTTCCCTCTCTCTGATTCTATTCTCAAAATGCCAAGCACCGCTGGGTTGGTGTTGAGCAGTGTGACCTACACCTCCTGAGGCTGATTAGCACAGTGTCCCACCATGAGACCTCGTGGTGATGGTGGTTTTTTTTTTTTTCTTTTAACACCAAAGCAATTTTTCAATGTCTGTTCCTTTCATGGCTCCTTCCTCCCTCTCCTTCTCCCCCTCCTTCTGTTTTTCCTTTTGTTTGCTGGGCCTGGGCTTTAGGTTAGCTTTTTGCAATGAAAATATCGCTCTCGTAGAAAAAAAAATTATTCAGGCAAAATCCTTGATAAGAAAAATGATCAATACAGAGCCTTGGGCTGGTGCGGAGGGTCAGGATGTCCTCAAAGCAGACATTTTCAACACTTAATCTAACTCTCCAGCGCTCACCCAGAAATTCTGGTGGAAAGACTTACTTGTAAATTGGTCTCCAGAGGGCTAGCTGAGTGTATTCAAGAATGCAAAGCACAGTGCTATATTTATACAACATATGTCCTGTACAATATTTGTCATGTGTGTTTACATTTATTTACTTATATTTCCTTTAAGGTTGTCAGCAGTTGTGTCCGGTGTGTAGGAGGGTTTTGCTTCTCAATTCCTTGTTTTGGCGTACTTAGCTGAAAATAAAATCAACTCTCAGCAGAAGTTTTAGCAGGGGCAAATGTTCCTCTTACTCCACTCTGGGTGATCTGGTTGCAAAGTAGGGCGGGGGTGCGAATCAGAAAGAGGGCGAGGAGATTGCTAAGTCTTCAGTTCCAGCCTTTGGGCCTAGAACTGAGGTTGATCTTGCCGCCTTCTACCAAAGAATAACTCACATCCACAGGGGTTTACAGATCATCACTGTGTACAATCCAGCGGTGCCTTCTGTCACTACCCCCATTTTACAGATGGGGAAACAAAACCTCCATCAAGTAAAGCAACTCCCCAAGGTTATAGACTAGTGTATGAGCACAGATGGGGTTTGATTCAGGTTCCGGGCCTTCTGGAGCACTTCACTATAATGCCTATGTACTTAAAAAATTCTCCAATTTATTTCTCTTTTTAAAATGAGGTTAATAATTGTTTCTATCAAATTCTGGGGTCCTTCATAATTATCTTTTAAATGTAAAGAAATCCCTGCCCTGCTTTTCTTGATCATACAGACTGGCCCTGTTAATTAATATCGAGCTGAGTAAGACCCACCCAGGCCTGTAACCCATCCTCCCTTTGTTGGAGTCTAAAATTTTTTTGAAAAATATAATAAGTGAGAAACACTTTGCTCAAAGAAACACAAAGGAAGAGCAGAGAGGTTTTTGGTTTTTTTTTTTTTTTTTTTTTTTTTTTTTTTTTTTTTTTTTTTTTTTTTTTTTTTTTTTTTTTTTATCTGAAAGGAAAAATTGCATCTCACAAATGTATAGACCATTGCTTTGAAGTTATTTTTACCCAACTACTTGTTGGAGGACTTTGTAGCCTCCGTTTCATTTTCAATACACTGTCATGCCTGCCTCCACTGTTGCCGAAGGACGAATTAGAAGGAACAGCTAACAGCTCGGCATCCTACCTTGTGCCTGAACCCATTCTTACTGCTACCTACGTCACCCTTTTGAAGCATGCATGGCCAGGCTGAACAGACGCAAGCATTGGAGATGAGTACATAAGCACATATTCTGGGGCTGGAATGGAAAGGTAACTGTGGGGCATGGCGATAATTTGCAGTTTCAGCTATTAGGGAAGTTATGGGGGAGTTCAGTTGACTGACTATTGAAAATTGCTAAGGAAGCCCGTGGGAGGCTTTTCTTTCTCTATTTGCAGAAATAAATATTACTGCCTAATTATGTGTCAGGCAGCACATTCAAACACTCCTGTTTGATAGTGGCAGGTTCCTGTGGGAACAGTTCCCTTTAGGAATATTGATTTTGCCTCCTGCTTCCAGTGCATGCTGCCTTTGCAGAGTGGGTCAAGTCGGCCCTCAGCCCACTTTGGGGCTTCATGGACCTTGCTCAGGAGGGGCCGTAACCCAGAAGTTAATTGGATGGGCTCTGGAGTCAGGCGGGGTGCAATTCCCAGCTTCCCTTCCTCGGAGTTATGCGATCTTGAGGAATTTTATCTCTACACAAAAGAGGAATCATAATCTCTTCTTGTGGGGTTGTAGGTTAAACAGAATAGGTGTAAGGCATGGGGTATGCAGTAAGCGCTTGGTGACGAGGAGGGTAATGTTCAGAGAGGGAGGTGTGGAATGGAAGGTGCAGCCCTCTGAGGGAACTGAGGTGAGCAGGCAATCCAACTTGAAGCAAGTTCCCAGAGAAGAAAAGGTCACAGATGTTGCACCAAGAAACTTCTGTTCTCCCAAGAGCAGCCAGCTTATGGCAGTGGAGTCCAGAGATGGGTCAGTGTGGTACAGTGGGTAGGACCACAGCCTCTGGGACTGGAGTCCTGGCTCAGAGCCCAGCTTTGCTTGGATCAGCAACCTGACCTTGAGCCAGTTACATAATCTCCCTAACCTGAGCGTCTGCTCGAAAACCAGACCAGTAATTGCACTTTAGTTCTGTGAGTATCAGATGAGGTAATCTACATAATAGGTGCTCATTAAATGTCTCCATTATTATGAGAGAGGCATAATGAACTCCAGGCCTATTCCCACCTTGTGGATGCAAATGGGCTCTTCCTGTGAGGTGGCCAGCCTTGTCAGCATGGAGCTTTCTAAGTGCGTTCACAGCCATTTTGCCTCCCATTCCACAGCAGGTGCCTGCACGGTAAGCAGGCCTGTGTCAGGAGCTGAGTCTCTTGTAGAGATGTCTCTCCCAAGGCCTGACAGCCTCCAGGCTTCCTTACTCTTACCCAGATTTCCCCCAGCTGACCTGACGTCTCCTGCACTAACTAGGGACTTTCAACCTTAGCAGGGGCCATGGGAATGGGCAATGTGGAAAATTATCAAGTATGAATCTATATTTTCCCTAAAACAGAGCCCGGTCTCCAGTCACAGTGCTCTCTCAACACCCTTTGCAACACTCAGTTTAACCTCTGGGTGTTGAGGATGTGGGCACTGTCTTTGGCCTTTCTCAGAATGATTGTGAGCCTTTTTTCTCCAGCCTTCATCATCAGAATAATTTCGTGAGATTCAGTTGCCTGCCATATAGCAGCTTTACTCTGACCAGAGACGGCAGTGCATTTTCCGATTTTATAAGCTATGTGGGATTCACTGGAGCTATAGAAGCTGTGAAGTTGTAACGCTGTAAACGCCTCCAAATCTAAGTCTTTGCGGACTTGAAAGCATGACATTGTTACGGAAGAAACAATGGACAAGGAATCAGAGGGTCAGGGATGTAGCCTCAGTTCTGCCACTTTTGGGGCAAGTGACCTAATCTCTGAGGGCCTCAGTCTACCCAGCTGTGAAGTGCGGAGAGTGACAGTAATCATCAGTGTGGTTGTGAGGTCTGAATTAAGTGAAGTGCTGTGTGTAAAGGGCTTGGTGTGATCCTGGCCACACAGCACTCTGCATGGAGGAAACCTTTGGCCCTGGGGTGCAGGCATCCAACTTTAGTGATTCACCCTTCAGGGATCAAGGCTCTACTGGAAAACCAGATGAAGTCTAATGAGAGGCGTGGACTAGATGACCACAAAAAAGCCAAGAGGCACAAAGTCTTGTACTTTCAGGGGCTGGAGCACTAAAACCAATACTCATATCCTTAGAAGTCTGGTAATTTGGTTCATCCAGTATAAAAATTGGGGCCAGCCCTGTAGTCTGGTGGCTAAGGAGCCAGATCCCATATGGCCAGCGGCCATTCGAATTTCTGCCCTGGCAGCCTGTAAAACACCGTGTGCATGCACGCCCCAAATCCCATCAGGATGGAGAAATGGAGGAGAAAAGATTATGACATTCACCATGCCCCATTAAGGGGTGCTTTCTCTCTCTACCTCTATTTCTCCGTCTGTCTGTGGCAAGTGCATACACCCTCTACACACACACACACACACACACACACACACGCACACACAATTAGGCCCCTTAGGCCCCATCTGGATGATCCTTGCTTGGCTTTTATTTTGTGGCCAAGCAGCTGGAACAAACAGAGAGGGAGAGAATTAGGAGCTGTCGTATGCTACTAGAAGATAATTCCTTGTTACTCCTCAGTCAGCTCCTTTCTGAAACTCTGAGGGTGATTCTTATGGCAAGAAATTGATACCTGATACAGGTATGCATGCTCTGTGCTTGCTCTCTGCTTAGAATTCCTTTCCCTTGTTTCTTCTCAAAGTGACTCAGACTCTTTCTTCAAGGTGCTCACTTGTCATTGCTTCTAAGAAATCCTTCCTGAACCTGCAGCTCACTGAAGTGTCCTGCTCTGTGTCCCACAGTGGTGTGTCTATGTGCCTGTCCTCACATCACATCGCTGTAATGACGTGTCTGCTCTTTGGATATTTCGGCCACCAAACTCTGAGCTCCTGCCAGGTTCAGTGTCTGACCCTCTCCATAACCCCTGTGCTTAGCCTGGGCCTGGCACCCAGGAGAGGCTCTGTTGCTGGAGGCTGGACGAGCTTCTCTTCTCCCATCCTCTCCTCTCTCCCTCCACCCCAGACTCGTGTCACTGAATCCTGAGTTCTTCCCCTTGCCCAGCACTCCCCCAGTTCACCTTCGTGTAATAGCATTAGAAATCCATCAGAAGGAGTTGCTGCTTGGCTGGTCTTAGTCTGTTTGTAAACTTTGTGCCCATTCAGATTTAAGAAACAAATAGGATTAATAATACTGGCAGCATGCAGTAACTCTAAGGCTGGTTACCATTTACAGTAAGGCAGCGTCGTCAGCTCCTGGCATGCTCCAGTGGTTTCCAGAATTCAAGTAATAGAATTTCTGTAGCTAAGCAGCTGTCACTCCCAGGGCTGGGGATGCTCCCATAGAGATCCGTAATGGAGAAAGGCCATAATTGGGACCTGGGCAAATGGTTAGAGAAGGCAGGATTAGTCTAGGCTGCAAGACTGACCTGGCCTTGGGACCTAAATTGCTCAAACTCAGAAAATGGCAATCTGAGGGTGTTTTTGCTCTTTGTTTTTCTTGAGTCAGAATGCAATTTGCGTGGGAGCTGGGGACAAGCCCATGAATGAGTATCACTCTGTCGTGTACTATCAAGTCAAACAGCCACGCTGGATGGAAACAGTGAAGGTAATAATAATATTAATAATAATAGCAACAAACATGTACCTAATTCTTACCATGAGCTAGACAACATTTTAAGTACTTTATATGAATAATTCTTTTATTACTTATACTAACCTTGTGAGGCTTGTACTAGTTCCCCCATTTTATAGAGGAGGAAACTGTGGCACAGAGCAGGTAAGTAACTTGCCCACAGTTGCACTGCTGTTGTCAGAGCTGGGATTCAAACCTGGGCAGTCTAGTTGAGTTTTCACCACTATCTGAGGGAACAGGAAATGGAGTAGCACAATTAGCAGTCTTTATTTTTAATTGGCTAGAGGGTATGTGTGCTCACTGGAGAGAGAGAGAGAAAGTGAGAAAGCACCCGCTATGGGGACTGGTCATGCTGCAATCCCTTCACCTTCATTTCTTCCTCCTGTTGGGATTTAGGCGCGCACACACACATGCTCAGCATGTGGGATCCAGCCGCCTTGACCACCACACCACCGGCTGGTCCTCTTTCTTGTTTCTATGACAGCAATGAAGCAAGGCGATTGTAAGCATAAAACCAAAGGTCCAACTCTACTGTTCACCAGCACTTTGACCTTGAGCAAGTAATTCAGCTGCTCTGTGCTCTAATGCATCCTCATCTGTAAAATGGAAGTAATAGGTTGGCTATGAACATAAAAGGACTTAATACTCATGACGCTGCGGAGCACTTAGAAGAAAGTACACACTCGATAAATACCACTTACGGCCACACTGAGATGAGAGTCTGGAAGACCACTGAATTCGGCACTTTTTTGAGAAGCCGCAAAAACCCTTGACCTTTGTCTGTTCTTTAGGCACCCCTCTATAAGGCAGTCTATTTTACAGTGGTGGGAAGCTCTGCGCCTGCCACGTGCAGAGGGGGAGGATGTAGTAGACGCAAGTATGTGATGTAGCCTCCCTCAAGGTCCTTCTCATACAGCATTTCTCAGAATGTTCTGTGGAATACTAAGTAAGTGGTATTTCCTTAAAATAACATTCCCCGATCAAGTAAATGTGAAGAGTGCTGAGAAATCTGAGAACAAATATAGAAGTCAAATGTTCATTTCAGGTTCTCAGAACTTTTAACATGTAAACGTGCTCTGCATATCTACCAGAGGAGAGAGAGTGGAGAGCATTCCCCGAAACTTCATCGACCATGGAACTTTATTCTTTATTTTTGTCATCACATCCTAGGGCTAGTACTTCACTAAACAAAGTTTAGACAGAAATTCCTTTTTTTTTTTTCTTTCTTTTTTTTTTTTTAGAGTGAGAGATTTTTGCTATAGAGCATGTATGCTTGCTGGAGAGACAGAGAGAGAAAATGTGAGAAATCACTCCCCCAGGGGGGATGGTCACACCATAATCACCTCTCCTCCATTCTCCTCTCAGGATCATTCTCCTCTCAGGATTTTGGGTTTGCCCACACATGTGCCCAGTGTGATTTTCAAGCCACCAGGTCTGGGACTCAAACTGTGGTCAGTTGAGTGGGAGTTCAGCACATTAACTACTATATCCTAAATTCCTTGTTCTAATCAAAGGATGTGGGAGGCTTGATGGATTGATGTGATTATGAACAACATACAAGGATGTATTATGTTTTTCTTCCTGATAAATCTAGCTCAATACAGGGGGCAATTATAAACATACCTACTGAAGTGACACTAAGTGACTGAAAAAAACCATCTTTAACTCTGGGTCACAGCAGAGGTCACCATAAGGGCATGCGGTCCTCTGAGGCACCTCCATGGATCTGAAATAATACCCTCGCATGTGCTTGGCATGTGCCAGGCTGTCAGAATGGTGGCCCAGTGGGTAAGCACCCTGGTTCTTTCCCTCAGTCATCATTGTTCTGGGACCTAACCAATGTGGAATTGCCAGAGAGTCCTGTTGTGGCCTCCAGCCCATTGGATCATGCCATTCTAGTCAGCAGTGAGGAAGGACAGAGCCTGCACAAATATAACCCTGTGGAAGTCTTTCTAATGTCTAAAATATGCCCTTTTGGGATAGTTCCTCAGGAAGTGGCATTAACCATAAATATTCACAACACTGTGCAGAAAGGAATATCTTGCATTAGAATAAGAATTTGTAATTAATTCAGTTAATGGTGAGGCCTGATCACAACTTCAAATACCTGCCTTATAATTAGTAACATTCTCTACTCACTTTGTGCTTTGACTCCAAACTCAAACTTCTTTTCACTGATAGCTATTCAAACCCCAGTGGTTTTTGCCTTGTCAAATATATTCTATTTCCTCAGTGAATTTCTTCAAAATAATGACGTACCCAACTTTGGGGTCAAAAAGTTACTGGACCAGGTTGTTCTTTTTTTTTTTTTCTTCTGTCTCTTACTTCCTAGTCATATCCTTTGCTAGCCTCTGCTACCTGGCTACTAATCGTCCGTGTGAACCGTGAGCTCTCTGAGTATGAGGACTCTGCCTTACGTCAGCATGGCTGGCACCTTTCTTACTGTAGCTTCTAGTACCATTCAATACATACTGAAAGGATGAACTGGCCTGTAGTTGCTCATGAGGCTCTCATTTCTTTTTCTGTGTCTGAAACACAGACAGAATGGTGGCCCTCCTCAGGCTGAAATTTTATTTTCTAGAACAGTAAGTGCTCCAAAGTATACATATGTTTTGACTTTTAGCACTCATCTGTACAGTGCAAACCTGTCCCTTTCTAAAAATCAAAGTGTTTTTCTCACAGGTAGCTAAGCCTCTCTGCTTTGGTCTGAATTACACAGTACAGAAGAGCTGTGAGGCTTTGGGGCATGGGGCAGGACCATGATGAAAGGGTTTTGGCCAATGGTACCAGGAAACCACATACTGGACACCATGGCGACCAGTGGGGATTGTCTTAGTTCAGTGTCTAAAGTGTCTCGGCTCAGTGTCAAATGTGCTCAGAAGCAAAGGCATCTGGACATGGGTCCAACCAAGAATGGGATGAGCTCTAGGTTTTTCAAATATTATTAGATTAAAGCATTTTAATTAATTTGCATTTGCATAGATGAGAGTTCTCAAGCAAACCCCCTAATGACCAGTTAATTTTCTAAGCCCTGCTGCAATTGCCAGAACTCCTGGAGTGTGTCAGGAAAATGTGCATTGTGCAGTTTGCAGTGCATCAAATCCTGCGCTAAAGTTATGTGACTTTTATATCAATTTGGGGAGATTCATTTTTCCTCACTATAATTTACGAACCTCTTTTCATTGGCTGAGAATGCAATTTGCCAAATGGATTACATTTGGTCCTTTATTTTCTCTTCATAGCTAGTTCTTATGTAATTTATTTACAGTTCATCACTTGATGGATGAGTAGTAAATCAGCATGCAGTGCTCTCAGTTAAATGGCCAGGCTGCCTTTGGTTGGGGGGAGTGTGGAGGGCTGTTTAGCACATGTCCTGAGCTCTGGTTTCTCCCTGCTGAGGTGGCTGTCCCTATTGAAGAGATGCAGAAGATCCACCTGCGATTCATGTTTCGACATCGATCATCCCTGGAATGTGAGTATCCAACCAAATGGCGTCTCTGCATGCCCCCCTAAGGAGAAGAGAATGGGATAGCTGGGTGGCCCATGTATCGTTTTATTTTCTGACCTCACAATGCTATTTCCAGCTAAAGATAAAGGAGAAAAGAACTTTGCCATGTCCTATGTGAAGTTGATGAAAGAAGATGGGACTACTCTCCATGATGGATGCCATGACTTGGTTGTCCTCAAGGTACCACGAGCTAGAACTAACTCTGCAGAGAGGGAGGTTCAGCAAGTGAGGGAACAATGGCAGGATTGCTTAGGATTGACAGCAGGGATCTGAGAATCACACACACCAAGGTTCACCATCGATGTGACCTGGTACAAAATCTTCACTTCTCTGGGCCCGTTTCTTCATCTAGGAGACCTCAGTGAATAATTGTGAGGATTATAATTCTGAGATAGTACATGTAAACACACAGTGATGGATATATGATAGGAACTCAACACATGGAAAACATTACTGTTTGATATAGCAAGGATCTCTATAAGGACCTCTGTGGGATGTACAGGAGACCTAAAAGAAACACTGGAGAAGTACCTCACATAGTCAGTGGAGAAATATCTGAACTTGGGGTCCTGATCCTGCTGCTGATTCAATCTGGAATATATCACTTGTCTTCCTGGGTCTGAACTTCCTTTTGCTTTAGCAATGGTGGCAATATTTATGACAACCCAATGAGATGACCCATGTGAAAGAACCATGTAAACTATAAAGGGTGTACAGGTGTCCACCCTTATTATTTTCACATCACAAGATCGGGACTGTTTCTGAAAACTAGGAAAGTGTTTGCCTTGATCTTACCTGCATGCTCTTTCACACCATCCCTATGGCAGCAGGGTGCAATCTACTAGCAGAGTATTAGCAATGAAATAGGGCAAGGGTAAGTGGTTGGCACAGAATCAAACCCTTATGTTTGACTTTCGGAACCTGGTAGGCTGAAAATTTCCCTTTTGCCTGTGGTCTGCATGACACACACACAGCCTCATCAAGGCCTTGCCAATCATAGGTTCTTTTTACTGAGTCTCTGACTTTTCTGGAAAATCCCCTTTCTTCTATACAGTCTCTGTTTTCTCATTTATCACAAATCAAGGCAGTCTTTGGCTTGAAAGTCACTCCTTGGAGCAGAGGCTCAGTTTCAGTCAGTTTTCTTTTCACTTACTCTCATTAAGCCTTAGTTTTTTCATCCGTAAACTAAAGGCTTTAATGATATATGCTTCTTATGTTTGCCATGAGGCTTAAATGAAAGGACTATGGCATACACAGCACTTGGTTTAGCTCCCAGTTCAGAGCAGGGACTCAGTAAGTCCTATTTCCTGTAATGCCTACCTCTAAGTCATTAATTTCGGCGTGCCAAGGCACTTATGTGTCCATCACTCTGCTATGTACTCTACATGGTCTATCCCATTTAGTCTGTTGAGGAATTCTAAGAAGTAGAGAATATGATTATCTTCAGTTTATCCATAAGAGAAATGAGACAGAGAGGCCAAGGAATACATTGAGATGACATAGACTTGCGGTATAGTAGAACAGTGTCTAAATCTCAGGATGTTCTGACCTAGTGCCTTTGCCATTATTTTTACTTTCAACTAGGTATCTTTTTTTAATTTTTTTAGGAGATTTTTGCTTTAGGGCACTTGTGCTCACTGGAGAGACAGAGAGAGACAGAGAGACAGAGAGCAAGAAATCGCCCCCTGCCAGGGGGGATGGACACACCATAATTCCTTTTTCTTCATTCTCCTCTTGGGATTTTGGGCATATACACACATGTACCTGGATTGAGTTTCAAGCTGCTGGGTCCAGGACTTGAACCACGGTGGAACTTCATGGGAGTCCAGTACTTTAGCCACTATACCACCTGCTGGCTCCTTAGCTAGATATCTTGCTGGTGGGTGTGTTTTATGATGTTAAAGAAATTTAAAATTCATTTAAGTGGTCTGTCTGGGTATCTTAAATTTCCATATTTGTTTGTTTGTTTTTTCCATTAATGAAGTTCACAGGACATTCAACTGGTTAATTAAAACTTTTCATAATGTAACTTTGGATTTTTTTGTTAAAACAGTTCTATCTCACCAGCTAATGTTTAATGCTTCTCTTATAATTTTCCTCATTATTTCTTATCCTCCCATAGTGTGTTATCTGACCACTGCGAGCTCTTTGTAGCATTGATATATAGCCTTGATCTGGTGCAATGACCAAAGTGTTGTTTCCAGGGGGACAGCAAGAAGATGGAGGATGCCAGTGCTTACCTTACTCTTCCTTCTTATCGACACCATGTGGAAAACAAAGGGGCGACCTTGAGCCGAAGCTCCAGCAGTGTTGGGGGACTCTCTGTCAGTTCTCGAGATGTGTTCTCCATTTCTACCCTAGTGTGCTCCACAAAGCTCACCCAGAATGGTAATGGAACCATTGAGAATTGTGTCTGTGTCTGTGGTATGTATGCACACATGTATGTTGTGTGCATGTCAGGGCATACAAGCCCAGGGAAGTCTTGATATGAACAATTAAGACTAGTAACAGTAATTTTGCTTGTCTGGACTCCATTTCAGTGGGCTTGCTGGGTTTGCTGAAGTGGCGTACAAAACCTCAACTGCTACAGGAGAATTTGGAAAAGTTGAAGATTGTAGATGGAGAGGAGGTGGTGAAGGTCAGTGGGACTTTACTTTCTCTTCATCCGCCAGAGGCAGAAATTTAAATCATGGGTGGTTTCAGGGGAGAAACAAAGTGAAGACAGGACAGTATTTTCTCTGACACTGTCCCAAGTTGATACGAGGAAACTCTATGGGGAAATCCAGGTAGTAACTTGGTTCAATGGCACTGAATGTCAAATGGCAGAAAATTATGGTTATGTTCAGTCTCTGGAAGTAGATCAGCCTTGGTGTGGGACCAGCTCTCTCACTTGCCAATTTTATGTGATAATATTATGACTGTGACACATTTCTCTGGGTTGTTATGAGTATTCAAGGTGATAATATTTAAAAATTACTCAACACAATCTCTTACACAGTGGTACACAATAATTGAACTAAAGCATATAAAACATACAAAGTTCAATAAACAGTAACTACTAATTATTTTTGTTGTTATATGTTGCTGTAGTAGTATGATCTGTTAGTACTACCTATAGGTCATTGTTAGAATAAAAAGTATTCTTGGTTTCTGTTGCTAGGAGAGCATTATGTATTAAAGATGAGAAAGGGAAAGACATCAGGGCTTACATTTTAAGTGAAGCAAGCAGAAAACAATGCAAGTGTCAGCCGTGTTATTGCATCCACATGGTGGTGGAGAATATGAAGGGTCTGGAGTGTGGGTCTAATTAAAGCAAACCTCTTCTCCAGCACTACAAATTGGGACAAGTGGTTCCCAGTTGTCCTGGTGATCTTGTTTCTATCAGGAACTTAGTACAATTAGAAACTCTGACATTAAACATCTTTATATGGTAGTTTTGTGTTTTGAGCAATTATAGCAAATATCAACCCATCCCATAGAAGGGAGAGGAATCAAATTTTATTTAATTATATACATCTGGAAAAATCAGTGCTAGAATATCCAGATCAATGCTTTAAATCTGTACTATCAGCCTACTATCTATGATAGTTCAGCCATGGCAAGAAAATTCCTCCAGATAACTCTTTAGATGGTCTTTTGACTTTGGGAAGCTTGGGGAAGTCATCTGGAAGGGAATTCCACTGCCTCCCTATTGCATTATTTTTTTTCTTTAAAAAATATCTCTCATCAAGTGTAACATACATATAATAAAATAGGTTCAGAACACTTAAAAGTACAGCTCAATGAATCTTTACACACATACACACTTTTATACTCACCGCAACCCAGCTCAAGATGCAGAACATTTTTAATATGGCAGGAGGTCCACTCATACTCCTTCTCAGTCATTTACTAATTGGAAGCAACCACCTGTGCAGATCATCATTATCACAGACGGATTTTGCCTACTCTTAAATTTCATAAAATAGAGTAATAAAGAATGTGCACATTTGTGTCTGATGTTTTTTATACAACAAAGTGCTTATGCAGAGTCTCCTCTTTGCTACACATGGAAGCTGTTTGCTTTCTTACATTGCTGTGTAGTGTTCTGTAGTGTAAAAAATGTCACCACATGTGCATCCATTCAGCTGTTGATGGACATTTGGGTTGCTCCAAGTTCTGACTCTGACTCTTGTGAGTAAACCCATTCTGGACCACTGGAACATGGTATGTGGCAGATATATTCTGTCATTCTCTTGGAAGGACACTTAAAGTGGGAATTCTGGGGCATTCCCACTCTTTTTTTAATGTAACTTTCATTATTTCATCCAGTTTCTTCAAGATACTCTGGATGCCCTCTTCAACATCATGATGGAACATTCTCAAAGTAATGAGTATGACATCCTTGTCTTCGATGCTTTGGTAAGAGAGAATGGACAGGCATTCAATGACATTAGGCATTTAGTGGGTATCTTACTGTGAGAACACTGGGAGCTTATGGCTTGTGTGGCTCTTTTCACAAATTCCTTAGAGCCACTGTCACATTTGGCCACCGGACCAATAATGAGTTGCTATTTCCCTTAATTTGTTGCCAGTTCATTTGCAAGTGTGGAGAGTGTAACAGGATTATCAAAAGCTCCTGAGGCTGGATACAGTGAATGGCTACACTGGCTGTCCATGAATGCTGAGAGCCAGTCCCTGGCTAGGTTAAAAAGTACCCAAAATATTTTCTAACTGTCTTTTTACCTTCTCTTTCTCATGTCCTCCAACTCACCAAAGCCACTGTTCTTCCACCTACACAGAACCTTTTCTGGTGGCTAGCCATCCAGAGCTGTCTTCTCTTTCTTTCCAAATAGTCTCTTCATTTTCTCCCTATCACAACTCACTTTTTCTCAATGTTCTGTTAAAATAAACATAAGAAACATCCACATTAGGATATAAGTGACCAATAAAGTCTTAATACATTAAACACTTTTGTCATGAACACTTGCGTTTTTAAAGTATTTACTTAGACTATGGCTTAATCAAGTACTTCCCAGAAAGGTCCCCTAGAATGTTAGCCATAAAAGAAAGATGCTTCGTGATGAAACGATCCTTTGATTAGACATTTTAGGGTTGTGCTGAATGCTGCATGACTCTTTTGGAGATTCACAAAGATGATAAGTTTATTAAAGACTCTCAAAGTTTCTGCAATAGAGAATGAAGTTTAGTGATGATAACCTGAGATTTCTCAAACTTATGACTGTTAAACCCTTTTATTATATAACACCTTGGCAACACAATTCATGAAACACATTTTGGGGAGATACCACCTAAATGAAAAGGACAAACTATTGGATTATCAGAAAAGTCATGATGCATTTTTGCACAGAAAAACAAAAATACATCATGAATTTTCCAACAACCCAATATATACATATTGACTATGAATGAAAAGGAATATATGTGTGTGTGTGTGTGTGTGTGTGTATGTGTGTGTGTATGTGTATATATATATATATATAACTTTTGAGCAAAATAATTTTGATAGAGGTTCAGTTATGCCAAGTAAATATGGTTTCATGTCTTGAGTTTGTTCTGAAAACCTTTCATCTTCCTCAGATCTACATAATAGGACTCATTGCAGACCGGAAATTCCAGCATTTCAACACTGTTCTAGAGGCTTATATTCAGCAGCATTTCAGTGCTACCTTGGCTTACAAGTAAGTAACTGCACACAGACATTTCTTACCTACCTCCTACTACTTACCCAGCCTGTATGCATAGGGCACAAGGAATTTGAGTAAATTTCTTTTGCTATTAATGTTTGAGTCCTCCATTTTCTGACAAAATATAACACATGCCTGAGTTATTTGGGTAGTAATAAAAATATGCAAAACCCACAGGTTTGGATGAATACTTCATGGTGACCGTAGTACATGGAACTATTAATTCATTCAGATAGTTGACTATCGTTTATTGAGCAGTTCCTTGTGGTAGACACCAGGACTCAAAGTTTAGATTTAGGGGGGACCAGCAGATGGTATAATGGTTATGTCACTGAATTCCCACGTAGTCGACCATGGTTCAAGTCCCAGATTCAGTGGCTTAAAACTCATGCTGGACATGTGTACATGCATGCCCAGAATTCTGAGAAGACTAGAGGAAAAGGGATTTCAGCGTGGCCATCCCTACTGGGGAAGTAATTTCTCACGTTATGTCTCTCTGCCTCTGTCTCTCTTACTTAGACTATGGCTTAATCAAGTACTTCCCAGAAAGGTCCCCTAGAATGTTAGCCATAAAAGAAAGATGCTTCGTGATGAAACGATCCTTTGATTAGACATTTTAGGGTTGTGCTGAATGCTGCATGACTCTTTTGGAGATTCACAAAGATGATAAGTTTATTAAAGACTCTCAAAGTTTCTGCAATAGAGAATGAAGTTTAGTGATGATAACCTGAGATTTCTCAAACTTATGACTGTTAAACCCTTTTATTATATAACACCTTGGCAACACAATTCATGAAACACATTTTGGGGAGATACCACCTAAATGAAAAGGACAAACTATTGGATTATCAGAAAAGTCATGATGCATTTTTGCACAGAAAAACAAAAATACATCATGAATTTTCCAACAACCCAATATATACATATTGACTATGAATGAAAAGGAATATATGTGTGTGTGTGTGTGTGTGTGTGTATGTGTGTGTGTATGTGTATATATATATATATATAACTTTTGAGCAAAATAATTTTGATAGAGGTTCAGTTATGCCAAGTAAATATGGTTTCATGTCTTGAGTTTGTTCTGAAAACCTTTCATCTTCCTCAGATCTACATAATAGGACTCATTGCAGACCGGAAATTCCAGCATTTCAACACTGTTCTAGAGGCTTATATTCAGCAGCATTTCAGTGCTACCTTGGCTTACAAGTAAGTAACTGCACACAGACATTTCTTACCTACCTCCTACTACTTACCCAGCCTGTATGCATAGGGCACAAGGAATTTGAGTAAATTTCTTTTGCTATTAATGTTTGAGTCCTCCATTTTCTGACAAAATATAACACATGCCTGAGTTATTTGGGTAGTAATAAAAATATGCAAAACCCACAGGTTTGGATGAATACTTCATGGTGACCGTAGTACATGGAACTATTAATTCATTCAGATAGTTGACTATCGTTTATTGAGCAGTTCCTTGTGGTAGACACCAGGACTCAAAGTTTAGATTTAGGGGGGACCAGCAGATGGTATAATGGTTATGTCACTGAATTCCCACGTAGTCGACCATGGTTCAAGTCCCAGATTCAGTGGCTTAAAACTCATGCTGGACATGTGTACATGCATGCCCAGAATTCTGAGAAGACTAGAGGAAAAGGGATTTCAGCGTGGCCATCCCTACTGGGGAAGTAATTTCTCACGTTATGTCTCTCTGCCTCTGTCTCTCCAGTGAGCGTATGTGCCCTATAGCAAAAAAATCTCCCTAAATAAACAAACAAAAGGTTAGAGTTAAGGAAGTACATGTGCCAAATATTATTTCAGTATAGCTTGGATATAATGAACTGAGGGTTAGAGATGAGATACAATACTAGAAAACTCAGTGGAGACACAGTTTGTGAAGTTTGTAGGGCTAAGCCAAGCAGTTGGCAGTCTGTCCTACTAATAATGAAGAAACATAGAAAGTTTCTAAGCAAATGAGTTTCATGATATTATAAGAATATTTAATGTAGAATGAAAAAGACTTTCTCAGTGCCAAGATTCCCACTTATAGACTGATTGTGTCTAGTTTTCCTAGTCAAAAGATCTTTTTCTTCACTAATTTTTCCTTTGATGACTTTTTAATGGGCAGGAAATACTTATTTATTCCTTCTAGTAAACATACGTTTTAAGCAGAATTATTTTTATGCTTGCGAATGAGAAAGTGAGCTTGGCTATAGCACTACCTTTAACCTTTGATTGAGTGCCTTATAATTTACTGAGCAAACTAATTACCATGCTGTGGGCTAAAGAGAGATGTATTTTGAAAATATTATCCCTCATTCAGGAAATTAATGACAGTACTGAAGACTTACTTGGATACCTCCAGCAGAGGAGAGCAATGTGAGCCCATCCTAAGAACTCTGAAAGCTTTGGAATATGTGTTCAAATTCATTGTTCGGTCAAGGACATTATTTTCACAGTGAGTACTTATTATGTAAGAGTGATTGATTAGCTCTGTAATTCCTCTGGGATACAACAATATTGGTGTTGTAGAATAAACTCTTTCTTTAAAAAAAATACATATAGCCAGCCATTGGTCAAAAACAACTTAAAAATCCAACCCAGAGAATTATGAGTATGAACTAATTTTGCCCTCTAAGTTCACTTGGAAAAAACAGGGAAGAAATCTTAACATGTTGTAGAGTTGTTTCATCCACTAAATGTGATTTGTGATTTGAAGTTTTCCTGTGTTTTATCTAACTTCCTTCATTTGGTTTGAGAGATGGTGAAAAATTTCCATGAATCTGTCTTCTATGTTAGAGGGGCTGGAAGGAAAAAGAGTGGAACTCAGGGAGTTTGACATTTATTTGGATCTAGTAGATTGCACATGGCAAATGAGCTGGTATTCATAGTTGACCTGCCTGTCCTTGAATTCCTAGTAGCCAACATGTAAGTGGATGTATTTGACCACCTTAAGAGATGTTGACGAAGGGCTTTCAAGACAGAGGTATCAAATATAATCTACATGAGAACAATTTATGTTCATCCTGGCTATAAGGCAAAGCTAGGTAGAAAATTGGTTGTGTCAGTTTGGTGGTATGTGATAGGAAATAAGAAAAAGACACATAAGGAATGTGGTGTCTGGATTCTTAGTGCAAATGAAATGTTCAGCTGAAATTGACTCAGGAAGAAATAAGACTTTTTTTTTTCATGTTATTGAAAAATCCATGGGGTAGATTGGCCTCAGTTATGGTGGAATCCAGATGCTCAATGTCATCACTACCACTCTACATAGTGACTGTGTTTAGTTTGAGTGAGTGCCTTTTGAGATAAGTTTTCTAATGTGGTAGTCACTCATAGCCACAGATTCATATTCTAGTAGCTGAAGCAACCCTAGGTTCCTTGTTGCCTTGGTAAATCCCATACCAAAAACTATCTTGGGTTATATGTGAGAGTTTTAATCAAACAGTGTGGTTAGGGGAATGAATAGGCAGCTTTTATAGTTATGGTCACATGCGTCGGGCCAGCTACTTAAGGCATAGACTTGTGTTGGAGACTTTCCAAAAGAAAGCCAAAGCCTATAACCTCATTTTGATCTTGACAATGGATGGGCTGCTCCTGCTTCATACTCATGAAGACATCTGAAATGGGTAATCATTGGGGATTCTCCAAAAACATTCCGAGATTTCCATGATGGGTAGAAAGATGTGTGCCTGGAACTTCCCCCGAACATAAGTCATTTAAGTTATTCTGAAAGTGAAGTATCTGTTTTAATTCCTCTGGCTTGTCAAGTCTTAGGGAGTATTTTTCCAAGTTCAAGAGATACTTGTCAATTATTTGGAAATCAGGAGACTCCAGTGAGTTGAAGAGTTGAGTTTTTCAAAGGAATTTAAAACTCTACGTTATAGTTCCAGTTCAATAGGCCAAGATGTTTTATTCCATCTTCCCAAATGAGAATATTTAGTCTATAATAACATACTTTTCCTATTTATCCTATCGTCTCCTCCAGGTCTTCCTTTGGATTTATTTATTTTATTGTCTCTCTTCCTTCCTATATCTTTTCCCTTTACTTCTCTCCCCTTCCTCTCATTCCTCCCTTCCTCTCTTCCTTTTTTTCTTCCTTCCCCTTCCCATTTTATTTCCTTCTAGTCTTATCTCTCTTAGTCATTTCATCTTCCGTCTACTGGAATGTAGTGCATTTGTACAGTTGCTTTCTTTTTCTCTGACTCAAGGCATCTGTTCGTCTTGTAGAGCCCCTAACTCTTTAGTCAGTATACATTCAGTGATGTTGGAATGCAAAGCGACTTTTGGCTTCTTAAGGATTGAGTGGTTTGTTATTCCTTACTCTATCCCCAGTATAGCCTATAGAACATCATTGATTTTGATCAGAAGAGATGTCTCTAAGGCAACCCAGGTATAATCTTAAATTCTTTTTCATGAACAAAAATGTCAGTTGATCTGAAAAGAGGGTTTAGCACCACATGCTGGGAGAAGGGAGGTTTTGTGTGTCTTGTTCATTTAAAATTTTTAGCAATGACCTGCTCTCCTGTGGAGCCTTGAGGGCCTTGGGAAGTAAAGGGATATTGCTCCATATTGAGGGGCACCTTACTTGGGAAACTAGACAATAAATGATTCAACGCTTTGGGATTTCTAGGCCAGCTGGTAGAAAATCAGGATATAATTATTGCTTTTGGGCTTATTGTGTCTGGTATTGTGTTTCCATTTCCTGTTATTCCTTTGTTCTTTCCCCATGTGCATAATTGCATTTGATCTAGCTCCCATTAGTCGTTCCCTTGCCATTTTTTCTTTGCACGTCCTGCACATGAATCTGTGCAGGAGCTGAGGAGTTTCCTTTATCGATTTGCAGGATACAAATTGAAGGGGAAGAAGGAAAAGAAGTTGTTGAAAAGTGGAGTTCTTATTTTATTATTTTTAGAGCTATTTATTTCTACATGTAACCAAAGAAAGTGAGTTATTTATCTACTCTTCTTGTGTCATTAGCTCTTGAGTTAAACTCTGAGGGAAGTATTTATGATTGGGCACATGCATGTCCCATAGCTGCAAAGGAGGCTGGCAGAAGAGGTTCTAGGGAGGGAGGCTTTAAAATATGAGAAATTCCTAAACCATAGGGAGTATGTCTGAAAGATACTGGGTGGCCATAAATATGACCAGTATCTACTAAGGTTTTGTAGAAGTAAAGGGCCCCTGGGAGGTATAGAACATAGCAAGAAGCATTCAGAAGGAGTTGAAGTGATTATCTTTTAGGCATTGAGCTTCTTTACAAAGCTCCTTGCAGAGTCTTTAATCCTGAAGCTCAGACAGCCAGCTGTGCTGATCCCCAAGGTTTCTGAGCTTGTGGAATTACTCAGAGTCTGGAGCAGCCTGTGCTTCCTATTCCATGTGATGAATACTGAGTAGCTCCCTTCCTACTAGGCAGGCATGTAGAAAGGATGACTTTGTAACAGAGAAGAGATCCAGAACACGGTGCAGCAAGAGGATCCGCTCCCACTCATCCTTGCTCCTTACAAATCCTAATGCTTCCAGAACGCAGGAGGCAGTGGGGAAGAGTGGTTGTCAGCACAATATTTATGCTGGACAGACCTTGGAGGGAGCAATGTTTCTGTCCTTTAAGCACCTGGCTTACAGAGGGACTCGGCGTCTCTGAGCCTTAGTTTCTTCAATGATGTATGGGGATAAACCAGCTCTTGGTGTTTTATTTATTTATTTAATAAAATAAGATTATATGTACAAAGTGTTCATGCAATATCTGGTTTTTATTTCATAAAGGTAATAAATGTTAGCTGTTGTCATGTTTTCACCTAAGAAACACAGCAAAGGTACTTGTTTCAAACTCAGATTTCCATTAGTAAGAAGCGATTCTGGTGTCTGATGCCTGTTCAAGATTTAACATACTGTTCATGCCATTTTAAACATTTCTTGCTGTTTATTTTTTTATGGGAGAGGGAGTACCTTTTACCAAGTGTCTATGCTTCTTGAGGACCATAGTATAGAAACTTTTCTGGCCCCATTGGTGGGTCCCTGTTGTGCCTGCTGTGAGTGTGGCCAGGCCACTTTGGCCTGAGCAGTTGTCTGCCCAGTACTCTGATCTTTGCGTGCGTCATTTATCTTTGCATCTTGCCCTCACTCTCCTTATAAACCTGCTTATCAGTCCATGCTTCCTCCTCCTTGTCCCTGTAATCCCAGCCACCTGGTGCTGCTCTGTCTTCCCCAATCTTCTCCTTCACCACTGTATCCCCATCTGCTTTGCTTCTGAGAGGCTGTCAGCTCAGTGGCTAAAGGCACAGTCTCCAAAGCCAGAAGACTTGGGTTTGAATCCATCATTATCATTTACTAATGTTTATGGCCTTGGGATAGTTATTTCATCTGTCTAATGCTTGGTTTCCTGGAAGGTGACACTGGCATGGTGATAGTACTTATGTTACAGAGCTGCTGTATAGACACACAAGCTAACGGATGTCAGGCACTTAGCACAGCCACACGGCAATGGCCTTCTGCATAGTGTCTCTAGCAGTCTCTGCACGTGTCCTGCAGAGATCCTCTCCTTTTCTCCTGCTACTCTTCACTCACTCCTTGCCAGCACATTGAACCTCACTGGCTCCTGGCTAAAGGCCTTTACTCCATCCTCCCAACACTGCTCACATATCCCTCACCTCTTTTACACCTTTTCACCAATGTTTCTTTCACTATCCTATTCAAATTGCAACCCCCACCCTCAGCACTGCCTGATATCTCTCCCTCACTCTGTTTTCTGTCTTTGTTTACCTCCCTGTAGAGTTACTCATGTTAAAATGCTATATAATAATAACAGTTTTGTTTACTTCCCTGTGCCTGCTAGAATGTCAGTTCCTGGAGGACACAGACCTTTGATTGTTTTGAGCACTGCTGTCTCCCAAGCACCTGTAATGTAGTAGGCACTCATTCAATATGAAATTGGACATCATTTTTAGTCCCTCTTCACAGATAAGAAATTCTGCTAAGAATTCACAGTGAGGCTTTGCACTCTGCCTCATCTGACTAAACATATTTGGGAACCTGAACTTTTTCTGGGCTATGCAAGTATGAAGTCTGCTTGATCAGGAGGAAAGGCTGTCTTCAGAGAGTGTAACTCACATTGGAAGGGCCAGCTTGCTGAGTACCCTCAGAGACAGCCAAGAGGCACAAGGCTGCATGGAGTAAGGTGCTAAGTATCATCCCTGAGCACAATAGGAGCTCAATAGAGAGAATGATGACTTGTAACAGGATTCATCGGAAAAGACATCCTCACTGTTATGGCAAAGATGTTCAGGCAGCCATGACTTTATCCTCATTTCCAGGGAAAGAACAAAGAAAAGCTGATGTAGGGTGGGCCCAGGTGTCCTCATAACTATGTGGAAACAAGTCACTAGCTGGGGAAAGAGAAAGGCACTCTACATTCTGACGGGAGCTTCAGCATCTGGAATTGTTATCCTGTTCCCAACCCTCACCTGGGAGCCAGAAAGACCACCTTAGTGTGCACAGTGCCATTGGCCTGCACCTCTGTTAATATGGGCATCATCAGAGTGTGGTTCATAGCTCCAGCAGACACCTCCACTAGCTCGCCTCACTGAGGGCCAGGCATTACTGCCCTTTCTCTAATTGCCTGCAGCAGCAAAGATCTGAGCCCACTTATCAGCTCTCTGGTACACTCTTTTGCATTTTTATTTTGCATCTTACTGTATTCTTTCTGCTGACATCCCTGCTCCTCCAACCTCCTTCTCACCTCCCCCTCCTAGCTTGGTTTCTTCTGAGTAAATATTATATACTGATTTACCCTGTAGGTCATGTGTATGTTAGGCAGCAAGATTGCCTGAATAAGGCTCATGCTTGGCCAGTGTAGCCTGTAGTCAGAAATGCATACGCCTCTGCCTTTTAAAACAAATATGAATGTAACTCCAAGGTACTTGCCAGTGTGATTCGTTTTCATTGTCCATATATGAATAAACATTAAAATGTAATCATCTGTTTATACTGGCATGGGCTGAAATGCCTGTCACATTGCTCTTCCTGCTTCTCCTGCATGTAATTTGTTTGCATGTTAATGCCATTTATTCCTATGTAAGCCTCTGTTTTCAGTTTTGAATATAATTTCACTTTTTGATGACAGTAATGGCTCAGTAAATTGCACAATTGCAGTTAATGGAATTATTTTATGATAGCATTAACTTGGCATCAGATCAGGATGGAAGAGAAGACTGTCATCAAAGGGATATTGTCAAACAGTTACTTTTCTTTAATTTATGATCTATTTTTATGTGTTACTGTAGTGCTGAGAGGGTGCTAACAACCTCTTTTTCATGAACATATGTGAAAGCATTTTGTCAACTGCTAAGTAAGTTGCTGTTATTATAACAGAACGTTGTGCATATGCATGAACTTTTAAATAGTTCCTTTATCCTTTGGCCAGTAGAAATATTGATAAACATTTACTGAGCACCTATTATTATTATTGTGGGTTAGGCACTTGGCTAAGTGTTGGGGGTTCTAAAATGAGTGAACTGGGCTTCCTTAAGTCATGGAATGTGGTGGGTGGGCAAGGTAGACATGCATCCCAGCCATCAGAACACAGTTTCCTGGGATAAACAATGCCCGGGTATGACAGCGAGTGGAGGCCTGCTATGGTTCTTAGCGGGGCAGATGAGTTTGAATGACAAATGCCTCTTTAGGAGTATCTTAATACTTGGAGGAGGTGATGCCTTAAATCACATGTGGAAGGGTATTTAAGAAACCAGCCCGTTGGAGAAACAAGGACCCCAAACTCCAAGTATGGCATATGTCATAGAACTTCCCATTGCTCTTCTGTTCTTAGGTACCATTGATTAAGCTCCTCCTCTGTGCTTGTTGCTGTATCACTTTTCACTCTACTTCACTTAATACTCATAATTCTGTGGAGTGTAGGTATTATTATGTTCTTTATGTAGAAGAGGAAATAGAGGCCTGGAAGAACATAGGAGGTGACTACAGGTTGCACATCTAAGCGTTTGCAGGAGGGTGCCTGACATCTGAGCCTAGGTTCTTTGTGCTGTGCTATGCCCATACATGAGTAGCGTGTTTGTGAAGAAGATGGCTGGTGGGTGGAGCTGTGCTGGGGGAGGAGGGCATGATGTATCTGGACAGGTGGGTTGGAGCTAGGTTGTGAAACACCTTGAATGCCAGACCCAGGAGCTTGGCTTCATCCTCTATGTGGGGGATATTATCATAGATGCCTCCTTTCATCCTTTGAGCACACAGGGAGTACCCCAGTGAGTGTGATTCCATTGGGGTAAGATAAAAATACTAAAATTTCTTTACTCTGTCCCAGGTGAAAATGTAACTTTATAAATGCATAGGCCAGTACATGAATATAATTTATAAGTAAATAAGCATATTGAGAGTTAGATTTAAAGTCTCTTTCTCATAGGAGCAGTTTGGAAACCACTGCTTTTGACAATGGGGAGCCATTGAAGTCCTAAAGGAGGGAATTAGCATGATTAGATTTGTGTTTCAGAAAGAGTAATGTGGAAGAAAGTAGTACATGGGAGATGGTGTAGAAGAGAGAGTGGCTAGAGATGGCAAGTCAATGGTGACATCATGGCAGTAATCCAAGCCAGGGGACATGGACTCAGGTAGTCACAGCTGGATCTGAGGAGAAGGGAGCCCTTATGGGTGGCAGGATTATCAGAAGTAATGGAATGTGAGAATGGAATGGAAGTCAGCTAATACAATGTTGAACTCTCTGACCTGTTTGACCTGGCATTGCTGCCAGCCTGGTATGGTGGAGGAGTAGCAGTTTTTCATAGTGTACTTGGTTTGGGACATAAGTCTGCATGTTTATTGGCATGATCAGATGGAAATGCACAGCAGGTAGTTAGATACAGACTTGGAGTTCAGTAGAGAAGAGAATGAGATACCGTTTAGGTTGAAATTGATCCAAAGGTATATTTGAAGCTACAACACAGGTGAGCGAGGCTATAAAATGCAAATGAAACCCAGGAAATTAGCCCATTGAAGGGATGGATATGGGAAGAGTCCAAGTGAATGTGAGATCCATAACACAGAGGAGGAAATAACTGGCATTCCAGGAGCCAGGAAGGGGAACTGTGAGGTCATGGGGACTAAATGCTGAGCAGAGGCATGAGGTTGTGCAGTTGTGAAGTCATTGATGAATGAGCCAGTCCTTTCCCAGAGCTTAGCATCATCTCTAATATCCAGCAGGAGCCCATCAGAGTAAGCAGATGGATCAGTGTTTGAAGTGTGAACAATTTTCTCTCATCTCTATGTGAAGTACCTACATTGGTATTGTCCTTTGCCAAGGTATAATCCTAGACCAGGTTTCCCTCCACCCTCATATTTCAGAAGCTGGGCAAACTGTTTCATACTCTGCTCACACTGAAGTGTAAGACACTGGGCTTGTCTGCTCCCATTGTTCCTTCACATGGCTTGATTTTCCTGAGCAAGGCTATCTGTCCTGCAGATAGTTAAGGAAAAAGCCATGGAGGACACAACGTATTCATTCTTCTAGGTAGAGCCAGTCCACACTTTCCTCTTCTAGATAAGTTGTTAGAAGTCTTGGAGCTTTCTTACTGGCACAATCCTTGTCTGAGCTCAGAAACGGTTGCTTCTGTGAAACACTGTAGGTGACAGTTCCTCGGAGAATGATTTGGGTGGGAGAACAATTTACTGAACAAATATGTAGATTTAGAAGTTGTGTTTGCAAATCCCCTGTAACTAAACAGGAACATGCCAGATAAGGAGGGTCTAGTTTTCCAGAGGGGTGAAATTTACCAAGCTAACATAATTGATGTGTGTTAGGGATGACAAACCGAATTAGGATGACTAGATGTACTTTGTGATCTACTTCAAATGCACTCGAGGCAGGCATCACCCTGATGTAAAATTTCTTCCCTTGGTAGGAAATAACACGCTGCTCTGTGGTTGGGCTTGCTGCTTATTGTGTCGTGAGCAGAAGGAAAATTGGAAAGGACTTGGTTATGAGGCATATATGATCACTGTTCTTTAAATCTCTAAACTTGTTCCTCTACCCTCCAGATCTCCTCTTAATGTAGCCTGTTGTAAATAAATGCCAGTTTCAGGGTTGGCAAGTGGCATGGCGGTTAAGGGCACTGTACTCCCACATGGCCGACTGATGTGGCAGCTAGCTGTCTCACTTTCTCTACAGGAGCAATTTTCCCTCCTGTCCCAAGCAGACTGAGGTTCAGATTCCTCAGGAAGAGACTTACTGGCTGAGATATTGATTGACAGTACTGGGGGAAGGGTTGGTCCTAAAGAGCAATCTGGATGCTACTTCTAGAGGAGGAGGACTGAATTATGGAAGGGCAGAACCCGGTGATGTCTGTGGCAAACCATCGATATAGTTGGAGAATAGAAGTACTTAGCCCAGAAAGAAAGGAAAGGTAGGGCTAGCAGGTGGCATGGTAGTTAAGGGTGCTGGACTCCCACGTGACCAACCATGGTTCGAGTCCCAGACCTGGAGGCTTTCTCACTTTCTCTTTCTCTCTCTTTTGCTCTTGCTCTCACTCTGTTCCTCTCTAGTCAAATTAATATGAAATAAATGAATAAATAAATAAAGTTAAAATAAAATAATTTTAAAAAAGAAACACCTGGACCAGCAGTTGGCATAATGGTTATATCACTTAGACTCCCATGTAGTCAATAGCGGTTTGAGCCCCAGACCCGGTGGCTTAAACTCATGCCGGGCATGTGTGTGTGCGTGCCCAAGATCCCGAGAGGAGAATGGAGGAGAAGGGATTGCGGTGTGGCCATCCCCCCAGGGGGGGGGATTTCTCATTTTTTGTCTCTCTGTCTCTCTCTGTCTTCCTGGTGAGCGCATGCACCCTATAGCAAAAATCTCTCAAAAAAGAAAAAAGAAAAGAAATGCCAATTTTCATTTGTTCATTTAGTAGTTATTTCTGCATCTTAAAAATTGGCCAAGTACTATGGGAGTGAACAAGAGAGACAGTCTTTGCCTCATGATGCCCTTATGTAATACTGGGGAGACAGAAAAACAAATTAACAGTGTAGTTGCAAACTGTGATGATGCCAGTGAGGGACATAAGCAAACAGTTGGCATAGGTGGCACAGCTTGGAAGAAGCAGGTTTGAATCCCAGTGATTGTGATCTGGAGCAAGACACTCAATTTCTGTGTCTGAGTTTCCCTGTCCAAAGTGAGATTAACTCACAGTGTTATTGTGGGGATTCTGAGGAAGTGAAGTTTCCACTGAGATGTGAAGGATGCAAATGAACCAACCACACAAGGTATGGGAGGAGTCTCAGGTCTCAGGGAGAAAAGTTTGAGCAAGTGCTCTCAAAATAAAAATGATCTGAAAGGTCCTTTTTTTTTTTTTTTTTTTTTTTTTTTTTTAAGTTAGAGAAGACTAGTGTGACTGAAGTAGACTGGGTGAAGAAGAGAAGAGGAGAAAGATGAATTGGAAAGCCAGGCAGAGCCTACTGTGCAGGGATTATTCCAAGTTTATTTAAAAGTCCTCAGGAGATACTTAGTTAAAAATGCTTTCATGTGTAGTACTGAAATGACAAAAGAAGGGTTTGTGTCATTGCCACATGTATTTTGTAATCCTAGTAAGCCTCTTCGGTTACCTCATGGAATACGTACATGACATGAGCTGTCATTCTTTCATTGGGTTAGTCAGTAGATATAGCCCAGGCTTCCTTAAGTCATTAAGTAATCTCTATACTTCAGGTAGTCTATCAACTCTGTCTTCTCAATTGCCTGAGGGCATGTACATTTGCCAGAGAGAGATAGAGAAAGAAAGAAAGCACCCCCAATGGGGCATGATCACAATTCTTTTTCCTCCATTTCTCTATTCTGTCAGGATTTGGGGCACACACATACACATGCCCAACATGTTGTTCAGTCCATCAGGGTTGGGATTCAAACCGTGGTCAGTCATGTGGGATCTGGCTCCACATGCACCGGGTTTAATGGCTTCACTACTAGACCGGCCCTTGCAGTCTCTCAATTCTGCTAAGCATTAAGTCACATTTGCTATTTTTAAAAGCCATTGTATTTTGACCACCATAAATTTTTGGTTGGATATTTTCTTTTCTTTTTTAAGTATATGATTGCGGTTACTTCTCAGTTAACTGTTTATGTGTGGGTCAAAAGAACTCATATTACCCCAAAGTAGCAGAGACTGTCCCAGTCATCTGATGTGAGAGGTGCATGTTCATGTGCAGGTGCACTTTTCCTCAGTAGAATGTTCTTCCAATGTACAATTTGCTGGGCTAAATGGCATTAATTATTTTCTCATGATTTCTTATCAGACGAGTGTTCTTGGAAAGAAGGGCAACATGGATGTCTTGGGTCATACGGGTTATGAAAATGAAGAGGTTGCCCACAATCAAGCATATTTTGTTAAGCCATAGCTGATAATTCTTACATTCCAATAATTAATATTCAAAATAGCAAGAGGCACAGTACTTTCTAGTGCTGACCTCTCCTCCTTCAAACACTTTCAAACACTTTCTTCCCTGAGTTTTCAGAACGTTAAACCCTTTTGTATTCCTCATGCTTTTCAGACCACTGTTATTCCCTCTTTGGAGGTTCTAAATGCCTCCACATGAACCTTCTCCTTTTATTCAGTTCCCTCTCCTGAGGTGAAAGAATCCAAACACCTTGTTTTAGCTATCACTTCTATGCAAGTAACCCAGAACTTAAACCTTGATGTCTTCACTAGTTCTAGATCCATATATCTCATATTTTACTTAATACTCCCTACTTAGTATCTCAAAGGCAATGCAAAGTTAGCAAATTTATTATGTTCTCAGGTCAAGTGACCCACAGTCTAGTATGCAGCATGAAGTAGAAAAGAGTCATTCGTGACCCCTCATTGTCTTTTCTTTTTGCACTCTCCAGAGAGACAGAGTAAGGGGGGGGGCACCCCTCCATGGGAAATATGGAATGGTCACACCACAATCCCTTCTCTTCCATATCTCCCTCCTTTTGGGATTTTGGGCACATGCATGTGCACATATGTGCACACACACACACACACTCCTGCCATGTCTTTCAAGCTGCTGGGTCTGGGACTCAAACTGCTCAGTTGACCATATGTGATCCAGCTGCCAAAACCATCATCCCATGGGCTGTCCAGTATATTCATATTTAACAAGAAAGTTTAAAAAGTAAAAAGTAGAAAAAAATCTGGGCCAGCCTGTGGCATGATGGTTTAAGTCAAGTGCCACACTCAACAGCTTGAAAAACACACTGGGCATGTATGGGTGCACGCCCCAAATCCCAAAAAGAGGGAGAGCTGGAGAAGAAAGGATGTGATAGTGGTGTGGCCATGCTCCATGGGGGTTGTTTTCTCCTCTCACTCCCTCCAACCTCGCATCTCTCTCTGGTGAGCATGAGTGCCCTGACAATTTCTTTTTAAAAAAATGAATACGCAAACACACACATTAGCTGAGGTCTACACAGAGTCAGAATCATCAATATTACTGTCTTCCACATTTACATCTTGTCTCACTGGAAGGGCTATGGTGAACAAAACAATGGGAGATTAAACCAAGCACAGGAGAAAACAATGCAATCAAAAGACACAGTAAACACAAGATCTGTGAGAGTGCTGCTGGGTAACATGGCATACTATTTCATAGTAAATTTTTTTAATAAGTAGAAATAATACACAATAAAATAACAATTAAATACATAATAAATACATAAGCCAGTAAGATAGTCATTTATTGTCAAGTATTATGTACTGTTCTGTCTGTGCTGTACTTTTAAATGGCTGGCAATGCAGTAGGTTTGTTTACCCCAGCAACACCACAAGTATGTGAGTGATGCATTGAGCTAAGAAGGCCCGATGATATCAGTAGGTGATCAGAAATTTTCAGCTCCATTATAATCTGATGAAACCATGTCATATTTGCAATCCGTCATTGACTGAGATGTCATTATGCAGTGCATGACTGTATTTTTTTAGATTTTTCTTTCCCTTATCCCATGGCTTGCTTCCTGGGGGTAATTTGATTGCTCTCTTCATTTGATTTCAGGCCAAGTATGCTGAGCTGAGTCAGTGAGGTTTGATGACGAAAATATGCTCCCCTGTTTGGTCAAGACCCCTCTTCTTTTAGCAGTATTTCCTCCTCTGATATGATTTAATGTAATAAGCTAGTGCCTACCCCATTATATTAAATGACATTTAGTTATTTTGTGAGCAAGAAAGACAGAGAAGAGAAGCACTCTTAATAAGACCTTCATGCCACCATCCACCCCCAGCCAGACCCAGGTCATGGACCCACTGTGGTCAGTGTACTCAAGAAGGTACCAAACTTATACTAGAAACCTTCCCATGGTAAGAGAGTGCCTTACAGAGTGCAGCATTTTACCACTGCTTCACCATCTGCTTCACCACCTAAATTACGAAATATTGGAATGTGACCTCTCTTAAATCCTGAAAGTCAGCAATCAAAGTTAAACCCAGGAAGGCAGTTATAGATCATGCACTGTCTTATACTGCAGCCGTTGTCTGTTGCATGTTTTGCATGCTCAACTTTTCTGTGTCTGGGTTTTCGGAACCCCTGACTCCCCCCCCCCACACACACACACTTTGGAGGACATCATGGGGCAGATAAATGTGTGCCTAGAAGCTAGTTCACAGATAGTCCCAGGACCTGGAAATCTAAAGATGATAAATAGCTTTTCGGTCAGTACATATGCATTTCTCAACTTTTTAAGAATTGCTCTTAGAGCCTATAGCTTCTTAAAGGTCTTTAATTCAGCATATGTCCTTCCTTATATTTAGAAACAACATATTATATATCTGCTCTTGCATACTGGGCCATAAGGCTTGGTTTCACTTAAAAAATTTTTTTTAAATAATTATTTTATTCAACTGTATTCATTATTATTTTTTAATCTGACCAGAGAAGGAGAGAGAGAGAGGGAAAGTGAGAGAGCAAGCCACCAGGTCCAGGACTCAAACCACAGTCAGCCATGTGAGAGTCTAGCATCCTTAATCACCATGACACCTGCCAGCCCCGTGGTTCAACTTTTTAAGCATTTGAATTGATGATGAAAGTTTCTCTCTATTCAAATTTCATCGAAATAATTGTCTAGAAGTAGAGGTTTAGTTTGCATTAGCAGTCAAGTGTTTATCCAACACATATTTATTAAGTAGGCTACTATGCTTAGAACTAGAAATACAACAATGAAGGAATCAGGCCTACTTTTAAAAGAATTTTAAGTTTAGTTAGGAAGAGAGTCATTAAGCCCATAACATGTAGGCACATGTAAAATCTAGAGGAGATATGTATGTGGTGCTCTGAGAGCAGGTAATGAGATCAAATCTCATCACAGAATCAGGGAGGCTTTCCTAAGGAAATACTGTCTAAACTCTAACCTGAACAACTAGTAGGAGTTGGCAGCTGAGAAGGGAAGGGTATAATAGGTGAAAATAAAGCTCTCTCCAGAGAGAGCTTCCTGAGTAAGGAGAAAGCCTGAGCCTGAGTTAGGAAAGGCAAGGGTGACTAGAAGTCTGTGACTAGGAGACAAGAAGGAGACAAGAAGCCTGTGACTAGGAGATTGTCTAGAAGGGTAGGAAGGTACAGATCTTGGAGAACCTTGAATGTTGGGGCATAGCATCTGGATGTTATCCCAAGGAAAATGGGAGCTATTAAAGGATTTTAAACAGGAAAATACTATCATCACATTTGTGTTTTCAAAACAATTCCTCTGATTATTGTGTAGAAAATGGATTGAAGGAAGGGAGATGGTTTCAGAGATCCCTACTGGTGACTTGGATCATGGTGGTGCAGATGAAGACGAAGAGGAGTAAATAGCTTTAGGAGTTGAAATTAATGAGCTCAAATGACATTTAAGCTCTCTAAAAGCTGCCCCTTGTTGCCCCAGGGCTCTGATTTGTGCCGCCCACCCTCGCAGGGCCTTTTGATGCGGTGGGAACTACAGAGAATGAGCAGGTGTGGTGGGACACAAGCACCATGTCCGTCCTGGTTCTTTGACAGTGGAAGCCTGTTAACGATAGTGAAGATTTACCTCACTGGTAAAGCAGTTCACTTAGAGATACGAGAACTAGGGCCCAGAAGGGAGTGACCACAACTTTTATGAATGCTGGAGTCTGCTTCAGCATTCAGTCCTGTGGGCCGTGGCCATTGCTTTCTGTTGCACCGCCCTCTGCTGCCAGTATGCCTGGTCCTTAGCCATCCTACTACTGAAACGAGGTCTCCAGTAACGCAACTCTTAGAGTATTTGAATGCAACGCTTCCTCAGGTATTCCTGAACTTCAAAATAAAGAGTTTTACTTCAAATGTATTTTTTAAATTGGCACCATTAGTAAGGAAAATGTTAAAAAAATTCTATTTAACTGCACACACCAAATGTCAAGGCTCTCTCAGTGAAACAGAGCAGGAAGCCTGGGGTTAATTATCTTTCTCAGTAAGCCACAGACTCAAAGGACAAAGTTCGGATGCTCTTGGCATGATCACAGTTTAGAGTAATAATAACTTGGCATTTTGTGGGTGATCGTCTCTCTAGCTGTATAGATCATCTCTATGACTGAAACCAAGAGGTAGGTGAAGAATCAGTATCTTGATTCTGCAGTTGTAGAAGGAAAACTGCTTCGAGCTGTATGACCTTGAGTTAGATCCCTTGGCCTAGCACTAGTTCCCCTGGAGAGAATGCTAGAACACAGGGAAGGCTTGGAGGAAAGCATTGCTGTACCAACCAGCTAGCAGGCCAGAAACATTCCCCCTCTCCAAAAGATTAGGTCTCTCTTTTTAAAATGGAATGTAATATTTACCGTCGTTTTTTTTTTGGAGAGATTTTTGCTATAGGGCGCGTGCACTCACCAGACAGACAGAGATAGACAGAGAGACAGAAAGTGAGAAATCACCCCCCCGGGGGGGGATGACCACACCGCAATCCCTTCTCCTCCATTCTCCTCTCGGGATCTTAGGCACGCACGCATACGCACCTGGCTTAAGTTTAAGCCACCGGGCCCAGGACTCGAACCACAGTCGATTACATGGGAGTCCAGCGACATAGCCATTACGCTAACTGCTGGTCCCATATTTACCTTCTTAAGAGTCAGAATATAATATGTATATACAAAGACTGTTGTAAACAATCCCTTTCCCAAGTGGTAACTAAATTGCCAATTTAATGTATAAGTAGCCAGGTTTTACTATTTGGGGGAGTGTGTATAATATAATCATTTTACAAGCTAATTTTTCTGTTATCACTTAAGATGTTACTGAAACCTCCTGGGCTATTAAAAAAACTAAAGGAAGAAATGGTAAGAGAGCACTAAAAAACCTAAGTTCTTCTTAGCACCTAGACTTCTAGACCACCTGAGCCATAGAGGAGAAGCTAGAATGGCTCTTTTTGTCTATATGTTTTGGAAACATGGAAGAGTGAATGTGTGTGTGTGTGTGTGTGTGTGTGTGTGTGTCTAATTAATTTCTAACAATTTCTAATTATATTGGGGGGTAAAAAAAAACCTGAATGCCATTTTTCATACTAATGGATAAATTTACTTAAGTACAGAATTATGCAACGTAGTTCTTCTTGCCAAATTGCATAAAGTCTACAGCTCCTCTGTGAGGAAGGAAGGATGGCATGGGGCGCACGTCGCGCTCCACTCATAACTTATAGTTCTTTTCAAGGCTTTTGCCTGCATCTTATTACCTACTTACTATTAATTTATTTCCCAGGGTTGCCATATTTTAAAAATAAAGCGAACATTTTAGATGAATTGTTTTTCTTTCATTTCTTCCATATTGTTAGCTTCTATTTTTTTTTAAATTTAGACTGTTTGTGCTTCCACCTGAGGCAATTTTTCTTCCGTGATTGCATTAATTTTTATGCATTCATTCTAGACATTTTTCAGAACAGGAGCCCCACATGTTGAGTTTGTCTTCTTTCCTCTCATCACAAATCATTCTTCCCTTGGGTTATTTATAGGAAGAAGACTGTTTAGTGAAACTTCTTTGCAGATTGCCCTAAAGGGTGATCCCTCCTCAAAGTCAGACTCTGGATAAGAAATAGCTCAAATAGAAATAAATTTGTCATTGACCAAAGGCTCAGCATGGAGCTACCTGAGCCCTGCCTATTGGCCGCTGCTGATATTCAATGAAATAAGGCTGACATGGAGTTTCTCTATCCATGTGGGCTGCTTAACTGTCAGCATTATAGTCATCCCAACCCTCCCTGCCATATTCCTTTCTGATACAGTTTAGTTTTTCTCTTTTCTTCCTTCCTTCCTCTCTTTCTTTATTTCTTTTTTCCCTTTTCTCTCTCTCTCTCTCTCTTTCTTTTGTAATTTTGCTATAAGGGGTATGCATTTGCCAGAGAGAGAGAGAGAGAGAAAGAGAGAAAGTGAGAAAGAAAGCATCCCCTGGAGGGGGATGACCATGCAGCAATTCCTTCTCCATTCTCCTCTTGGGATTTTGGGCACACACACACATGCTCCTGGTGTGTTTGTGTGTGTCTGGGACTCTAACCATACAGTCCACCATGTGCAACCTAGCTACCTTAACCACTGGCTGGCCAGTGTCTGACTTCTGCTCTTTCTCTTCTGACAGAGTAACTCATTGCATTTCACCTTTGTAATCTTTCAAAAGCGAGTTTCTCTGACACTGTGAGTGAGATAGTTAATTCCAGTCCATTGCACCAGAGGTCCATATCTTAGTCTGCGGTTGCATATTATTTCCATAGACCTTGGAGTAGGGAAGGGATGGAGATTGTGACAGTGACCACAGCAGGGAAGAGGTGAATCAGGAAGGGGTTTCTCATATGGGCCCTTTCCAGCCCTGCTGTGTTGTCTTAAATGTGCCTGCTGAGTGTACTGAAGGGGCTCATTCTATAAAAAGAACAGGTAAATGCAGGGATGATTTTTAGACAGTTAGCATCAGCCACTTGTTTGGCTACAATTATTCTTGGACTCAGGTAGAAGAAGAAAGAGTGAAAGAGAAAAAGAAGAAAGAAAGTACATTTGACTCTTCTGGCTCTGGTCTTAAAGTATTGTGATTTTTTTTCCCAGAGTAATCTCTCTTCTGAAACCATAAATGGCCCAGCGATTCTTTCTGTAAAGCCACTGATTTATACATACCCTAAAAAAGCAAATTATTGGCTTAAGAGTAAGAATACTAGCCAAATCACCTTGGATTTAGAGCTTAGATAGAAAAAGTTTAGAGCTAGTTTTCTAGCTTCCTTCTGACAATTTCATGACATCATCTCCTGGGCAAATGATGTTTCCTGACCCACTGACTTGCCCCAGCTCCTGGTAATCAGGCATTTCAGACACTCCTCGCTTAATGACCAAAGTAGATTCCTGAGACTAGGTCTTTAAATGAACGTGTTGATAAGAGAGGAGCTTATAAAGGCGAATATCTTGTGTATTATGGTGCCATAGGGTATGTGTTTTTCAATAGCTATCACATGACACCACACTAAAATAATGTAATCCTATCCATACAAAAAGAATACATTAGATAAGCACTGGAAAGTAACAAGGCATACCGTAACACAGTAATATAAATCCAGTATAATTGTGTGGATGTGCAATAAAGTACAAATTTATAAATGAAATATGTAGTCTTGTGTGACTGTGAATGCTTCGTGTCGAGAACATTGACTGTGAGAAGGAGACAAAGACTGAGAAAGGGAATCCCCCTGCTAGCATGGAAATCTGAACAGTCATTAAACAGGCCGGTTGTTAAGTGAGGAGGGGCTGTACTGTGCACTGTTTCTTGAAGGTAATTTTGCCATGTGGTAAAGGAGTAGAATTGGGAGCCAGGAATTCTTGGGCTCAAACTCTGGCTCTGTCATTTATTAGTTGAGTGACCTAGAGCAAGTCATGCAACCTAGCTGAGCCTCTGTTTTCATTCTTCCTTCCTTCCTCCTTATCTTTCTCTCTCTTTGCCAGAGGGTGTGTGTACTCATGAGAGAGAGAAGAAAAGAGAGAGAGAGCACTCTTAATAGGGTGTGGTCATACCACAACTCTTTTTATTCTTCCATTCCTCTTTCTGTCTGGATTTTGTGTGCCCTGTGGTTTTTCAAGCCACTGGGGCTGGAACTTGAACCAGAGTCAAGCAGGTGGGATCTGGCTCCTTTAACCACTAGGCTAAGAGACAGCCCTGAGCCTCTGTTTTCTTATTCATTTAATGATTACACCTGTATTATGAGAAACAAATCCTAACACTTAGCACAGTGCGGGATGCATAGCAAATACATACGGATAGCAGTTATTCACAGAGGTAGTGGTCTTAGCAGGAAAGGTCATAGTAATGAAGGCTGCACAGCTAAGATGACTATCAATGCCAGTCTTCAGATTCTGTGTGGGGGGAATTTAGAATTCAGAAAGACACTAAGACTCTCTATATAGCCACCCTGAAGGGGCTGGGATTCAAGTTTTCCAGGATTCACCAGGTGTTAATGCATTTGTTTATAACTCATCTTTGATGTTGCAGGTCTATTGCTAGCCAAGGAGATGTTATGGCAAAGATAGCCTTGATCTCTGCATGGGGCTTATACTCTAATGGAGAAGGCAGGCAAATAAATGAGGATAAAGCATGAAATATTTTGATGGTGATGTCTCAGCTGCTGTGACGGTTTGAATCAGTGGTGTGTGGAGTGTGTATCGTTTATCTACAGAAATCTACCAAATATGTGACTCTCCTTGCACGGGTTCCTCAAGTGCCCGGCATCATATCTGGGAGCACAAAGGTATCATGACTTGTGTGGCTAGGTTTCAAAAAGGTGTTGTGGGCTCACTATCTGACTAACTTTGCTCAGTTCTGTATAAGATCATGAAATCATTAAAAAACAAACAAACAAACAAACATTTTTCGCTTTTAAAAGCTTTCAGTTAATCTGGTCCTTCTCCCAGGCTCTTGTGAAATGAGTCAAATGAGTGTGTCGTCAAGAGCAAATTTAGGCAAAGATGTGACTGGTTGAGGAGACAGGGGGCTTCTGGGGCCCAGAGCTCAAGCTGCAATGTGTTTCTGGAACTGCTGGGGAGGAAGGAAGAAGATGGGCATAGGGGGTGTGGTGGATGTTGGCATGGGAGGGTGGAGGCAGAGGTGCCACCCAGTAGGTGTCAAAGCAGTGCTTAGGGTCAGCTAGAGCCCTGGCTCCCTCTGGGCTTCCATTCCCCTTGTTCACGCCTTGTTAAGCCTTTTCTCCTTTTCTCCTCTGTAAAAGATAGATAATAATAGCCCCTGTCAAACGAGCTAATCCATAACTTGGCATGGTACTTGACCCTTAGGAAGTGCTCAGTGATATTAATTTCAGTTATTCCATTTTTCTCACTGTATGATACAGGATTTACCCGTTGGCCTGCCCCTAAGTTCTTTTGATTATGTTTATCTCCAGTGCAGTGCCTGGCACATCTGAGGTACTCAGAAAATGGTAGTTGTCTATATGAAGATGCCAATTTCTTTCTTTTTTTAAAAAAAGTTGTTTTTTGTTTGTTTGTTTTTCATGAGCAAGAGAGACAGAGAGAGAAGCAGAGAAGACCCCAACAGGGTCTTCACACTGGGATCCACCCTGTGCTCCAGCCAGTCCCAGATCATGGGCAGGAGTATACCTGACATAGCGAGGGAAGTCTCCGGACACAAAGGCAGAACCTCCCCATGTGGGTCAGCCTCACAGAGGGTCGTGTTTCCCACTGTGCCACCATCTTGTTTCGTCTCTGAAGATGCTGATTTCTTTCTCCTTAAGTATCGGGAAGCAAAAGGGATAGATCCAGGGGAAAAATTGGATATGATGTGATAATAGCTAACATTTATTAATGATTGATTATGTGCTAATTATTATGCTAATTATTGCTTTGCATACATAATTTGACTTTAGAACAAACTTATAGGCTAGTACCATTTCACCAATGAGAAAAACCAAGGTTAGATTGAGTAATTTTGCCAAGGTCACCAACTCATAACTGACAGCAGGGTTTGGAACCCAGGCAGTCTTACCTGAACTTATATTGGGTTGTCGGGAAAGTCATGACACATTTTTGCATAGAAAACCAGAAAAATATGTCATGGCTTTCCAGATGACCTTGTACATTGCTTCCAAGAGGCAGGGAAGCAGTGGAGGATGTCTGTGAATATGCTTTGGAGGAACCAGAAGTGGCACAGGTATAGAAAATAAACCAGGGTCTGGTGTCTGGAGACCCTCCTCTCCTTCTTCCCACTTGCTTTCCACAGCCTGGGATTGCTTAGCTTAGGTTCTGCTCCCTTGGGCTGCAGGCCCGAAGTTGTCATCTTGGATTTAGGCTGAGACTTTATGTACCTGCGTGGAAGAGGTGGTGCAAAGCATTGTATGCACCATATGGGGCTCTATTTGCATTTAGTGAGTGCTCAGCTGTGCACAGTGTCTCCTTAATGAATCACATGCAAGCCGAGCATGGCTATATTTATCCAAGCCCTGGGAGCTGGAGGGCGGGCTGGCTGCGGTCAGAGTCGCACGCCCCAGAATAGGGCCTCACAGTTGTTCCAGTTTTCCTTGTGGTCAGGGCCTTAGGGCCCTTCAATAATTTGTTCCCTGGCAGAATCAGCTGGTTTCTGAAGCATCTTTCTAGGCGTTCTAGGCCAGAAAAAATGTTTTCCTCCTCAAACTGTTATAGAGACCAAGCACTAAAAAGAACCTAGAAGCTACATCTGCCATGTCCTTGGCTTCAAGGCCATACTTAAAGCATCACAGATAGATGACATATGATTATTTTTTTCTTCCTTTTCAAGCTTCTCAGGGGAGACCCACAAAGCTTAATTGTCCCCCACTAATATGAGGTGTTTTTTTCTCTGTATAATCCAAAACCCTTAGTTACTTCTTTTTTTTTTTTTAAAGAATTAGTTTAACTTAATTTATGTATGTATGTATGTATTTTAATTTGAACAGAGAGACAGAAAGAGAGAGAGAGAGAAAGCAAGCCACCCAGTCTGGGACTGAAGCAGCAGTTCGCCATGTGAAAGTTCAGTGCCCTCAACCACCACACCGCCTGCCAGCCCCTATTAGTTACTTCTACCTGAAATATTCCTTTTATTTACTTGTGACCAGGTGAGAGTGTGCCAATAGGATCACTTCTGTGCATTGGAATCAGCATTGGTGCCTGTACTGGGAACTAGTATCTCAGTTTTTTCTCTTCAAAATACTAATGCTTTGAGTGAGCATTACTTCTTCATTTTACCAGTAAGGAATATAACACTTTAGTAAACTAATTTGTCTGAGGCCGTGTAGCCAGCATGTAGAAGAATTGGGCTGGAGAGCAAAGCCCTTTAAAGTAAATTGCTTTTGCTTCTCTTCCTTCTTCCCACCTGTGGTCATATCATGTGACTCTTCTTATTCCCAGGCATTCTGTGTCTTAAAATAAACACAAACACACACCCCTCTCTCTCTGTCTCTGTCTCTCTCTCTCTCTATATATATATCTATCTATACACATACATACATACATTTACACACACACACACACGCACGCACACACACACCACACACACATATATTCCCCCCATTACCCACCAAGAATTGTTTTTATTCATTAGAAATTTAAGCAGGTGAATAAAACTGTACAAGCCCGGTCTGGAGTGGGGTCTTAAGGTACTTACCTGGTGACATGAGTGGCAGCAGATTGGATTCCACGGAGGCAGAGGTCCCCGATGTCAGCTCTAGGGGATTTGTGCCATCCACCTTCCCCTGTTGGAGTCTCCGAGCACACGAGGAGAGAGAGGAGCACTGAGATTGGCTCAAGCCATGACACTGGTTTGAACCAATGTGTGACCTGGAGCAAATCACATTTCTCTTGCTGTTGAAAATTAAATTTAGTTTCTAACAAAGGTTAAAATTGAATGAAAAACCATGGCTTGTTCTTGTAGACTAAAGGTCTATTATGCCTTCCACCTCTTATGGTCAAATAATATGTAAAGAGGGTGAAGCCAATTTACTTCCCCAGTCTGGCCCTCGGTCTTTCATATCACAGTGAGAGGCATGGACTAAGAGCTCACTGGACTTTGCAACTGTTCTTTCAAACCCTGGAGGGCTGAAGAGGCTCTTTTCACTCTGGGAAGTTCTGGTTAGACAGTGGTTGCAGTAAAACCAGCTAGGGCTAGTCTAAGCAAAAAAGGGAGTTTACTGTGAGGGTATATCTGCAGTTTAAAAAAATCCAAAATGAGTTAAATAACCAGACACAGAAAGGTTGGGAACCAAAGCAGCCACAGGGATCTCCTTGGCAAGCATTCATGAACATTCCCCCTGAAGGGCTGTCACTAAGATGGTTCCCAACAAAGCCCGTTTCTATGCTTCTTTGTTAAAAATGACAAATTCCAGGGCCAGCAGGTGGCATGGAGTTTAAGGCAGCTGGATCCAACATGGCCAACTTCACAGTTCGAGTCCTGGACCCAGCAGCTTAAAAATTATGCTGAGTGCATGTGTATGCTTGCCCAAAATCCTGAGAAGAGAATGGAGGAGGATTATGGCGTGACCATCCTTCCTGGGGAGTGCTTTCTCATTTTCTCTTTCTGTCTCTCTTAGCGAGTACACTTGCCCTATAGCAAACAAAAACAACAAAAAAAGACAAATTCCAGAGAGAGAACTGCCACAGGGCCATTCCATTATGGAGGGTAAGGGTGCTTAGGTTAATTAGCAGAGCAGTGTCTCTGAAGACTGTCCTTGTGGGTGGAACAGGTGGGTCCCAAGATGAGCCAGTCGGAATCACACCCCTGTTCCCCCTCCTGACCCCAATACACACACAGTCTCACAAATAAGTATCCTTTTTGGAAAGAACCTACGTGTGTGTAAGTACATGGTCAGTCAATCTGTGGGAGACAGAGTTGGCATGCTCGCTCTAGACCTGCCATAGTGGCTTTGATATTGTTTATTAAGTGTTTTCAGGTAACTGTGGGTGGTGGAAAGAGTAATTAATTTCAAGGCAAGAGGCTGGAGGGGATGGATGACTGGTTGGGTTGAGCACATGAGTTTCACACAAGGAAGAACAAATGGCACCACCTCATGGGGAATCCAGTCACCCCTACATTGGGTTAAGTCCTCTCTTCTCTACCAGATCAGCCAGAGGAGACTCTGGCCCCATCTTTTTCGATGTTGATGGAATCTGGGCAAGTTTCAGCCTCTCGAGGTTTCTATTTCCGTATCTGTGAAGTGGCAATGATGGCAAGGTAGTAATACTCCCATTCCTACCCCTAACATCAGCAGGGAAGCAGCAGGTCTGCACTGGGGTCAGGCGCAGTGCTCAGCACTGCATGTATGAGTCTGCCACCTCTCAACCTTGGGGCACAGGACTGCTACAGCCTGCATTTTACATATGAGAGTCAAGGCTTGTAAAAATTGAGAGGTAGAAAAGTACAGAGCAAAGCCATGTGTTGGCAGATTGGGAGGATGGGGCTTAGGAGCCAACGGCCAGGTTTGAGTCCTGCTCTGACATACTGGCATGGTGTGCTCAGGTATAGCGTGCTAAGGCATGGCGTGCTCAGGCATGGTGCTTAGACTTCATCAGCCTGTACAAAGGGCACAATGACAGGGCCTTCTCATGGTGTGGTTGTGAAGAGTACATGATTTGATCTGTAGACACAAACAGTGCTTGGGCATAGTAATGCTCAGTAATGTTTGCACTTATTAATAAGGTGTCTGTTCATACAGGGCAGGGTGGGGATTTGAACCCACAACTGACTGGCTCTGGAATACATATTCTACTCAGGTATCTCTGTGGCAGCAGGACAAGAAAGTTCAGGAATATTGTAAATAGGGAGAGGAAGAAGGAAAGAAAGAGGGAAGGAAGGAGAGAGAGACAGAGACAGAGAGACAGAGACAGTGAGACAGAGAGAGAGAAAGAACATGCTCTCCAGCTAGGAAGAGGGGGAGAATGAAGAGTCTTAGGCACCAGGCCACTTTGGAACCTGGGCTCCTTTCAAAGCCCTGTCTCTGTGACTTTGAACTGGATGCCAGAAAGTCAGCTGCAATTGCTGGGTCCCTGCACCATCTGGAACATGCAACACTGACTTCCCTTTTGCTGCTGACATCAGGAGGGCTTTATAAGAGGTTAATGAGCAAAGAAAAAAAAAAGGGGCGAGGGAGAGCCTAAGAGAGAAATGGAGTCAGAGGAAGAGAGAGGGACAGAGCTAAAGACACAGAAACCCACAGACAGAGAATGATTAATACTCAAGAAGATAAACAGGAGAGACGTATGGAGAGTCAGAGAGAAGGTGCAGAGAGGGAGGAAAGGGTGCTAGGGGATGTGCAGGTTTTAGAGGCGACTATGCCGGGTGGGGTGTGATTGACTGGCCTGTTCTGTGTCTGATGAGCAAACAAACCTGTTAAGTGTGTCAGTGCTTTATCTAAGGAAAGCACCTTTACCAGTGCTGGGCACGTCGAGGAGTTTTTGACCGTGTAGGGCTGTGACAGGAGAGACTCTTTATCTGAATTGGAGACAGGAGCACTCTTCTGTGTATTTCACACTGGATGCCACAGATTAGGCTGCAGTATTTCACGGTTGGCAATAAAGGCGTGTTTAGAGAAGCCTGGGCTGAACAGCACTTCTGAGGCTGGGGGAAGGGATTGATAAGACTCAGGGGCCTAGAGACTGATTTTATATGAGAGAATGGTCTCTATGCAATATTACATGGATGTATTAGTGCAGGCATTGAAAAATCTTTGGAAAGGTACACATCAAGATACTGATAATAAGGGGCCAGATGGTGGCGCAGCAGTAAACTGCAATGTGATGTGAGCTCAGGGAAGTTGCTGGTTGGAGTCTAGAGACCTCCTTGGGCACTCCAGGTGTGCACATGCCGTGGTCTGGGGCTGACCAAAGCGGGGAGTGGATTACGACATCAAGACCCTTTGGGGAATGTTGCCTCTCTCTAGCTCTCTCTTTCTTTCTCTCACTCATGGAAGAAATAAATAATAAACTTTTAAAAAAAGATACTGACAATAGCTAATACTCTAGTTGGATTAATGAGTCTCACTTTTTTCCCAAGTCATATTTTTCTGTATGTTTACATTTTTACAATAACAACATAAGGCCTTCATATGTCAAGGAACAAAACATTTAAATGAGGTAATAAGAATACCCCTGAAATGAGAGGGAAGGGGAACAATGGCCCCTGATACAGAGCAGGCTGTCAGCATTCATCTGACAAACAGGCAGTGGCTAAGGGTGAGAGGCAGTGTATTTGAAAATACACTGTATTTCTTCTTGATGTTTGCAAGATACTTTGAAAATCTGATGACCACAATCTCCTTTCTGATTCTTGCATAAGGGTGAAATTATTAATGTCCTCACAGTTCTGACCAGTTTCCTTCTTTTGAGATTCTATAGAGTTTAACAAAATAAAAAAGATGAGGGGACAGATTTATTATGCTGTTAGTTGGAGGGCTTCTGTTCGCTGTGGTGGACGTTTGGTCTTTCCCTTGAGTAAATTATGCATGCAACAGCTGCAGAATCAAATGTTCTCCACTGAAGTCCCCATCTTCCACCCCTTCTTCTTTTAAATTAAGATTGTGGCTTATACACACTTTCAAAGGGATTGCCTGTTGGCTTGAGAAATGACCCAAATGTGTCTTCTTTTAGGCTTTACGAAGGCAAAGAACAGATGGAGTTTGAAGAATCCATGAGACGGCTTTTTGAATCCATCAACAACCTGATGAAAAGTCAATATAAAACCACCATCCTTTTGCAGGTTGGTTTATGCTAAATAAAAATAAAAAAAACAATCCATCTTCTCCTTGGTCATCTGATAAATAATAGCATGCTGAAATAATGTCTACTCTTGTGTAAATACATAGCCTTGTGTTAAGTAAAGTCCTGGATTGGCCCTTGGTTTAAGAATCATGAAGACAGGGGCCAGGAGGTGGCATGGTGGTTAAAGAGCTGGATTTCTACGTGGCCCATCACGGCTCAAATCACGGTTCAAGTCCCGGACTTGGTGGCTTGAAACTTACACTGAGTGTATGTGTAAGTGCATGATGTGTGCCCAAAATCCTGGGAGGAGAGTGGAGAAGAAGGGATTCCAGCATGGCTGTCTTTCCTGGGAGGTGCTTTCTCACTTCCCCTCTCTGTCTCCCTCTAATGAGAGCACATGCCCTATGGCAAAAACCTAAAAAATAAAATTAAGAAGAAAAAAAAGAATCACAAAGACTAAGGGCTACTCAAGGCACGAGAAAGCATGTTTATTATTTATTAGACATGAAGATAGCAGGGCCTCTTTTAAAAATGGCTCTGAAGCTTTTGTTATCTACAACGAAATATACCAAACCTCATCCATATTCAGTGGTGAGAATAGGTGAGGTGTCAGGCTCTTGAACGGAGGCTCCAGTAGTCTGCTTTTTATTCTCAACACTATAAACGGACTCAGGTTCTATTCTGGAATGAAAGAATCTCTTTTAGTCTGGAGAACAATTGCAGATACTAGAGACAGTGTGAGAGAAGGGTGGGAAATGGGGGAGGGTAAGAGGAAGGAAATCAAGGAGGAAAATAAAGAATCAAACTGTTTAAGGGACACAGGGATGGAAAACTGTTGATGTTAATATGTGTGATAGTATCTGTAACTGGACTAAAATGCAGTGTATTCATGCTGTGAAAATTCATTTTATAGTGAATGATATACAGTGATTGAATGTCTAAAATAAATTTTAAAAATAAATAAGTAAGCAAACAAAAAAAGAAAATCTCTTTTAGTAAACAAGAATTACCTTGAACATATGCAAACTCAATTATGCAAACTCCACATCTTTGAGAAACCTTGAGGCCTAGCACTGTGTTCCAGAAAGTATTTTGCAGTAGAGTGTGGCATAGGATGTCCCAGGGTGACTTCAGGACTTCCACAGCATTTACTCCCAAGTCCTCAGGACAGGGCAGGGGGCTGCCTGATGAGTCATAAATAAAGCAAGCCCAAATATATTTCTCTAAATCAGGAGCTAATGCAGATTGCTTCTCCTATTTTTTAAATGAACGTTATCCTTTTCCATGTTCATAATGTCTGAGCTGGTCAGCATCTGGCTGGTTAATGAGAAGCTGGTGTGCATCAGGAAAAAGGTGAGGGTAGCAGGCAGAGGCAGAAGTCTGCCTGGGCACTTGCCACTAGTGCTGTGGGTTCCACACGTTGCACATTAGAAACACCTGGGGGTTAATAAATGATGATGCATTGTCATCACCCCCATTCTAATGTAATTGGTATGCGGGGTGATAGGGTAAGGGGAGTTTACAGAGCTCAATGCAAAGCTAAATCTGGGAACCACTCTGCTAATGACTTCCTTTGATTTTATGACTAGTGGGAGCTTGTGTGTGTGTGTGTGTGTGTGTGTCTATAGAGGGAAGCTTTGTCTCGTTCATCATTGTACCCTCAGCACTTAAGTAGTCCTAACACCTATAAGAAGTATCAGTTGAATGAATGATACACAAGTCTAGGGACAGGTATTAAGCTCTCCATTTTATAAATGAGGAAACCAAAGCTTGGCGAGTTGCTATAGCTTCCTCAAGGCTCCATTGCTGGGAAATGGTACAGCTGGGCTTCAGATCTGTTCTTGCCTGGCTCTAAAGACCATGCTCGCACCCACTCCATTATAGCATTCTTCATACTGGTCATTTAGCACCTACTAGGAATGTGGGTGTTTTCCTTGTGATGAAATGGGACGGTAGTCTTACAGTTTTTACCTTCCCTTCTCTCTTGTTGGTCTTAACAAAAATTGTCCCTATGTTCCTAAAACTGTCATCATTTTATAGCTTTTGCTATAAAAAGCAGGAGCAGGGGACAGCATGAAGAAGTGTGGCAGGAGCCTGAGTCTGTCATCCATCTGTGTCATACTGGAACAGTTGAGCATCTGGTGAGAAGCCACACAGTGTTAGGAAAGCTGATGAGAGCTGGGGTGACCAGTTGCAATGAGAAGGGCTTTGAGACAGGCTCCAAGGAAGCTGAAGCATGAGTGAGCAGAATGACGAACAAATGGATAGAGCCAGCTAGTGGCAAGGAGAAGGGTGCAAATGCCCCAAAGAGGGAGAAGTGCCATGGGGAGAGAGAAGGGTAGAGGGAATAAGCCATTATGAGCTGCCCTCTCAGTTCCCTGTTTCCCTATGATGAATGACATATACCTAGAGGAAGACAAACAAACAAAGGGACAGAAAGAGTAAGAAGGTAGGAAAAGAAGGGAGAGAGAAAGGAAGCAAAGCCTCGCCAGTGAGTATTTGCTTACAGAAGAAACCTAGATTGACAAGAATGTCCTTCTATATCAGCCGTCTGACTTTATGCAAGACATTTCTCAATGTCTTAGTTTTCTCCTCTATAAAACTTTACTGTTTGGGTAAGGATTAAATAAACATTGTCTGCAAAAAGAGAAAGTTATAAACTGCTATGCAAATGCAGAGAACTAATACGATTGCTATGGTTTGGGCATAAGTCTTTTTACCCTGGTTCTTATTGTCTAGGTAACTGTGTTAAAAATGCTTCCCTGTGATCTGGGCCAGATTATGCTGGTTTCAACTCATGGATTTCCACTCCAGAGCTGTAGAAAGGGGTTTCATATCTTTTTAAATTTGCTGTAAGGGCCAAATTTAGTTTCAGGGATTTACATAAGACCAATGATGCTTTCCACCTATTTACATGGTTGTTGAAAAGTTATCAAAGAAGAATTTAAAGTCTATTCAAATAGGGGAACCGCATTATTTGAAAAGAATTTAATGCTGTTTTAGGGCATAAGGTGTGAGGAATGAGCTGATGAGAGAAGAGAGATCCAGGCCACGTGATGCTAGCAAACTCCAGCCCAAGAACCTTCCACAGGCATTGCCTTTGCTACAGGAGTAAGAGCTTTGGCTGTTGATCCCGAGGGACCTGGGTGGGAAACGGCATCCGCACATGGGCAGGCAGCCTTGGGCATGTTGTTCTAGTTTCCTGGCCTCAGTTTATACTTTCATAAGTTGGGAAGCCTATTGCCTATTTTAGAAGATTACTGAAAAAATTAAGTAATACAGTTAGGCATAAAGAAGAGATCCTGTAATATAAGTTAGTTTCCATAATCTTTAGTCATATATTCCTCTCTCTCTTTTACTTCATGATAAAATGGTACTTTTTTGGGTGTTTTACAAGAGCAGACTCTGAAAGGGGGTAATTTTGTCTCTAATCTTGTTACAGGAGGCCAAACAGTATCAGGACAGTCAGATCAAGAAATGTATTATTCAAGGAGAATAAACCACTGGAGGAAAGAGAGAGAGAGGGAGAGGGAGAGAGAGAGAGAATTGCAACATTTCACCTAGTGAAATAGTGTAAGGTGCCCAGAGTCTTGATTCTGAGCCTGCACGCAGTGCATTGGAAAAGACTGCTATGATCTATTAGTCATGTCTGCCAAGGCGTTAGGTGGGAGCTAGTGTGAGAACACTTGTGATTGACGTTCCCGATTCAAACTGTATACGTCTTAGCTGGGTAGCAGCTTATGGTGGAAACTATTATTCATACCTGCCTTAGTTCTAAGTCAAGCAGATCTGGTTCACATCTCAGCCTTGTCCAGTATGAGTTCTAGAACCTAAGCATGTTATTTTGCGTTTCTAAGGCTCATCTGGCTTTTGTGAGTTGCTTTCTGTGATTTTCCTTACTGTTCTGAGTTGGAATGGCAGCAGCTCACCCAAAACCATGGAAAATTCAAAGCCAGGAGTTTAAAAAGCTATAGAAACAACTTCCACTGATTGAATACCATGTGGCAGGCATGGAGCTGGCCTCTTCATACACAGAATTTGTAGTCCTGTAAGAGATCTGCAAGGAACCACTTCCTCAGTGTCCACAGGAAGCTCAGGAAGTTAAATAACTCATCCCAATTATAGCTATCCATAGTGGTGGGTCTAGAATTTGAATCTACCCATGCCTCCTGCGACCAACGTGTTCTCTATGCCACAGGAATGGCTTATACCAGGCATTTGTGTGTGTTTTCAGCAATGGCCCACATGCTCAGAAGCCCCTGTGTGTGCCTGCCCTGTGAACATTGTTGATAAAACTGATGGCAGGTTGAGAGAGTCAACACCAGACACTTATGAATTGGCTGTAGCTCAGATGTGAGCAAGGAAAATGTGACTGAAGGAGGTCATGCAAACCTGTTTGCCCCATTCTCTTGAAGGGCTGTGATTCATAATGCCCCAATCTGGTGGCTCAAGTGGAATTACATGAATAGCTCATATCAAATAGCCAGCTTCCATGGCCTCTATGACTACTACATCCTAATCAATTCACTGAAGTGTCCAGGAGGGCAAGGGACTCTGTCTCTTTTTGGGTTGTCAGAAAAGTCATGACACATTTTTCATAGAAAAACAGAAAAATTATGTCATGACTTTCCTGACAGTCAAGGATTATCTCCAATATTTGGAATAGCAATGGAAGAAGAGCTTGAATAGTTATTGGCTGAATTAATGAAAGAATGGAATACAGCTTTCATTGTTTTTTTTTTTTTTATTTTTTTGATTTAGTATTTACTGTGTGCCAAGCATTAAGCTAAAAGCTTTACATATACTGTTAATTCACTTGATCCTTACAACAACAAGTACAAGGCATATACTCGTCTTAGCTCCCCTTTACAGATGAGTAAAAGGAGGCTTAGGGAGGTAGGACAGTTTTATCACTGCTAAAAAGTAGCAGGTCTTGGATTTGAATCTAGGCTGTAAATATGGAATCTAAGTTACAAATTACCACCTAAAAATAGTGTTAAATAATTAAAGACCCAAGTCTTCTGGCAAAATGTAGGTAGGTGGTCCATAGTCCTCAACGGGAGAAAATGAAATATGCCTTTTTCTTTCCTCTTTTTTTTTTTTTTTGTTTTGTTAATTGATATAAAGTATTCAAGTCTGAACTGAGGCTAAAAATGACCCCTTCTTCCCCATCTCAAATGAGGACTATGTCTAGCATTCTTATCTAACCATGTATTATTTCTTTTCTTTTTTTTTTTAAGAGAGATTTTTGCTATAGAGTGCATGCACTCACCAGAGAGACACAGAGACAGAAAGCAAGAAGTCACCCCCTAGGGTGGATGGCCTTGCTGCAATTCCTTCTTCTCCATTCTCCTCTTGGATCTCGCTTACACATTCACTTGCACCCAGCGTGAGTTGTAAGCCGCCAGATCCAGGACTCAAACTGCGATCAACTACATAAGAGTCCAGCAATGTAACAGTTATGCCATTTGCTGGGCTCACTGTGTATAATTTCAAGATATGTTGTTTTTGTCAGATGTCTATGTATACTGGCACCAACATTTGTCACTCTTACTCTGCATGTTAAGAATTTGGCATGCACAATTTTTCTAATAATGGTTCAAATTGTTAAATCCTGTGGCTAATATGTGTATATGTACCCCATATATTTGTATGTGAGCATATGTATATATGTGTGTGTTAAATGCTATATACAATGTAGGAATATATACTATGGAGTACAAGTAATAACTCCAATATTATTTCATGTTTTATAATAGTAATAATGATGGTAAAAGAAATAGCAACAGTAAATAATGCAGTTCCTGTAGGCTACCATGTCTAGGAAACCACTGTTTCCAGTCAGAGGCTTCAGAAACATGCAATAAATCGAGGTCCCCAGTAAGTCTCAGAGCTGAGATGCTCTGCCTTCTGGGAGTGCCTGGTCTTAGCACCTCCAGAACTTGCTTGCTGTCACCCACTCAGGTGTGTCAGGGGAAGACCAGGGACAGGAGTCCTGTGACCAATGCTAGCAGTGACAATAGACTTGGCAGTTTCCCAAGTCAGAGATGGACTGTCCCTGTTGGAAAAGAGACTCACAGGCCTGCCACTTCTCTGTAAGGATGACTGGACCAGATGAAAGTTTAATACGCTCCTGTTGTGTTGCTAACACTCTCTTGAGTTCCGGGTGACAGCTGTACTGTTTGTTTGACTTTATTACTAGCCCACAGTGGGGATGCTGGAAAGATTGGGTCCTTCTGAAGCAGCCCTTTCACCACCCTGTCTCACTCCTCCTTGCTAATAGCTGAAGGGCAAGCGTCTGTGTAGCCTCTGGTGACTGCCCTCCTCTAGCACCACACCAAAACCTGGAATGATACGCAGCTCTTGAGAAACAGCAAACTGCCAACATGTAGCCTTGGCCTTCACCTACTGGCTGAGGGGTTTGTTTCTTTACCCCCTCGACTTCAGTCTTAATGATGATGAGTGCACATTCTTCTTTGTCCAGGTGCTGGGAATGAGAGCAGGTGCTTGCGACACGAGACAGAAGAGCTCTGGCACAGTTGGCCTTGAGAGCCTCTTGCGTGCTGGGCTTTACACTCTGTACACGACTTACTTCATTTCACAGCATCCCTCTTTACCCCACAGGAAGATGCTGAGACTCATGGATAGGGAAATGGGTCCAGGCTCACATAGGTGCTAGACAGAGAGCTGGAATTCACACCCAGGTCGCTGTGGGCTCTATGTTCTTTGACCGAGGAATGAAGGAGGAAACAGTTTGCTAGAAGTGTTCGGATCAATGTTTTTCAGGGCATGTGCCTCAGTGGACAGTGTCTTATTAGACTGTAGAGGTTGTAAACTGGTAGCCCTTGAGAGAAATGCAGCATGCAGAGGTGTGTGATTTGGCCAGCACAGTGTTAAAATGATGGAACATGAATGACTAGTTTAAACAGGATGTGGGTTCTGCATACCTCATCACTTTGGATTGCCCATGCTCATGCTCTCCTTTCTGTTGCTTACTCTGCCCTGTAGGCATCTGATTTTGCTACCTCTGCTTGGTGATTCCTGATAAAGATGGTCCTTGACCAAGCAGGCTGGAATGTACTGTGTACTCTGAACTACCTGTGATATCGTAATACTTCTTAGCACATCCAAATTCTGCAATATTTCATAGTTGAAACAACAATGACAAGAAACCCAACTTATATTTTACCTTTGCTTAAACCAATTTCCCTCAATTATTTAATTGGAAACCTCTTTGCCCTACAGAATATCTAACACCGTTTTACAGGACAAGAGTGTCTATTAGAATATGCTTTTAGAAACACTGGCTTTGGAATCTTATTTTCTCTTGTCACTTATATTTGAAAGAATAAATCTCAGGACAAAGAAGTCCAATAACTATAAAGAAAAATTCTGGCAAACTGGACAACATGCAAATTATAATCTTTCTGTGCAATGGAATGACAGGACATGCAAGAGAGATTTGTTGCAAAATGTATTCACACAAAAGAATTAATGTAAATGATGCTTAGGAATTCTACAAACCAATAAGGAAAAAAAAAAATCACCCAAGAGAAAAATAGGAAAAGTATATAAACAGCAATTTAATAAATACAGACATTTAATAAATACAGACATTTAATAAATATGGAAAAGATGCCTAAATGCATCTGAAGAGTTACAAATTATAGCTGCAAATTATACATCAGATTGACAAAAATTAAAAAGATTGTATAGCTGACATTAGCAAGGTTATGCAGAATGGGACAGGTAATTAAAGAAACTTGATTACTACTTCTTTTAAGATGATTTGACAATATCTCCTAAACTACATGCATTTTGATGCACTAATTCTTATAGGGATCCTTGCTGGTTCACAAATATATACATTGAATATTTTCTTACCATATGTTCTATAATAAAGAAAAAATGAAAATAGCATGGAGCCCACCTATAGGGCGTATGCTAAAGGAGGTATGTGTATCTCATTCAGGCATTGCTAGGTGGTGTTTAGAAATTAAGAAAGTGCGTCTATGAAATGGCATGCCAAAATCCCAGTGGTATGTGGTTAACTGCAAAAGCAAGTTGCATAACTATACAAAGGGTCTTCAAAATGTTCATGGAAAATATGTATTATGAAACATTTATGCAAGGGTCTCAAATTTTTTTGTACCCAAATAAACTTTACTAATTTGGTTTAACATACTTGATTTGGTTCCTTCTGACTTCTTTTTGTTTCCTAATCTTTTTTTTTTTAGAGGTTTTTGCTATAGGGTGCATACGCTCGCCAGACAGACAGAGAAAGACAGAGAGACAGAAAGAGAGAAATCACCCCCCAGGGGGGATGGCCATGTTGCAATCCCTTCTCCTCCATTCTCCTCTTGGGATCTTGGGCACGCACGCACAGGCACCCAGCGTGAATTTTTTAAGCCACTGGGCCCGGGACGCAAACTGCGGTCGACTGTGGGAGTCCAGCGACATAGCCATTGCGCTAACTGCTGGTCCCATTGTTTCCTAATCTTTGAAAAAAATATTTCAAAGGCATCTTTTTTGTTTTGTTTTGTTTTTAGTTAATAATGTGAAAAAAGATGGCATTATCATGGTTAAATTCCCAGGATGCCCACTTCTTCATGGAGGGACTAAATAGTTGGCATCATCCCTTATGCAAGCATCTTAAACTTGATGATGCTTATGTTGACAGAGATTTTCTCATGAGCTTTTGGACATCTCCTCGCATGTGTACATGCACACTCACACACACGCACACACGTGTCCATGCACAGAAGGACTCAGGAAGGAAGCTCACCACTGTGTTAACAGCGTTCCCTTCTAGGAGGAGGGACTGGGGCTGAGATGAGCCCAGTGTGGAAATGAACGGCCATTTGTTTACCCTAACCCTTATCTTGTGTAAAATTTTTTGAATCAAATATGTAATATTGCCCTTAAAAATGTAGAGATTGTAAGCAGTAAGAAAATAAACAGGATGAAGGTTGCTATTTTAGTAATGTTGCTATGTAGCTTCAGGGTTACAGGAGTGGCTCTAAGAGCAGCCTGTCTGAATTTGAACCCTGGGTCTCTAATTGCCGACTTTGTTACCTTAGGCTACTGATTTAATTTTGAATGATCACAGGCTTCTTATCTTTTTTTTTACCCCTGAAGTTCATTTATTTACTTCTTCTATTCTTCTATGGGCAATAGAGACATAGAAGGAGTAGAGAGGGACCAGTAGATGACATAGCTTATGTGGTTACACTGCTGGACTCCCACATGGCAGGTTGTGGTTTGAGTCCCAGACCTGGTGGAATCAAAATCATGCCGGGTGCATGTGAGTGAGTGCCCAAGATCCCAGGAAGAGAATGAAGAACGGATTGTGGTGTGGTCATCCCCGTGAGGGGGGGGGGGATTTCTCACTTTTCCTCTTACTGTCTCTGTCTCTCTCTAATGAGCACAGGCACCCTAAGACAAAAAACTCTCAAAAAAGAAAAAAAAAAAAGACTGTTGCAAGAGAACATTCTAACAGAGTTTTAATGCTGCAGTCCACTCCTGGCCTCAGCTAGCCCAGGGTCAGGGCAATTGCATGCCTGGCTCTAGACTTGAACTGGAACTTTCCCATGTAGTCAGCCTCGCAGAGCTCCATGTTTTACTGCTGTGCCACTGTCTGGCCCTCAGAGGCTCCTTATCTATGAGAGCAGTATTTCCCTTGTAGGGCTGTGATTAACAAGATAATCTATCGACAGTATTCAGCATACCTGCACCATTGTCAGTTCCTAGAGAATAGTCGTAATAGTTGTTTATGCTTAGTACAAAGCTCCATTGTGCATGGCTAGGAGTGCGAGTTTTCTTTCAGAAAGTATTTTCATTGTAGTTTGATGGTAAAAGGGTAATACATGTTGATATTAAGACACATAGGATGTATATATAAAAATACATATTTCCACTAGTTTCTTTTCTTTCTTTCTTTCTTTTTTTCTGTTTTCAAGGTTTTTGCCATAGAGTGCCTGCGCTCATTGGACAGAGAAAGAGACAGTGAGAAAGAAAGTGAGAAATCACCTCCAGGGGGAATGACCATGCTGCAATCCTTTGTCCTTCTTTTTCCTCTTGGGATTTTGGGCATCACACCCTGTGTGCTTTTCAACCACAGTGCGCCAGGTGGGAGTCCAGTACCTTAACTACTGCACCATGCTTACTGGGCCCCCTTAGTTTCTTAAACATAATTTTTTACAACTCCTTGTGCCAAAATGGTAGTCTGTGCTGCTGATTAGCAAATGGTGTTGCTATGCAGGGTGTAGGTGTGGCCCTCATCTCTGAAAGCATCAGTTAATTTGCAAAGAGGGAAGGCAGAGCCACCACAGTGCTCAGCATTAATGTACCTACTATTGTCCACAGAGTGACCAGGGAGAGAAAATGTAAAGGATTCCCTCAGAGCCATCTTTGCCACTACCAAAATTCAAGTACAACGTCTTTCAACAGTAGTAGAAATCACATTCACTGGGTATCAACAGTAGCCTGGGGCTCTGCTGTGTGCCTCATATATGCTAATTTTAGTCTTCTCAATACTGCCAAATAGGGATCACTTTATTTTACAGATATGGAAATTGAGACATCAAGAGGCTAAATGTTTTGTCCAAAGCCACATGGCTAAAATAGAATTTGATTGCCTATCTATGTAACTGTGGAGTCTGTGATCATTTTATTATCTATTACTGCCTTCTTGAATATAGAAGCTGTGATTTCACTTTAGTATGTACAAAGAAGCACATGCTTATGGTTCACTCTAAATAGAGTCTTGCATCTTCATAGCAGTGCCTGGGATGCAGGTAGTTTTTCCCATCCGTGTCATGCTGTAAAGTACCTTCCTGCCAGCGCGGAGTTGTTGGATGTGGGCATCATTCGTGTTTATTTCATGTTCCACCTAGGTGGCGGCTTTGAAATACATCCCATCTGTCCTCCATGATGTGGAAACGGTCTTTGATGCGAAGTTACTCAGGTGAGAGCTTATGATGTACTTTACTGGGCTCTGTTGGGTACCTGGGAGTGTCGGGGGGAGGTCTTGTGGGGAGTTTCAGACAGGCACTCAGCCAGGGATGGGGAAGGCGCTCGGTGGGAGCATCTCTCAGGGCTTCTAAGTGTGGGGTATCTACCTTTTGGATTTGTTTTGCCAGACTACTTCAGTGAAAAGTAACTATATCATTAGCATCCTTCTTGGATGACACAAAATGTAAACAAGTAGGCTTAAAAACCCACCCGGGATCTCATTTTTTTTTAATGACTGAATATAAATTTAAAAAATTTTAAATTTAAGAATTAAAAAATGATGTTGGGGGTAAGTGTCTCAGTTTCACCTGGGCTTGAAGGTCATTTTTGGTTGAGTCTCTGCCTTGTAATCTCTAGTTGCAAATGGAGAAGAACCTCAGGACAATTAAAAAGATAATGGAGATGGGCTCCCTTTTTCATTCTCCCGAACTTTAATCATCTCAGTGATGAAAACATTATTTTAATGTGATTATGCTGTTGGAATAAGGGCATTTGAATGAGATATACCCTCTTCTTTAAAAAAAATTCACAGAGAATAGAGATGATAAAACTTTTAGATATTTATTTATTTATTGAGAGAGAGAGATTGGAGCACCCTGAACAGGGTCTCACACAGCGATCCTCCCACCAGCCTTGCCGTCAGCCATGGTCACAGGCAGGAGCGTGGTCCTGGCATGTACAGGCCAACCCCTGACTGAACCCTGGTTTTCCATATGGCTTCCAGCAGTGCACAGGTGCATGCTATTGCTGTACCACCATGGCTGGACGTAGATTTTTATATTCAAATACCTTTAGGTTTAGAAAAGAGTTGCAAAACCGAGTTCCCATGTGCCCTTTACCCATCTTCCTCTAACATTAACATTTTACATAATTTGGTTCGTTTATCAAAGCCGAGAAATTAGTCCATACCATTCTCTTAACTACACTCTGGATTTATCCAGATGTCAGTTTGTTCACAGATGTTCCTTTTCTGTTCATGTGTGAGATTCTTGCTGGTTCCTTCTCATCCCTCAAGTCTAAAGCTAATGTTATATTTTTGGAGTATTGTAAATAAATTCTTACCCCAACCCCCACACCATTTTCACTAACACGATTCGGTATTTGTCTCCTTTATTTCCTATGTGCACTGTGTGGACTTGTTTGCTTCTGTGTTGTGTACTGACCTCCATTAGAATGTGCGTTCCAGGCCAACTGGAACTGGGTCTGTCCCCATCCCTCCTCTGCACGTTGCCTGTGACATATTAAGTGGATGCATAATAAGTACTTAAAAGAATGAATGAATACAATAAATTTATTTTGGAAAACTGATAGAGACTGTAATTTTGTTTCAGGATATTTTTATTTTCACCCTATTTAGGAAGAGCTATCTCCTTTTCAATGTCCCAAACTGGTTTTAACCTATACACTTCAACTTTTTTTTTTTCACATTTTTGATTTTAAGACTTACCATGAAGCATTACTGAGCATAAAACATTTGTAAACAAAATCGCATAATGATGAATTCAGAACCTGGTTTAAAAGTCTTGTTTCTTTGACTTCCTAGCTGCAGAACCTTGGGAGAGTTAGTTAACCTTTCTAAACCTTTGTTTTCCCACTTGTGTAATTGGGTTAAATATTGCATCTAGCTTGTAGAGTTATGAGGTTTAAAAGGCACAATAAGTGTAAAATATTAAGTATGATCCTGGAATGCAGTAAGTACTTAGAATTATTGGTTATTATTGTCAGAGAGATTTTTACATATCTTTGAATGCTATTAATATTCGTCATCAAAGAAACATAGACAAATTTACTGAAGGCTGTCTCTGGACCTGACACTCTGCTATGAATTGGGGGCCGAAAGGGAGCCAAGTGGACAGTTCCTGCCCCCACAGAGCCAGTAGTCTGGAAATGGAGCAGGACATTGTTCTGGGACATTCTACCAGCTCTTGTTATTCCTCCCCTCAGCCAACTCCTATATGAATTTTACACCTGCATCCCTCCTGTGAAACTTCAGAAGCAAAAAGTGCAATCCATGAACGAGATAGTCCAGAGCAACCTCTTTAAAAAGCAAGGTGAGTGTACAGCATCCTCCCAGGTGGGTGCCATAAACCCCATTTCCTTCTGGGAAGCCTGACAGGAGGGCAATCTGTCTGGTAACTTAGACGTCTCTTCTCCCTTGGTCCGCATAAATGGGAAAAGTAGAAAGTAGCTGACAACTTAGATATCGGAATCTAAATTGATTTTAGGAAAGCTTAGGTTGCATTGTTTATTTCTCTAGAGAAAGTTTAATGAGTTGATAAGTCATATGCTTTAGGTCATTATAGTGTAAGGGTTTTTCCCCTCTCTGTGGTTCATTATTGCTATCCTTACCTTGAAGGGAAGTGAATAAAATGCCTTTTAGTAGAAAGAACTTTTAATGGAGAGATCCCAAAATTGCATATGTAAGAATAAACTAGAGAACTTATTAAAATGTGGATTCCTAGGACCTACCTAAGAGATTCTGACTGAGTAGGGATGAGCATATTTTTTTAAATTTAAAAAATGGAAATTATTTTTGAATATATAATGTGTTTACATGGATCAAAATGCAAGATACAGAAAAGTACCACATGGAAAAGGTCCCTGCAGACCCCATGCATGGCCACTCTGATCCCTACTTCAGAGACAACCAGTGTTTCCAGATTGCTGTGTTTGCTTTGATGTGTGATCCTTGCATGTGTCTTTTATTATCATCACCAGAGTGGTAGCATATTATGTAACTCTTTTATACTTTGCCTTTCTTCATTTGATGGTAGTTTTTGGAAATCAGGGAATGACAGTGAGATTGGGCAGGAGCTGTGGTCAGAGCTTCTGTTTACCCCAGGCTGGTAAATCCCAGGTCCTTTGGAAAGTAGCCCACTGTCAAGAGAATCAGGCTTCCTTATTTTTGAGGTTGATGAATAACTCCTCAAGATATGACCAGGCAGAATTTAGAGGTTCATATTCATCCTCTGCCTTATCTCCATCAATACTGTATTCCTGGTTCATGCAAAATGGATCATGAGTTTATTCCTCAGTGGGGGCATTACCTATTCAGAAACTGCATTTGTTCACTTTTACAAGTGAAGAATTACTTTGGGGGTTTAGCAATGTTTTCTGTACCCAAAAACCAAGGCTTTTCAATTTTAAATTTCTCTGTCCATACCGATGTCAATAATGAATCGACAAACTACGTGAGAAATAAAATGTCTTAGAATTCAGATCAGCCATCACCCAATTGGAATTTAAGCAGGGAAGGAAGCCTGAATATTTATGCAAATTGCCTGGTAATCACAGAAATATTCAGGAACCACTTCACTGGAAAGCTGTTTTTTTTTTTTTTTTTTTTTTTTTTTCCAGTGCCTAGTTAACATGGTGCATCCAAAATTGCTGTCTGAATCCCATCCCGGGAGTTATGGGTGGGAGGAAGACATGGGGAAGCAGTGTGTTCTTTTGATTTTAACATTCATGTGTGCAGTTTCCTTGCCATTTAGCCAGATGTGTGGCCAGAGATTAATTCAGAACATATGTGGTTGGTTCGTGAAAGTGCATGTGCACAGTGGCTGATGGGAGACTAATTCCAGTAGGTAACATTGCATTTCCTGTGTCACTGTGGCCTTCTAAAGTGAGACTTGTATGTTTCTAAAGTTTCACTTCCACATCCAGATGAACTGCCCTCACTCTGAGAGCTTTGAAATATGCCTATCCCTTCCTGCCCTGGCATCCCCTCACAGGACTTCAGGTGTTGTCACAATAGAAACAAAGAGAGTACCATCCTCAGGACATGACAAAAATGGCTCTCACTGCATGTGGCGTTGCGTGGAGAGCGGGGCTGCTTGGCTCTCCTTCATCATTCTGAGTTGCTGGCATTATCAGCGCCGGGCTCAGCATCAAGGCCAGATGGCCCAGCCCCGTCCATCAGAGTAACTCCTTTACCACAGCCACGTGTCCCAGGCTGGGAGGTTGCCCCTGAGGGTCAGTGTCATCACAGGCAGGCTGGACAGCTGCTGTTTATCCGTCCTGCTGTGTGTCTGAGTTTCAGATTCAGTAAAAACCTTCTGATCAATATTAACTGACAGAAGGCCAGCCCCAGCGTTGTACACAGTTACAAAGGAAATGTGAAATTCTTACCTTTAAATACGTGCAGAGTCTAGAAGTAGGCAAAGTGCCCTTGGGGATTCATTTTGAAGAGAGTGCAAAGTGTAATTAGTCTATCTATCCTTGGCTGCCATGGAGAAGCAGTATGCTCTCATACAGAGCTTAGAGATAACTTCTCTCACTATTTATTTGCTAAGTGAACCCTCTTACCAAAATAATCCCAAAGGGAAACCTCAGCTTGTACCCTCTTTTAAGCCCTCAAGTTCCAAATGAAGAAAATCTAAATTCATAACACACTTACTGGGTGTCCATTGCTCTTGGGCAAGTATCTCTCTTTATACTCTTAAATAAGGTGAGCCTGATTCTTCTGGCCAAGTTTGCGCTGTAATGAAATTCCTCCTGTTATTCTCCCCATGAAGTGTCTTGTGCCTCAGGGACGTGATTTGCTTTGAGCCCGTACTCATTTAACTGCCAGATGTGCAAATTGCCTGGAGTATTGTCGGTGACATTAGCTTGTACTCACAGCCCTGAACATTTGTATTGACATCAAGCAGAGGGGCCAGAAGGCTTTTAAACACTTTGTGAGGTTTTGGCAGACTAGCCTGTTGGCCTGTCTTCAGGAGGATCCTGCGTAAAAGGGGGCGAAGGGTTTATTGGACAGCGGCTCTAGTTTGGCTCATACTAGACCTAAGTTTAATTCTTGGTTCAGCCCTTTTACAGCTCTGTGACTACAGGCAATTTCTTAACCTCTCTGGTCATCAATAAACTCATCCATAAAGTGGAATAATAAGAATGGTGTCTGTCTTTGAAGGTTGTTGTGTGGTTTAACGAGATGGATGATGCATTTAGAGCACTTAGGGCAGCATAGGGCTTAGCAGATGTCCGTCCTATGGTCCTGTTGTGGTTATTTTCCTGCTGCTCCCTGCAGCACACCAACTCTCTGCTGACCTTCAGATTCTTGCAGCAAGGGGGTCCCCTCCCTGTTTGCTAATTACAGGCTACCCAAAGCCAAGCTTCTTTGTTTCTCTGGAAGCTACATGTGTTCCCTCAGGGCCTGAGAAACACAGGACTTACTGAGGACAATGACCTTGGTCTGTATGTACTTTCCCTTCCAGCTTTCAATGTTTGTCTCACTTTTATGTCATTTCTCTGGGGCATTTTCATGAAGGGCCTACATTATGTGCCTTGAAGAAGTTTAGGTCAGGGTGAAACAGCCTTAGTTTCTCACTTCATTGTTTGTCTTGCCGGGGCCTCAACATAATTACCAAGCTGTAAACACTTGATAGCCATCCTTTCCATGATCTGTCCCTTGGGGCTCTTCTAAAACACACACCCGTATGCATACACATGCACACACACATGCTCGCACACACATGCACTGCATACACATATACACATGTAAACATGTGTGCCTACACACACATGATTATTTATTCTTGTTTCCTCCCATGGAGGGGGTTAGCTCCAATAGCTGCAATTCTCCCTTTTGGTGATTACGAGTAAATTACCTAACCCTTGTAAATCTTCATTTCCTGATGTGTAAAGTGGGACTCACTGGGTCACTGTGCAGACTCAGTGACATAGTGTGACTTGTCAGCCTGGGTGTGAGAGTCAAGGTCCCACGTGAAATGACTTGCCCTGTGGGAATGGGTTCAGGTTTCAGCGAGAGGAGGGCTGACTGATTTCCTGTCTTCTCCAACTCAAGCTCAGACTTTCCTGGTGGTGATATCAGGAGCAGGGATGAATAAATATGCCCCAAGAAAGCTCTGAGGGGGGTCTACAAGGAAGCCAAACCTTCCGTGCCTATGGGACAGACTTGTCCCTGTGAGAACCTCATCTCTAAGTAATGTGTCTTCTCAGTCTGGTGCTAATCAGACGCACCATCTGGTTCAGCGTAAACTGCTTTAGGATCCACATTGCTCGCTTTTTCTGCGACTTCCAAAACAAACAGAGGAAAGAGAGTCCTGGCAGAGAGTTGGAAACACTGCCGACGTTTATTTTCAGCTGATGGAGATTTCACTGGAAACTTTATTCAGAAACATCCAATTTTCCCTTTATCAAGACACAGTGCCTTTCTGCTCCCTCTTCTACACTGTCTCCCAGCCTCTCTGGTGCTGTACGGTCCTCGATTGACCATTCTCAGTGGGCTGGCCTCTGACAGAGTGCAGGAACAGATCATTGTGCCTGACACCTGAACGGTTTATCTTTTCTGGGGACCTGCAGATGGCATAATGGTTACATCACTGGACTCCCATGTCGTTGACTGTAGTTTGAGTCCCGGACCCGGTGGCTTGAAACTCACGCTGGGTGCATGTGCTTGCATGCCCAGAATCCCAAGAGGAGGCTGGAGGAGAAAGGATTTTGATGTGGCCATCCCCCTGCCCTGGGGGTGCAGGAAGATTTCTTGCTTTCTGTCTTTCTCTGCCTCTCTGGCAAGCTCACATGCCCTATAGCAAAAATCTCTCTTTTTATATATATATATATATATAAGGATCTGTCATTTTTGATCATCATGCCATTGCAGTACTGGACTACAAATAAAGTCCTCTGACTCTAGCACTTACTACTTTGCTGGGTGAACTTAGGTAACATCTCTGAGCCTCGGGTTCCACATTCTAGAAAATGGGAATAGGAATGTCACCATGAGTATAAGGAACAGAAGAACATCCTTACTTCTGATCTTAGATTGATCACTTACTCACTAAGTTCCTCTGAACAAGTAACCTCTCTGAACTTGGGTTTCTTTAGCTATAAAACTGCAGTAGATTATGTAACATAACTAGCAGGGTGTCTGAGACAGAGTTGCTGCTCATTAAAAGGCATCTATTGTATCTATTGCATAACAATAATAACCAACAGAATAATAATGACAAAAATGGCACCTTAAAGAGAGAGACGTATTTATTAAATGCCAACTATGGATCAGGTGCTATGTAGAGTGTAAATTTAAGCTGAATTATTACAACCACAGAGAGATGTAGCGTTATCCCCGAGCCTAGGAAGTTACATAATTTTCATCCCAGTAAGATAAACAGTTAACAGTGTGAAGGTTTATTTCTCCCCTTTGCACAGTTATAGGCTTTTCATTCTTCCTGAAGTTATGCCCACAGTTACACATGGCCTTCCTGCAGCAGGGACAAGAGGGTGGGGGGATGCTCAACTACTCTTGCCTTTTTTTTTTTTTTTAATTGTGCTGTAGGGCACATGATAGACGGGAGTATGGGGGTGAGGAGGGGGAGTGAGAAATCATCCCCCCCAGGGATAATGACCACACCACAATCCCTTTTCCTTCATTCTCCTTTTGGGATTTTAGGGACACATGTCCAGTGTAATTTTCAAGCCACTGGGTCCAAGACTTGAGGAGCACAACCAGTCATGTGAGATCCACTATCTCCTGGCCCCCTGGTCTTAATTATCCTAGCCTAAAAGGGCCACCCACCAATTCCATGCAGTTCCACTGGCCAGAACCAATCCCACATGTCCATCTTGACTGCAGGCAATCTGCGATGTAAAGGGAACAAGCACATGGCTTATCTGATGAGCACTCCTTGCCACTCACAAGGAGTGTTTATTTTCTTGTTGGAAATGCTTCCTTTTCCATGTTAGAAAAGTACCTCACCATTCCTCCTGAACGATTGTATTTTCTCTCCCATTTCCCTTCCCTTTCCAAATGCCAGGCAGTTAACTCTCTGACAGGTGTGTTCAGGGACCCTTGCCCCAGGAAGAGGAAGGGATTCTTGCTGCCAGTGGTTGCTGAGTTGCTGAGGAGTCTTAGCACCTGGCTTCCCTGCAGCAAGCAGGCATGTTGACATCAGGCTCAGCCAAGGCTTAATTTATTAGGCTGAGCCTGATGGCCAAGGCTGTTCTGAAGGAAGAGGCAGTAAGGAGAGTACAACCTCTTCCTCTTAGGATGTGCCCAAGCCCATGACAGGCCTCCCAGCTCTCCTTGCACCTTATGTGCCCTTGCACAATTCTTTGCATGTACTGCCTGGACTACCTTCTTCTCCCTATTCCATTCCCTCACCCCAGGGATACCCCGCAGCTAACTCTTACTCATCCCTACAACCCAAGCCCTATGTCAAGTGTCAGGTCTTCAGTAAATCTTCCATGGTGCCTTAGGCATTTTGGTCTAGCCATTGAACATTTCCTCAGTTCCCTTCTCAGGTCAGGCTGTGGGGAGATGCTGGGGACACAACTGCTCTGGGATATTAGCAAATTGCTACACCACGGCTCCATATGCAAAGGAAATGGAGCTTCTTGGTCTTGTTTATTTGTTTTTCAGTCCACTCTGATCTTCTTTTTGAGTCTCCACTTCACTTTGTACTGTGACAACATAAAATTTCAGTTAATGATATCTTATGGCTATAGATTTGATAAGTCTTCTGATTCAAAATGGTCCCTTCTCTCTCTTTCAAATGGTGTCTGGGACTATGTTCTAGGGCC
>NW_006159712.1:1939940-1971453 GCF_000334495.1 Tupaia belangeri chinensis | reverse complement strand
GGAAAGAGCATTCCATTTGGCTTCTTCCTCAATTTATCTAAAATAGTTCCCTTTGGACTGTGGCCTAAAAGGAGATGTTGGGACACACATGTCTATGGCTTTAGGTCTCCCTCCATTCTGTCTTCTTCCTTTTTTATGGTCCTTCACTGGGGCCATAAGACCAGAATGACTGCTGAAGTAGTTGATTAATGGAGAAGGTATGACACTTGAGAATTTAATACATTCAAAATATTACCCTGCATTCACAAAGGAGAGACCACAAGGTGTCTAACTTCTGAGAGAGTTATTTCTCAAAGCTTAGATGTGCCTGGGGAGCTTGCTAAAATTGCAGAATCTTGGATCCTATTTAAAAGATTCTGATTGAAGATCTGAGGGGTGGAGAAGCATATCAGCTCTCTAAGGGGATTCAGATACAGGTGGTCTCCTGACCCCTCCCTAGGAGAAACCACAGATCCAGGAGGCTGAAAGAGGGAAAGAAAAGCAGTGTAGGCAGAGAGGTGGCCACCATGGTATATTGCAAACTTTCATCACAACACTTAACATTTCATCTTAGCATCACCTGTTCTTGATTTAACTCTTTAAGGCAAGGGAGATGTTTCCTTTCTCTGTTGCCCAGTATGCTTGAGTTTTAGTAATAGTAGCTCCAAGGCTGGTCTATGGACTATGGTAGTAAAATATACCATTATTCACAGCCAGTGTCCTGTAAAGAAAGGAAAAAAAAATGTACAGAACTGGAGCTGGCATGATCCTAGACTCATAATACATCTCCTCATTGATAAACACAAGGCCTGCCTTTATTTATCTATATATCCAATTACTTATTTTTAATAATAAATTAAGCATGCATGTGCTTATCACCCAAAACAAGAGCTAGAAAGTTAACAATTATTTATAAATAACTGCATGACTGTGCTTTTTCCTACTGAAGATAAATGTATTCTTGAATCAATTTCTTTTCATGCAATTGTATTTCATCTGTATATATTCCTAGTATTTTAGTTATTTTAATATTATAAAAGAGTATGAATTATTGGTAATTTGAAGGAACTTTCCTTTTTCATTAACATTATACTGAGACTTGTCTGTATTACAGATAGCTGGAGCTTATTGTTTTGATGACTATAGAAAATTTCATTTCATGAATAAATCCTATTTACTTATTCATATTTTAAATTTTAAGCATTTAGGGTTTTTTTTCTATTGTAAAAATTGCTGATGAAAACCTTCTTGTACATACATGTCTTTTATAGATATTTTAGAATCTCTTTGGAGGATATAATTACTAGTAGATTTGTTTGGTCATAAGGGATCTGAATATTTAACTTTAGGAAATGATCCTAAACTGTTTTCCAGAAGGGCTTGCATCAGTTTGTACTTGCAATGCATGAGAGATCCTTTGGATCCACTCTTCAACACTGGATATTGTTCCACTTCCTAATTTTTGCCAGTAAAATGAGTTTAAAATATGTTATCACTGTCTTCATTTATATTTTCTTGATCACTGGTGATGCTGAAAATCCTATGTTTCTTTGCAATATGTGTTTTGCTTCTGTGGTGTCTATTCATTTCTCTTGCCAATTTTCCTATTGAGTTGGTTGTGTTTCTTATATTGATTTGTAGGATATTTTACATATTCTTCATATTCATCTTTGCTGATTTAATGTATTATGAATATATTCTCCCAATTTATAAATGATCTTTTCATTTTAAGGTACATACTTGTGAATGGAAGGTCTTACTTTTACAACAATCAAATTTATGGATCATGTTAATAGTCATATCTTTTTGTGGTTTGATATTTGTGATATCTTTTTGTGTTTAAGAAATCTTTCTCAATTCCAAGATGTAAAAAACAAACATTTATAGTTTTGCTAAGGATTTTATAGTTTTACTTTTTACAAATGATTTCTTAATTAATCTACAGAATTTGTGCTTTGTATATGGTGTGAGGTAGGGATCTAATTTTTGTGTTATTGTATGTTTGTTTCTATTTGACCATATTTTTGCATAGTTTGGCAGTTTCTCCTTTCTCTATACTGGTATCACCTTGCAGTTCCAGGAAATTACTCTTCCCCAGAGACTGAAGACAGGCTTACTGTAGCCTGGATTCAATCCTAGTGCATAATGTGCAGGTTCTCTGTGCTATTACTCACTGAGGACTGAAAGGATCAGCAGGGTTCAGGAAAGGGGTAGCCTCTCCTCATCAAATTCAGTTCCAAATTAGGCTCTGATGTGATGTTAGTGTCCTGGGAATTATGTGACAAGATGCCAAGATGCACTTACCATTTCTAGGCTTGGGCCTTCTCTTTAACGAAAGATTTTTTGTGTGTGTGGCAAGAAATTGCACCCATAGGCAATCTTATAGTTTCTTTATATGTCTGATAGAAACAGTGTTGAACTGGGAGTAAGAAGAACTGAATCATAGCAACAACAATTGCATCAGCCATAGCAGCAGCAGGTGATGTCTATTGTGTGTTTATTATGCTTAGTATGTACCAAACACTGTGCTAAACTCTTACGTATGTTATCTCCTTTAGTGGTTGTTTGTGTGATCTTGGGAAAATCATTTAACCTCTGTAAAACAACTATAAATGATAAGATTGAACAAGATTGTTGAGAATTCCACCAACAATGAAAATTTAATACTTAAAAAAGTCCTATAATTCACAATGATAATATTTTAGAATTTTTTTTCATGTGATACTATTTAGTGTCTAAAAAATTCTTCCCAGGACCAGTAGGTGGCATAGTGATTAAGGTGCTAGACTCCCACATGGCCAACTGTGGTTTGATTCCAGACCTGGCAGCTTGAAAATCATGCCAGGCACATGTACATGCATACCAAAAATCTTAAGAGGAGAATGGAAGAAAAGGGATAAAAGCATGGCCATGCCCCCTGGCAGGTGATTTCTCACTTTCTCTCCCTCTGTCTGTCTCTGGCACATGCACATGCCCTATGGCAAGAATCCTAAAACAAACAAACAAACAAATAAAAACCTTCCCATCGCACATACTGCCCCTACAATTTTATATGTCCTGCCTGAACTGGGCACAAGGAGTGAAGACATTTTATAGAAGGTTAAATGAATGAAGGGAAAGTACATGATGCCCTCAAGGTCACATACCCATCATTAGCATCACTAGGTTCAGAACCCTGGGAAAGTTAAAAGGATTTATGTGCAAGAACCGATTTCACTTCTTCAAGAAAGTGCCATTGAATGTTGAGGACTTTTTTCCCCCTCTCATCAGAGCATTTAGAGGTATCAAAGATCTTCAAACAGATGCCATTTGAGAGGCCATTTTGCCCATCTCAACTGCAGTGTTATAAAGCCATGAAATGTCCCTTCCACACTCTGGAGATCTGAGATGGAGCTCTTCTTCACATCTCTTTCCTGTACTATGTGACTGATTGCACACTTCATTCTCACAGAGAAACCTTCAGATCCAGAATCAGAGAAGACAGTTATTTAATAAGCTGCAGAACAGACCCAAGAGAGATTTATGAAAGTCTCTCTCTCTCTTTTTGGCTGAAGTTCAGAAAAAAAAAAAAAAAACCATACACTCAAAGAAAAAAAATCCCTCTTGAACTTCCAAAATACTTAGGATAGCATCTTTTAATGACATTATAAAGTATAATTTAATTGGGGCAGTAAAAGATCCCGGATCACTTCTCTCTCTTTTTAAAAAAGTTTATTTCTTTCACGTGAGACAGATTCAGAGATACAGGCATCCCCAATAGGATCTCCATGCTGGGATCTACCCCGACTTCAGCCGGATGCACATCATTGGTGCATGCATGATCCTGGGGTCCTTAGAAGATCTCCAGACATGAACCAGAATGTTTTCATGTAGGTCAGCCTTGCAAAGCGTCATCATGTTCCCCTCCCCCCGTTTACTTCTTTAATGACAATTCAAATAAACTCTTCCACAAAATCTATATGTATATGTTTATTTATTTTTTCCTCATTAAAATTAGAGGATAACAAAATCAGGCTATTTTTTCATACCTTTTCATACATGTCCCATGGAATCCTTTTTAATTTAAAGATTCTTTGTATTAGTATTAGTAGTTTATGTAAAAATATTTGTAAGGTTGTATGTTTCTTCTAAAAATCCTTTGTTTTCACCATGAAATTGCAATCATGGATGGTTTGGATTATACTGAGAAGGGTTTAGAATGTTCTGAGCCTTTTATATTGATTTATTTAAGTTTGATTTTGCTGGAGTTTACCCCCCAACACACATCATCCCAGAGTAGAAAAGATAGAGTCAAAATGAAAACCAGATGCAAATTCATTTTAGTTCAGGTACTATTAATTGAAAATCTAAAAATGTAGCAGCACTCTGGTGTGAGAAATATCAAAGAAATACAGTAATAAATAACTGTATGGCAAATATTTGTTTAATGATTTTTTTTTTGAGAGGTTTTTGCTATAGGGCGGGTACACTCGCCAGGAAAACAGAGAGAGACAGAGAGACAGAAAGCGAGAAATCACCCCCCAGGGGAGATGGCCATGCCTCAATCCCTTCTCCTCCATTCTCCACTCAGGATCTTGGGGACGCACGCACATGCGCCCGGCCTGAGTTTAAGCCACCGGGTCTGGGACTCGAACTGCAGTCGACTCAACTACATGGGAGTCCAGCGATATAGCCACTATGCTAATTGCTGGTCCTGTGTTAAGTTTTTTAGACATTATCTGACTTTATTATGTCCTCCCTGTAAAGTGTAGGAATTACTATCCCCAATTTACAGGTAGGGAAACTATAGGTTAGAGAGGTTTGAAACTTGCAAGCGGTCACACATGAAGTGACAGGAGTGTCAGCATCGCAACTCTCTGAACCACTCTAATCTACAGCATCTGGAACAGTGAGTTTCTGCCCCAGGGAGCTTACAGTGGAAGAAAAAAGATTTACTACCAGGTCTCTTCAAACTTGAGCCCACACAGGCCACACAGACAGTATGAACGAGTGAAGGGACAGAGTCCCACTGATGATGTGATTGGATAAGATACTCTTACCTTATCAAATCACTAGTTCTAATATCATTTTCAGGTGTATTTTTATAACACAAGTGTTTTTACTTGCCTATTAAACATGTGGAAACTTTCTTCACTTCTACTTCCTTATTAAACATGTGGGCACTTTTTCACTCTACAAAGAAATGTGATTTATCTCACTTGATTCCCCTAAAACACAATGCTATTTGGTTAATCATTCATTTCCTCACCTTTGAAAGAAACAGGTATAGTCATGCGTTCCTTAATGATGGGGATACAGTCTCAGAAATGCATCATGAGATCATTTTGTCATTACATGAACATCATAGAATGTGCTTATTGCAAACCCAGAGGGACAGCTTCCTGCACACCTAGGTGACATGGTATCGCCTGGTGCTCCACTGTCGTATGTGCAGTTTGTCATCAACAGGTCATTATTCAGTACATGACTGTGTACAGAGAGGTACTTGACTCTGTCTCAGGAAACGGGTGAATGTGGTCAGTGGCCACTCTGCTCAGAGAGGAGAGGCAATAGGAGTGATGTGGACTGGTGAGGGGTTTGTGCCGTGGGTAACTGGATGGCAATACTTCAGGGCCAGCTGATGGTTGTTGCAGAGACTCAGTGCTGTCTGATCTTCCCTTTTACTGAAAGAAGTCCCTCAAGTGGGCTTTGTGTGAAAACTGATGATTTATTTTTAAATGATTATGGGTTGACCCAAGACAGCAGCCTCTTGTATAAATTTATAATTTATAGAGCATTAATAAATTTAAAGTATTGTAATAAATTATAAATTTTATAATAACATTTTATTAATTATATATATAAGTATTCTCATAAGAATTTTAATAAATTTATTATAAAATTTATAAATTACTAAGTTTATAGGTAGCCTTATAAGAATGACTATTATGCATATTCAGTGAGGATAGTGCTTTTGGAATGGCACGGATGGGTTTCTGGAGGCAACTGGATGTCAGCTGAGCATTAAAGGATGGTGCGAGGGTGATATGGGTCCTCTCTAGACAGCAGTCTGTGGTGGTGGGGGGTACTCTTTGAGAAGTTGCTTTTTTTTTCCTCAAACCTCAAGAAAATGCAGGATTCGTCCTTGCCTGCCAGTCTCGCCTGTTAGTCGAGACCTCTGATGACACCATAACAAGGAATGAGACTCCCCTGGATGCTGACCCAGAGTTGGGGGCAATGGCCTTTATTGTTTATAGCAATAAGTATAATCAAAACATTCTGCATTGATTGGGGAACATTTAGAAAAACAGAAGAGTGTCCATGGTTACATGATTTACAGGTTATCTTTGCTCATTTCTCCTCTCTTTTGTATCGTGTATTTTACATAATTGGGATGCTATTTTATGAGGTTTGTAATCTGCCTTTTTCACTAGAATTATTGCAAATGTTTTCCTGTTTTCTTTTTAAGGGCTTATATAGGACTCTATTTTATCCATGAATCATAAGTGATATATATATATATATATAAATGAAAATATTGTGGACATTAAGGTTCATTTTCATCATATGCTGGAAAAACTTAATAGAATTTGTGGCCTTATAGGCAAATCATTATTCTCTTTGCTCATTATTTCTATACTGTTGGGCATGAATCTCACCCTGCTTTCCCAGCACTTGTCCAGGGTCTTGACTCTTCCTTCTTCCCCTACCCTAGGCACACATGTACGCACACACACACACTTACACACACACATAAGATTTTGCTTCTCCTTGTTTTTGATAGATGTAAGTATAAAGCAGACTGTGTTGTGCTTGAGTAAGGAGCCAGAGTGACATGATCCAATTTGGGAAGGATATGTTTTTACAACCGTACCTTCATCCTTGATGGCCAGGGCTGTGTTTGTTAGTGGATATTCTCTGTAATACCAGGCACTGAAATGCAGCCATACTGAGAGCCTTCATTAGCCCTGGGCAACCAATGTGTATTTGCTGAGTGTGACACCATCCCGGCAGGAGAGACTGCCCAAGTGGAACCAGACACCAGAGCAAAGAGGGAAGCCAATTATCCAAAGGCAAATGAGGCTCTAATTATGGCTGCAGCTAAGGAGGGTGAAATTATTTGAGGAGAGTTCTCATTTCTGACCTAGGCACAACAGAGAGCAGTTGCTCAAAATAAGGACCTGAATCAGGTCCTGGTTTTGCTACCATAATGGAAACACTTCACCTCAAGAAGCATCAATATTTTCATCTATCAAATGGAAACTATAGAATGCTTACCTCATTGGTTATTATGAGCACTGCATGGTAAGGGATGCAGCGAGGTCTAGTACTCAGTAAGGGATCACATATAGGATGTCTTCATCACCCTCCATAGCTGTTACTAGTATCACTGTTGTTTGTAATGATCTGGTAGTATAACAGAATGTGGAACTGAAAATCAGGAGACTGGGGTTCTTAGCTCTACAGAGTTCCATGTATTGCAACTTAGAGTGGGAATGCATCCCTGAGACTCATTTCCTTATCTCTCAAAGGACCTAAGCTAACTGTACCCAGAGACTCAGGGTTTGTGTCACCCTGTGCAGCAGCACATGACACTTCCATTGCAACCAGCCTTCCTCCATGGGGTAACCCAGCACCATCCTTAACATTTACCAAGTGCTTAGGGACATGCCAGGGGTGTGCCATGCTGAGAGCTGTCTTCTGAGTCCTGGTCTTCACCCCATCTGATAGGAACTGCTATCTCCTTTTCACAGGTGCTGAAGTGGAGACTTAGGTAGGAAGCTGGGTTTTAGCCACTGGCTAATGTCCAAACTCAATTGTCTCTGTGTCCCCAGCATTCCATGTAAAGACTGGTAATATATTTGAGCTCACTAATGTTTTTTGGGCTACACTTGAGGCTTTTGAAGGACTGAGAAATTTTAGCACTGCACTCATGTTTCATCTTCCCTCTTTCCTTCAGTCTCCCCAGAACTATGGCCACAGAACTGTCAGACTCTGAGAGCGTCTCCTGATAACTTGGTGCTGGTTAACTATCTCTTGGTAAAATGAGACAGTCTAACACTTGCTGCAGCCTACTTGCCTGCAGGAGTTATTTTGAGTTACATGAAGGATTGTATACAAATGTGTGCATTAAAGAATTTAGCATATAGCGTATCAGATGTCTGAGCTGGAAGGAATGTTAGCAACCAACTGTCCACAAGATGGTCAAACTCAACAGTGCAGAGAAACTCTGAAGAGGTTTCACCCTTATATGCATAACAAGCAGGCCCACTTATGTCTGATTCTACTGCTATTGCCTTATTCCTATGCTTTTATCTATCTATCTATCTATCTATCTATCTATCTATCTATCTATCTATCTATCATCTATCTAACTGCCTTGCTGTCTATCACCTGTCCATTCAAGAAAATTTTAAACAAGAAGTTCTAAGTCTAAAAAACTATGAAGGGAGTCTTCAAAAGATCATAAAAATGCATAGTATGAAAAAAACATACATAGATTTAAAATTTTTTTGCACCAAAATAAAATCGTATTTTAATTTCTTTTTTCTGCTAAGTCCCCTCATATGATATTTGTCTTTATATGCCTAGCTTATTTCACTTAGCATAAGGCAAACAATCCAGCTGGCTCGGATGAGGGAGGTGGATGGCGGAGAAGACTATGTTGGGTGGGATGGGATTATATGGCAACTCTATACTTCCTGTTCAATTTTGCCATGACTTTAAAATTACTCTAAAAAAAATCTTAAACCAGGTGCAGTGGCCCATGCCTGTGGACTTAGCTATTGAGAAGCCGAGACAGGAAGATTACAACACAGTGAGAACCTGTCTAAAAATTCATACACACACTCGACATCAAAAGAAAAGGAATAAAATGACAACTTCAGGGCATGGTGGCATGCACCTGTATTCTTAGATGAGAGGCTGCGGCAGGAGGATCATGACAGCAAGAACTTGTCTAAAAAAAAGAAATGTTCAGTGAACACACACACACACAAACACACATACACACACACTGATCTGGATCACTGCATGTCACCCAATCTATTACACAGTGAAGACAAACTCCTCCTAGGTTAGTAAGGAGCAGACCTGGGCCTGCCACTCCTGGTGCAACTTTTTGCCCATACGCCATAGTCATCATTGCTGGTGGGACCTTCTTGTCTTTCTCATTCAAAGGATGCACTGCAGAGGCTTAGAGAGGGGTTGGGGACTTCATTTTTACTGCCTGTGCCCAGGGTAGTGCTAGTGTTGGGGGCCCATCTTCACCATTGCTAGCTCTCAAATTCCACTGTCCCTGCGATGAACCCGCGTGAGCCATTGGTGGTGGTGCAGTGAGGGGGGCAATTACCTAGGGCCACCCTGGAGGAACTCGTGATATGATTAGTTAGTGAGTGGTCAGGTTCAGGTGGGATCAGCCAGCGGCCCTCTGGCCTTTCCCATACAGGACTAACCATCTCTCCGACTGTATCCTATTCATGCTGTGTCCTCCCCACCCCACAGCATCCCCATGCTGCCTCTTTCTTAAAGCTGCTGACTTCATCCCCTCCCTTGAGAAGCTTTTCCTTGTCCTGACCCTGTTCTCCATCCTGAATGATTCCCTTTTTTTTTTTTTTTTTCTTTTTTTCAGGCACAGCCAAATCTAGTAAGGCTCCTCTTGCCCAGTGGCCCCTCGGGTTCCAGCATGGGAGGGAGGTGTGGTGATCAACTGTAGGCTCCACAGGGAAGGCAGACTGTCGAAATCCGTCCCGTTCCATTTTCTCTTCCTTAAAAGAGCTCCAACCAGTATTCTTTCTGGGTCACCTCAGAAGTAAGGCATACCTTGTCAAGGTGAGCGTTATTTTTCTCCGATGCAGCTCAACCTAATCTCATGTGGGGGAAACACACACACCCCCCATTAATGTGGCCTTGGCCTCAATCTTTTGGATCCACAGACCCGGACGTTATTATGCTAAGAAGCGTCTGGCTCTATCCCACCCATCTTGAGTCCAGTTTCCTCTAAGTGGCCATTCTTTTCTGGCTGTGAATGGCTCATTACCCAGGAGGGACAGAGTTGGCTCTGATTAGATCATACATTTTAAACCCCACCCCTCAATAAAAGAGATGAAGATAGATAGTGAGTGTCTGTGTGTGCATGTGTGCATGCATGTGCGTGTCTAATATGTATTGGGTCAGTCTAACATATTTCTACTTATGAAATTGTCATGGGCTCCCCAAAATGGAAGGAAACATTGTCAACTTCTCTTCCCAAATAGAGTTAAGACAAGTTGGTACCCAATGTCGTACCTCTAGGCTTCTTACGCTGGCAGCTTCTGGCTAGGTAGGGGTTCCTGCCAGTTCATATTTGTTTTTGCAAAGGCTAACCAAGCACAATGAAACACCTGTATTCTGGATTGGAAGGGGCTTTCTTCTGCAGATGCTTCTCCAAGACTTTCCTTGTGTCTACATCACACGGGCTTCTTGACTTCAGGTAAAGATCGTGTGTTTCTCTGTATTCCCGATAATTGGCATGGAGTAGGTGCTCAGCAGCATTTCAAGGATAAAGAAGCAATTGCCTTAATTGAAGAAAGGTAATATTGTCTGTTGGTGAATGAGTTGGAAGATTTAAACTCTAGTTCAGGAGAACTGCTAACAATCTGTGTGACCTTAAACAAACCACTTAACCTCTCTGGGCTCTAGTCGTATGATCATATATATGACTATGTATATGATCAGAGAGTTGAATCTCTAAGATCCTGTCCATCTGTGATGACCAGGAAGTCTGTGTTGCCAGGACAGCATAGAAAAAGTGGCATCATCTTCACGCACTGTTCAAACTGTTTGAAAAGCATTTTGTTATCCTGGGGTTTTGAGGGCACTTGTGTCAACCTGACACGAAAGACACAGGAGGACTCATTGTGTTCAGATGTATCCGGGGCAGTGTATTGTCCACACCGGCCATCATGTGTGACTCCACAGTGTGTCATCAGGAGGTGTGTCAGCACTGGGGCTAGGGCTAGGTTTCCTGGCATGAGACCTGAGCCTCATCAGTCCTCTGGCTCTGGGAGACAGGCAGGAGTCAGGACAACCTTGCCCCACATGCAGGTGGGGATTTCTTCCTGTAAATGTCTCTGTAGGTCTCAGAAATTTGCTTTTCACCAGGCTTGGCCCTGGCTATGTCGAAGATTCACCAGCTTCTGTGTCTGCAGCAGGACGCTCTGTTCTGTGTGTTGGTCTGTGGGAGGGGTGCTGGGCTCTGTCTCAGGTTGCAGTGCCAGGTTTTTAAAATCAATTACAATTCAGGTAACAGGAGGCTCACAGCAGCACTCTGCTGTCTGTCTGAGGCCTTGCTGAGCAATCTAGCAGGTCCCAGTGACCTTTCAGAAAAATTTGTGGAGTTTCAGGGTCCGGCAACTGCTGCAAATCTCGATAGGTAGTGGGACTTGTCTGCAAATGACAGAATGGCTTGTATTGTGGTTCAGTAGGAAAAGAAGAAACTAGGTCCCTGAGCTTCAGCTGTGTTGGTCCCACTTCCAGTTAATCAGGAGATCTTAGCCACATACTTCAAGGGCTAGACTCAGGCTTGCGGGGTAAGCAGGAGATAGGGCTATCTCTCGCTTTTCCCATGGAGAAGGAGCAACGCTGGAGTTCAGGCTCCTTCCTTGGGGTCAGATTCCTTGCAGTTTTTTGCTCCCCAGGCCTAAATCTGACCATTTCTTTATCCCCTCTCTCTCTTTTTAAAAAAAATTATTATTTTTTATTTTTGCCTTAGGGTGCATGTGCTCACCGGAGAGACAGAAACTGTGAGAGGGAAAATGATAAATCACCCCCCCCCCCCCGAGGGGGGGGGGCCCCCCCCAAAACTGTGAGAGGGAAAATGATAAATCACCCCCCCCCCCGAGAGGGGGATGGCCACCCCACAGTCCCTTCTCCTTTAGTATCCTCCTGGGATCTTGGGCATGCATGTACGTGTGTCCAGCATGATTTTCAAGCTACCAGGTCTGGGACTCAAACCATGGTTGGCCATGTGGGAGTCCAGTGACAAAACCACTACACCATCTGCTAGCCCATCTCTCCCCTCTCTTGCCAACAGAGAGGAGGAGACTGGATAGTCCTCCATAGTTTTGTTCTGATTTTCCTTGGATGATTCTAGGGAATGAGAGCATCGTTAGAATGCACTGCTGCATGATTGCAGGTCTCCAGGCTTTTATTTCTATACCCGAGGGTCAGAAACGAGGGGCACAGAGAGAGGAAGAGTACTCACTACCCTGGGGAAACTTACTGTAGTTGAACAACCACAGAGCTCCAGTTCCTAGCTCTGTTCCAGTTTTGCTGTCTCTGCTTTGCCCAGGGATTTCATCTATCCTGGTGGCTCAATGCCACCTCTTTGTTGCCCATGACCCCTAACCTGAATCTTCAGTCTAAACCTGTGCTTTCACCTAAAGTCCCATATCTTTAACTGCCTCTCTGACATCTCAAATCCCACAAAGGAGAGATGGAGACACCTTTGTCTGAAAACAAACCTTTGAAAATGTTTAGAACAGGCTTTTCAACTCAATAAATGCTATCGATCCTCTGGTATAAACAAAGCATATAGTAGCCATTTAGAAAATACAAAGATACAAAAATACTGTGATAACCTCAAGAAGCTTGCCTTTATTTACAGAACCAGACACTTTTATACTGCGGAATACATATTGTAGGGTACATACATGAGCAAAGCATCATAGATTTCAGAGGAAAGAGCAAGATGATTTTAAAGCCTTTCTTATTGTTCAAAATATCTACAAAATTATTAAAAGCAAACATACAAGAAGAAATACCAAAGGGTGACAGAAATTGCAAATACTTGGCCTTTATTAAGTTAGATTTGATAACATCTGCTTTTAAAAAATATACATAATCTTGATCTTGGTCCTAGATATATAAAGAGGGTTTCTTGGATGTTCCCCTTACCAAAGAATTGAGTTCTGGGGCGTACTGCAAGGTTTCCTCATTTTGTTCATAATCTCTGAGTTGTATGCATCAGTGATTTTGGAAAAACCATGCTATTTCTTTTGTTCTTGGTTTCTTTATCTGTAAAATGGGGATACTCTCGGGTTAATATGAATATTAAATGAAATAATGTTTATTTAGCACAGTCCTTGGTTGGTAATAAATGCTCCATAAATGATAGCTTAAAATTGGTACAATTATTCTACCTATTTAAATTATTCATTTATAATTATTATGTTCATTTTTATTATTATCAGTTCAGAGTTGGAGCCAATGTAGAGCATTAAAAATAAAATGTTGCCTACATTGACTGTTTCTGAATATCAAGACAAGGAAAAGAAACTTTATGAGAAAGAGGGTATACATGTATACTACAATAATTATGATATTACAGTTTCCTACAGAAACCTCATAAAGTAGGTTACTATTATTTTATAGATGGAGAAACTTGCTTAACTATGCCAAATCTTGCAAATGTGCAAGCTTGCAGTCAGTTAGCTAATTTTTAACTACTGATCTGTTTGTTTTCTTACCATCTACTTGTTTCTTAGGAAGGGGAAGACAAACTGATAGTTTGAAATCAGTACCCTATTTTATTCAACTGGAAAAAACATTCTTTGACCCAGGCAAGAGATGAAGTGAGGTTAGTAAGGTCAATGGAAAACCCTGCTCACTTGCTTCCAACGCCCAGGGGTGCAGCAGCATATATCTCTGGCATTTGGCAGCTCCTGTCCATGAACTGCAATCAATCTCATTGATTTTTTTCCCCCAACACAATGGCTTCAAAAGGCTCTTTTGCCCCCCAACAGCTGATCTTTTCAAACCTTTACTATTCATTTCTGGTAAGCTCTCAGATAACAGGGTAAATGCAATCAACAACCATACACTTTAGATAATGCGGAGACACTTTTGAACATGCTTAAAGGATTCACAAAACACAGAGAGATGAAGTTGAGTGATTTCTTGGGGAAATGGCCTAATCCAACCTCCTTAGTTTACAGTCCAGGAAACTATGGTCCATAGAGGGCCCGTGATCTGCTCAAGGTTATACCACAAGTTGGTATCAGAATTGAAATTAGAAGCCAGGAATCTTCATTTTGATTCTTTTCTTTCTGCTTCTGTTTCTCAAAGGAGGGACATGTACCTCAAATATATGCAAACTGGTTTTCCTTGACATAGAGGACAATTTCAGGTGTGCACAAAGTACTGTCTTACTGAAACAGAGATTGTTCTTTCTCTTTTAAGTTCCTTTCAATCTTCTGATTATGTCAAAGAGTGTATACCTTTGCAGTTTTGTCTGATCCTTCTCCACTCATCTCCTTTAATAACAAAGAAGAGCTGGCTTCCGTTTAAGCTCCTCTTAGAATTTGATAAAAGTGTTTCATTTTCATTGTATTGATTGTTCTTGTGGCCTTCCATTTATGACAAGTGATACTGGTTTTCCATATAAGATAGTGAAGTTTTCTTATAGAAAAAAATGTGAGCAGATGAAAATGAATCTACTTTTTGAAAAAAATATTAAGTACATATAGTGCACATTGCAAATTATTAAGAATATATGATGGGGGACCAGCAGGTGGCATGGTGGTTAAGGCGCTGGACACTCCCACATGGCTCACTACAGTTTGAGTCCTGGACCTGGTGGCTTTCTCTTTCTCTCTCTCTGGTCAAATTAAAATAAATTAATGAATAGAGGGCCCGTGATCTGCTCAAGGTTATACCACAAGTTGGTATCAGAATTGAAATTAGAAGCCAGGAATCTTCATTTTGATTCTTTTCTTTCTGCTTCTGTTTCTCAAAGGAGGGACATGTACCTCAAATATATGCAAACTGGTTTTCCTTGACATAGAGGACAATTTCAGGTGTGCACAAAGTACTGTCTTACTGAAACAGAGATTGTTCTTTCTCTTTTAAGTTCCTTTCAATCTTCTGATTATGTCAAAGAGTGTATACCTTTGCAGTTTTGTCTGATCCTTCTCCACTCATCTCCTTTAATAACAAAGAAGAGCTGGCTTCCGTTTAAGCTCCTCTTAGAATTTGATAAAAGTGTTTCATTTTCATTGTATTGATTGTTCTTGTGGCCTTCCATTTATGACAAGTGATACTGGTTTTCCATATAAGATAGTGAAGTTTTCTTATAGAAAAAAATGTGAGCAGATGAAAATGAATCTACTTTTTGAAAAAAATATTAAGTACATATAGTGCACATTGCAAATTATTAAGAATATATGATGGGGGACCAGCAGGTGGCATGGTGGTTAAGGCGCTGGACACTCCCACATGGCTCACTACAGTTTGAGTCCTGGACCTGGTGGCTTTCTCTTTCTCTCTCTCTGGTCAAATTAAAATAAATTAATGAATAAATAAAATTAAAAATAAATAATTCTTAAAATAAAGAATATATAATGGTCTCCCATTGACAAAAATAATGATTGACTAAAATTTGAAAAACACTTTGACTCTGCCCTTTAGAATGATCTAAACCCTTTGAGGATAGATATAGCTGAATCCCAGTTCCATCTTATTCATGTCATGTCTTTTTTATGTAGCAGCCAGAAAGGCAATAATTAAATCTGAAAGGAAAACATAAAAACTACCATATATCAGAGGTGAACTCAGATATATAGATAATCTCATTATTGGCAACTTTCCTACAAGCCAAAAAGTTGAATTGGCAGTCAATTTAGTTGCAGAAAATAGGTATTTTTGTTTATGTTTTAAATTGTAAACTGTATGCTATTGTGTTTCTTGAGAACAAAAACTGTTTTTATTTTTCAGAGACTGATGCTCTCTTTTAAAATTGCATTTTTTAAACCTTATTCTCATCTTTTTTTCTCCTTCTAAGATGTTCTCTAGCTTCTGATCATCTTGCAATTCAACAGAGAGGATAAATGGAAGAAAAAGATGGCAAAAGGCAATTTGTCAAACATATTATCACATTTTACAGATTAGTATGTATAGAATAAATGGAAAGGGATATTAAAGCTATTCATCATAATGGGGCATAGAGCTTTCCACGTGTTTCTTTTACCTGTAATTTACCTACATCAAGTGAATACAGGGAAAGAAGTAGTACTAGGTTGCATAATTTGGGTGATTTTCCCATTATCTTTAGCAACAAATCTTTCAAGCCTGCTTAATTTGCCCTCCTCCCTGAAGCAGAAGTTTCCTCTTCGTTATAACATAGTTATCCAGAGATCCTGGAGCTCTGAGCAGTTATTGCTTGCCTAGGGTGAGCTTGCCTTTCATAACCGTCACCCACAACTCCTCACGTCCCCTCTTTCTGTGAACCTTCTCCCACTGGCTGTTTTCTTTCTTTCTTTTTTTGTGTGGGCTGCTCCTTTAGTGGAAAATTTATTCTCATTTAGAGGAAACTAGGAAAAAAAAAGAAGGTGGAGTCAACTTCTTGTGACTTATGGGCAGTTAGAGTCCAATGTTTGAAAAATGGGCTTCTGAATCAGCAGAGATTTTACGAAGTGACTGGTGGAACTGCATACAGATGGGAAGGGTTCTGAGATGCCAAGAAATAATGCTGCTTCCATTACCACTAATAAAAAGACTGCATTGCTAAATTCAGGGCGAGGAAGGTTAATAATGATACATTCTTTTTTAGTATCAAAGATTAGCATGATAACTTGCATATTAAAGTTAATTCGGACACACTGCTAATGGAGGAGGCATACAAAATTAATTTCTACAGCCCCTCATAAATTAGGATCTCTCAGTCTTCTTGTGATGCTCTTTGTCTTGGCAAAAATTGCATGCGTCCTTAAAGTGGGTGCACTTCAGTTCGTCATGGGGTGTCCTTGGCCCCTAATAAATTTGGGGAGCCTGAGGTATGTTCCCTTCAGGCTTAGTCACTGTCAGTCCTCTTCGGAGTATTTCCCTGCTGGGACAGCCTTCCTCATCAGCCAGGTTGTTGCTTAGCAGGGATTTTTGTTTTAATAGTTAATGAGATGACAGAACTGAGCTGAGATAAGGAGGGTGAAGGTGGGAGACATAATGGGAAAGATGAGGGAAGAGAAGCTCTTTCTCATTGGCAGGAGATTCTCCACATGGAACTTGGTATAGCATTTGGGGGTAACCATTTGCTGTCTTACTCCCTATTGAGACTCATGGTCCAACTGGCAGGAATCTATCCTTATCCATTTCAGTGTTTAAGAGAGCACAGGCTTAGAATGAGACCTAGTGCAATACTGTGGGCAATTTACTTAATTTCCTCCAATTTTGCTGTTCATACCTGTTGAACAGGAAAAATAAGAATACCCACCTCATAATATTCATTCAGTTTTGGTATAATTTGCATATAGTAAAATGCACAAATCTTAAGTATACAGTTCAGTGAATTATTATGTATGTATACATTTATGTAACCACCACCAATATCAAGATATAGCATATTTCCATTATAATCTTTTTTTAGAGAGAGAGATTTTTGCTAGGGCACATGTGCTCACTTGAGAGACAAGAGAGAGAGAAAGCGACAGAAAGTGATAAATCACCTCCCAGGGGGATGGCCATGCCTCAGTCCTTTCTCCTCCATTCTCCTCTTGGGATTTTGGGCATGAACACACATTCACCTAGTGTGAGTTTAAACCACCTTGTCCAGGACTTGAACCATGGTTGACTATGTGGGAGTCCAGCAATATAACCACTATGCCGTCTACTGGTCCCCCATTATAGAAAAGTTAAGAATTAAAGAATTCTTGAAGTGACAATGTGGACAAACTTACTGATTAATCACTTGGACAGATGGCAGTTCAAGCTGCTTAACCACCTTTGGTCTCTGTCTAAACCTTGTCCTTGTGATGGTTTAAAAATTTTAATGAAAAAAAATCTGTCACTTTTCCCCCCTTTTTTTCCCTTGTCTTTTCTTCCTCTGCCCTTTTCCCCCTCTCTTCTTCTTCCTTCTTTTGTTCTTCTTTTAGCCTCCTCCTATTTCTTCTTTTCCTGTTGCTATTTTTTCTGTCTCATTTTATCATCATCTTCATAATTACCATCAAATAAACTTAATAAGCCACTGTGTTCTAAATGGATTGTAATTATCATTGTGAATTCCTTTCATGGGTGGTGCCCATGTTCAATGTATCTTTAAGATAGTTCAACTCATGCATACCGATCTGTACCAGACCATTTTCAGATATAGTTAGCCAGTGGTCCCTTTCGCATTTCCATTTGGATGTCTTGCAAGTGCACAGACTCGTCATTTCCCAAACTATATTCATTCTGTTTATGAAAACCTTTTTCTCTTCTATGATTCTTCTGCCAGACATTTAAAGCCAGCCCTCAAATCTTTCTGTGCAACATTTTCCGCTTTCAATCAATCACTAAGGTCTTTGCATCTTTCTCATAGTTGCCTTGCCTCTGGTCACTCCTCTCTCTCTTTTATCTCCTCCATCATGCTCCTGTCCACCCCTGTGCATATGTGATGCTTGACATCTGGTAGGCACTTAGTATATATGTGTTTACTTGAATAGATAAATGAATGTACACCTTTGAACAAGTGTGCAGTCATGAAACCACCCCTCTTTTTTTCTCATGTTTCACATGAGCACATAACACAGTTAAATGGGTTGAAACCATTAGCTTTTCTCTGCTTTTCAGAGCCAGAATTCCATAATTTGATGTGAAAAGCAGCTAATCACAACTAAATTTAATGTAGAACATTAAGCATTAAAACTCGATAGGAAATTTTTTGAAAGAATTCAGCCAGGAAAAAAAGCTGGATTTGCTGCAAGGAATTGATTCTATCCTACCTTAATGATGAACAAACTCTAGAATTTGAATAATTTCCCTCATCAACTGAAGCCCTTGTGTTATCTCTGTCTGCCTCTTCTTTCATCCTTTTTGGACTAAGGTAGCATATAAAGAAATACATATAACTAATAATAAATATATGAACCAGTAATGCCCCAAATAAAATATTAATATCAATTTCATAGGAGTACAATTTGAGATTCATTGGCAGGGACTGGACATAAGTGAAAACTCAGTGTCTTTTCGCTGTATGCATTTTTATACTGTTCTCATTAATTGACTGGTTCTCTTCTTTATTACACTTGGACTGCCCCAAAGATAAGGACCATCTGTTGTCCTCTCTTTGCACAGAGAGCTCATTACAGATCATTGACTAATATTTATTCTCCTTACTTTCTTCTATCTCATACTCTTCCTACTTCCTCTTCTGTTGCTTTAAAGTCCAAGCAGAATCTCTTTGATCCTCTTATTTAAATATTGGGCCTAAGTGTGTGATTCATTTCTTAAATCATTGTTTGCTTTGGGCCTTCCAGGGGAGGGTTACCATTGGCTCCCTTACACAAATGGAGAAATGAAGGCAAGAACCTCTGGCCCTGAGGGCTGCCTCTGCTCTCCTCCTTCCTAGTTCAGTGCTTTTAGAAAAGAAAACAAAGCCAGAGGATAAAATCTTCCCATTTCCATTTTTATTTATAGAGAAGAAAATGGTGTTTTTTTTCCTCCTTCCTCTTTGAAGTTTGTTTCCAGTTCTTCCGCTTGTTTGAAACATATTACACGTCTCGATTTTCCCTTTGTAATAAGCAACACTAGGTTTAAATGTGTGGGGCTGTGAATGAGAGTGGCCCCAGCCTCCTCTCCTCTGGAGCTGATGTGGGGAAGGTGAGGGAAGGAGAGAACCAGATGATGATTGGAAACAATTACACAACCATTCTATTTTGCTAATGCTTGAGTCCAGGAGAATTTTCTCATTTAATTCTCTGAAATGAAAGGCCCCTCTGTTAGCCTTAAAATGTAAACAAGAGGCTTTTAATGTGCGCTTTTCCCAGAAATGGAGTGCTAGCTGCTTATATTGATCCAAAACATTGCTGTTGGCTTTTGTTCTTTTTGGTATCTGTAAGTTCTGTGACGGCACGCTATAGGACTGTTCATGTGTGGCTTGAGGACTGTCAGTAAGTGGCATTATTATTCTAAGTTGCAAACAGAAATGGAAAAGGACGTCAGAGAGACCTTGCTTGAGCTCTCGGTTAGTCTATTCACACGCAAAAGGGAAAATGAAAATCCGAGGCGTATTTTCCCAGCAATTTCAGTTTATACTCACCTCTTGGAACTCCATTCTGAGTTCGGTATTTCAAAAAACGTGTACTTGGAATGATGCAGATAAAAACTTCAAGTCTGTTTCATTTACACATGTCTGGTCCAGGTGTTTTATAAAGTATTAGGTTGTCGGGGAAGTCATGACATATTTCTCTATGCAAAAATGATCATGACTTCCCCGATGACCCAGTATTTAAGTTAGTTACAGCTGAAGGAAACTGAAGGCTCAACATGCTGTTTGGATTAAGAGACTTTTTGGAGATAGCCTCAGATGCCAGGGCATTATTCTCAATGGCAACTGAACATATTGTTCTGGTATCATGTTTTATTCTGATCTTCTTATGAAAGAGGTACTTTAATCCCAGTATTTGGAGGAAGAGAATGGGAGTGACCTGTTCAAGGTCGCACGGCTTGGTGGTAGTGAGGCTGAGTCAAACCTGGGTCTCCTGACCCTTAATCCCTGTGTCTATATCTAAAACAAAAATCCTAGTAGGATGAAAATCATTCTCTGTTGAAGATGATGAATATGGTAATATCCTTGATTTGGTTATCACACACTGTATGCATACTTTTTTATTATCTTTTTTCTTTAAGCATTTTTAAATATATTTAGTCACTGTATGTCATTACAGCATACAAAATGAATTTTCCCATATATATATATACCATACATGTTATCATCAACAGATAATTTTCCATTTTTGTGTCCTTTAAATGTTTTGCTTCTTTGAAAAGTCATATTATATCCCGCAAAAATATACAACAGTTAAATATAAATAAAGAATAGAAAATACAGGTTTTTTTTTAACAAAAGAAAGAAATGAGTGACTGGACTAGAGACTAAGCCACTGAGTTAACTAATGCTCATTATTGTTTAATTCTAGGGTTGGATTCCCCCACCTCTCCTGGAACTGTAGTCCTTGTAAAACAACAACAAACACCAACCAAGCATTAAAACAAACCAGCCAGTCTTGGATTTTCTATTTAAGGCAAATTTAGGGGAGTTTATAAATGCAAAGGGTGGCTGCCTCAAGCTTTCAGAATCCAGGAGTTGGTAATGATGACCTTGCACTCCTGATCCTTGTGAATACAAATGGAATATAACACTGGAACTGGAGTCAGGCAGGTCTGTGTTGGAACCTTGTCCCTGTTGTAGACACATGAGCTAGGTGACCCTGGGAAAGCTGCTTGGAGCTCCTGTTTTCTCACCTCTGAAATGCGGCCAATGATATCTATAGGACAGGTTTTGGTAAGGATAAAATAAATTCCCAGTGTGGTGTCTGAAACCTGGCAGGAGGTCAACATGCAGCATGTATCTCTAATAATCAATATTCCACCCTCTACTTCCTTTCATTCCCAGTAGTTTCTGTCCCTTACTGGAATGCATCTATCCTAATGACTGCTGGGAAAATGGTATTTGAATATGTGACAACAGACTAGCTCATGAAGAATTAAAGGTCTAAGAGTCCTGGTTATGTAGAAGTTGGGATTCATAAAGCCAGGGACTTCTTTGAGTTTCTAGAGGGGACAGGTCTGCGGTGAAGGGGTAAAGGGGTTCTGTGTAGTAAGATGTAGTGAGAGGCACTGGGTCATGGGTAATTAGCCCTGGAGGACTGTGGGTGGTGCTGACTGCTCTATTAGGCACCCTGAGTGCTTATAAATTGATCTGAATTCAAGATGTTACTGAATTGGAACCAAATGGGATCAAGGTATGTGAGGCACGACTCTGCATCCAAAAGCTACTTGACTTATTTCTCCTCTTGCATGAATCTGAAATGGAGAACGTTGCTTCCCTAGGAACCCTCCTGTAAAGATGGCCAAGATTATCCACTATGGAGATAACTTAGTAGAGCCTCAAGCTTTTTCATTTGCTTCTTCTCTACCTGCCAGGGTTAGGAGATTGGTGACGCTTGGTCTTCCAGCAGGCTGAGATGCCTTTTTCTGGTGTCTCATTGCAAATGTAATCATCCTAAGTACCAGGGAACAAACAAATTTGGGGTTACAACTCAGTTGGCCATATTTGAAGCTTTATTTTCCTGAGAGCATTTCTGTGTGACCAGATTATGGCTTAAAGAGAAAACTGGCAATGAGGAAGCTGGCCTACAGTGGCAGGAAAGTACAATAGGATAGTGAAAGGTGCAAGAACCTGCCAGAACTCACAGTTATGTCCTAATAGCTGCCAGGAGGCATGAAGATAGGCCAGGTGTGCAGCTACTGAACCATTGGAGAAATGTTGAGGAGAACCCTTCATTATTGGCTAGTTGAGGCAAAGAAATGGTACTGTGAGTAAATCCTAACTTCATGAACCCTGAAGTTCGTCTACAGTTCTCTTCCTTGAATGCTCAAAAATGCAAAATCCATGGATTTACTCATGCACATTCCACATTTAATCCATCAGCAAGTTGTGATGACCACCTGCAAACTTTAACCCAAGTTTCTTAATCAACTTCTATGTCCTCCTCGCTGCAGTGTTATAGTAAGGAGCTTAGTGGACATGAACGTTAGCTATGGAATTACATTTCCTGGTTTAAATTGGCTCTGCTACCTACTAGCTGTGTGATTTTAGGCACAGTTATTGAATCTCTCTGAGCTTTAGTTCCTTTACCCATAAAATAGGTAAAACAATACACTTCACATAGAGAATGCCTAGTACAGGATAAGGGCTCAGTCAATATTAGACTCCTTTCTTGTCTCTACAGAAAACCTCCTTAGTGTTCTTCTGCCTTTCTCTCTAAGCCCATTCTCATACTCCATTAAAAATGTAAAAACACAGATCAGCAGGTGGCATACTGGTTAAGGTGTTGGACTCCCATATGGCTGACCATGGTTCAAATCCTGGACCCCGTGGCTTGAAAATAATGTGGGATTTGTATGTGTGTTCATGCCCAAAGACCCAGGAGGAGAACAGAAGAGAAGGGATTGTGGTGTGGCCATCCCCCACAGGGAGTGATTTCTCACTTTCTCTCTTTCCGTCTGTCTCTATCTCTCTGGCAAGTATATATACCCTATAACAAAAATCTCTCTTAAAAAAATTAAAAATACAAAACCAAAAATCCCCACTTAGTAATCAAACTCCTTACCATGGGCCACAGAGCCTAATGAGGCAGCTCAGCCAACTTCTCCACGTTCATCATCTCGTGTTACACGTCCCAATTCCCTTAATCCAGTCACACTTGTCTTCATGTGATTTCTCAAATGGGCCATGTAAATTTCTGCCCCAGGGTCTTTGCATGCCATTTTTTTTCTTCCTGAAATGCTCTTCCCTGAAATCATTGCATGCTGTTTCCTTCTTGTCTGTCAGGTCTCAGTTTGTGTGTCTATCTCAGAGTAGCCTTCCTCAGCTGCCTCATATGAAATGAGAGTCCCCTAGACTCTATTTATCATGTGACCTGGTCTAGGGTCTGGATGGCAGTTATCGGTCCCCATAGATGTAACATGTGGCCTCAGCCCATTATTCAGTTTTGTGTACAACAGCTCCAAGAGGACTGTCTCTCCTGGAAGCTAGCACCTGTCTCCTCTGGCTGCCCTCAAGTACCTGCTTTGCCTGTTTACTGGGAACACCCAAAGTGCCTGAGACTGTCTATTTCCTGGCTCAAAATACTCCAGGTCCTTCACCCTGTGGCTTACCCTGTCTCCAGAGGGGCAGGAGTCGAATCCAAAAGTTACCTGCCGTATTTCTTGCTCAAATTTTGCACCCTGCTTGGCCTCCTTCCTTCACGGACCCACTTTAGATTTTCTCTAGAACACCTGTACCCATCCTCATTTCAGAGTCAGCTTCTAGAGAATTTAGCTTAAGATAGCTATTATATTTTTAAATTGTTTATAGCACCCCACTAGAATATAAACTCCATATAATAGTGCCTGTTGCAAGTATTCATCGACTAACTATACAAGGGGATTTCAAAAGTTCATGAAAAAATGGACTTGAAGGACAAGTTCATTTCAATGCAGAAAAATTTGAAATCCATGTGTAGTTGTTCCATAATATTTATTTTCTGTGAACTTTTTGAAGACTCCACATATATGCATGTATGTGTGTTTATATCTCTATTGAAACATATATGTTTAGATATAAATATATTTCATATAGACTATCAGAGCTTTCACTTCATATTCATACTGAGTGTGACTTTTATTTTGGACACAAAAATATTCACATCCTCTTGAAAAATCATAGCAATTATGTATCAATCCTCCCTGCCATCACTGTTTCTGGATGGCATACATCAACTTATTATAGAATATTGCTTATAGGTTTAATGTGAAATAACATTTTATGGTAAATATTGAAGATAAATGGTAAAAGCAAGATCTTGGCTTGGACTTTAAATGACTATCTAGAACGAAATTCTGGAAATACATTTATTTCTTCTTAAGGATTTACTGCCTAATTATACTGTTTCCCTTCTAACATACCTGAAGAGAATTTTAACTGTAGTTGAGTTCTAACATCCCTAAGTAGGCTGTATTTGTGCAGCCAGGGAGACGCAGTATGACCCTCAGGGTGCATGAAGTGGCGATGATGTTCGTCATGCGGGGCCTCCTGGAGCGGGAGTGCGTGATGGCTCTGGGTGTCGTGTCGCAGTGAGCTGTGTTTGTGGGGAGGTGAGGAAAGTAAACCACGGAAAGGAGCCACTGAAGAAGGCGTTGGGCGAAAATGCTAGTAGAGTTGTAAACGGCTTGTAACCTGATCTGGAATATGAAGTTTGTGGGTAGTTATTGATTTCCCAGTGGGTGGAATTACTTTTCTTTGCGACACAGCAGCTGGAGGAGGCAGGCTGCAAGAAAGAATTGCGAGCTGTCAGACTGGAATTGTGTCGGCGGAGGTCCTCCTTCGTGTCTAGTTGATCCAGCCAAGTGGCCTCTGACACCTGCAAATGCTCCCAAACCAAACGAATGACAAGCAGAGCTAGGCTGCTCAGCCTTGCTGGGAGAATTTGGGGTTGTAATGAAAGTTTTCCCTGCATGCCTGAAGCCCTTGTAGGGAGGGCAGAGTGAGCCTGGCCAGTCACAGGCCTGCCCTATCCTCCAAGAGGGTTGAGCTGAGCTGAATTTGCCTTTTAGTCGATAGGACCTTGGCCATAACCGAATGAGTTTCACCTTAAAGTCTGTGAAAAATCGAACAGGATTGAAGGGTCGATTAACCCATGCTGATGACAGAGTAAGGGGCTAGCTATGACTGGAATGAAATTCCAAGTATGGTCTGCCCCAGTTGGGCTTAGAGATGTGGGTAACCACACTGAGGATGTGACTGAACCCATGTCCCATGCTCATTGCTTGTTTGGAAATTTTGTTTGCCCTTCTTCCCCACAGTAAGAGAGGGGCTATAAAAGCACAACGTGTCATACTCCGGAAATTTCTAGCTGATCATGGGACCAGGGTGTACCTGTGACCGTAGATGGGCAAATACTTCCCTTGCAGCAATTTAAGGAGCCAATCTCGACTTTGTATACTTATGAGTACTTATTTTGATTCCCTCTCTCTCAATCACAGCTTCAAGGAAAAGGGTAATGGTGTCTCTTCACAGACGTTGCATTTTATCCAAAAACCTCTGTTGAACCTTCTTTTAGTTCTGGGATGAAGGCTTGTGGTTTGGTGGAGGACTGGTACTATTAAACTGGTACTGCTCAAAAAACCTGGAGGGATGATGGTAGACCGTAACTACTAGAGACTACTGGAGTTTTGGATGTAAGGTGATTAGCACTTTCTGACCTTGTCTTTGGCCTTAGTTTAATTTCTGGGATGATAGCAAGAATCTTGCTGGCTGACCTGTGACATATTAGGTCATGGGGAAAGGTATGATATTTTTTTCTGTTTCTCTACACAAAAATGTGTCACAACTTTCCAGACGACCCAATAGAAAATGTGTGATAAGAGATAAGACAGAAATATATACTGGGTGCTATGGGAATGCAAAAGATAGTCATCCAAGCCAGAGTTAGCATGTCAGGAAAGTTTTCATAATGGGTTTGTTGCCAAAACTAAGACCTAGAAAGGAAGAATGAGTTACGTGAAGATGAGTCTGGTGATAAAGTAGAAACAAGCATTCCAGGCAAAAAAAGTAACATGCAAAAATTCGGAAGCAGAAGGAGAGCCCATGGCCAGAACACCGAGAAGTGGCAAGTGATAAGGGTGGAGAGGTAAGAAAGGGCTCACTCACACAGGGCCTACTGCAATGCAGGAGCTTAATAGTCTTCCCCTGAAGCCAGTAGGAAGTTATCAAAGACCTTTCTGACCACAGAGAATTCCAGTGTAGGGAGTAGGGAGATCAGGACTTGACACAGAACATGAAGGAAGTGTACTTGGGGTTAGGATGGATATCATTTCATGATAGATTGCATGTTTGGGACAGAAAGGGGAAGGAATTGAGGATGGCACTCACGTTTGCTTGGTTGACTATGTGCCTGGTGCTGTCTTTGCTCCCAGAGAGAGCAAGAGGCAGGAGCAGACTTGTGGGGAAAATGGTAAATTTAGACATAATTCTTGGGAATGTTTCCCTTTGGTGCTGGGATTGTGGCTGTGGTCACAGGTGTATTTTTGACCTGATATACCTCAAAACAGTTTTCCAAAGTAGACAAAGCATCTCCACTTTGTTCTTCTCGTGGGGCTCATATTGGGGAGGAGCAGATGAAACAAAGGGTCAACCTAATTTGATATGTTCCTGAGTTGGGAAGAAATTGCAAGGCCATCATCCTACTTTATGAGGGCTGTGGATTCAGGGAGGTAGCACTGCCATGTGACAAAATTATCTGGAAGAAGGGAGAAAGTGGAGCCCAGAAACACTGCGTTTTTCTCTCTGCAGTCACTTGGACAAAAGAAAGCTCCTTTCCATTAAAACAGAGTTGAGTAACTGCAGATTTCTCAGTGGCTGGTCTGAATTACAATTTGGACTTGTCACCTGATGGCAGATCTCCCAGCCTCTGTCAGACATCGAGCACCAGAGGCAGGAACCCAGCCTGGGCATGCAGGTCTCTGATATTTATTACTTCCGCCTAGGGAGATTGATTTAGGGCTAGCAATATTTATCTTTTAAACTATTTGCAGTTGTTTTCTTGACAATCAAGCAACAATTTGAGATGCCGCTTCCTGAATCTTTATAGACTAATATAATTTCACAGCTCCAATTACAAATGAGAAAAATTATTTCATCTAAAAACAGAGGAGCCAGACATTTCTGAGAAATCATGGTTAAAGAGAAGACAAAGTACTTTCTGAAAAACAGGCCACATTATTAATGACTTCCTCAGCAAAAATCTTGCTGACTCTCAGCACCATGAGCCTCTGTCTTATGAGAATGCTGGTTTCTGATCATCTGAAAAGCCAGTGCCTTTCACATTGATAAACCACTGATTCTACTGGGGCCTGCACTGCAGTTCCCACGGTCTCAGTAGTTTGTGAGCAATGCAAACATGTCCACTATCTTTCCAACTAACAATATATCTTTTCTCCCACTACTTCCTCTGAACCTACATTTTATGGAATCCTAGAATTTTGGATGAAGTTTTACAATCATTCAGTTCAACCCTTTCTCTGACACTTTACCTCTTCATTATCCCTATCCATAGGCAACTGTCTACTGCTTGAATACTTTTAGAGATGAAGAACTCACTACTATACCTTTCTGTGATAATCTAATAATTTAGCTTAATTATAAGTAGGATTTAAAGTTTAGTGGCTTCCCAAGGAAATCATTGATACACGAAATCTAACAGGTCCTTTCCCTTGAATTCATATCTTTAGAATGAGATCTAACCAAGTATTACCCGAATGCATTTTTAGGGAAAAATCTGCCCTCTCTTATTCCACAGCTCTGTTTTATGATCATTGCTAAGGAGTTGCTACATTCAAAAGGTAAAGGCATTAGTTTTTGTTTTGTTTTGTTTTTCTGATCAGCTCAAGTCTGCTTCTTACCTCTGTTTGGCTTTGCTGCTGTGATGTGTTAATGCTGGTCATTCCCTTCTAACCCAGAATGGTGACTAATCCTAGAAAGCCTTTAATAAATGTAGTAGATGGACTGAGTGAGAGTTAGTGAACTGCATGAATGGGTTAGCTCTTTATCCGTTATTGCAAAGCTACTTCCTGTAGGTCCCAGTGATCTCTTTTTTCAGATGGGGAGAGACTTTAATAATTTTGAGTTACGAAAGGCTATTTTAGGCCATAAACCATTGTTTTCTTATATCTAAAGCTCAAGACAATTGACTTCTTTTGATCTGTTTCTTATCATCTTCCTTGAAGGTCTGATGAAACTTTGAGCTTCAGCAAAAGGCACACAGGTTGTGTGTCTTTTTCTTCTTTCCAGCCACCTATACAATGCAATGACACAAATCTCCTTAATTTACATCTTTTGGTGACTCCCTTTTGCCCAGAGAACTATGGAAAAACAGAACCTTTTGTTGTGTTTTAAGTGTCCTTTGTTAGACTCTCTTATTTATTTTACTTTTTGGAGATGAAGACTTTACAAACTTTACCTAATTTTAATAAGAGAATGGACAATTCTTATCTTATAGTAGGGTTTAATTATGACAACATTAGTAAAGACATAATAAAGAAGTTAAGTATCATAAAATTGGCAAGATTATTCATCTTCCAGTGACAGAGAGTTACCACTTAAAATGAACTCATGTAGTTTTTCTGTAACAAGCATTTTAACATGTGTAATTTTCCTCTAACAAGCAAACCATTTCAGATTTACAAGTTAACATCTTTTTGAAGGTAACTTTTAAAACCAAGTTTCAATGACTTTTGCAGACAATTTCTTTACCTCTTTTAATAAATAGGTCTGGACAAAAGCTCACTTGTATGATAATACATGAACCTCAGTATAGATTTAACTTAATGACATGCTAATTGGTATATAAACATTATCCATTTTTCTCCCACATTACTGCAAACAAGAGGTAATAGCTGACCCAGTATCTTATATTCCTATAAGTCCTTAGGCCAAACATTTCTTGAGTCCAAAGTTTTCTTAAAGTATCATTAAACTCATAGCCCATGAATTAAAATTTTTGTTGCCTATTCTTTTCCATTTCCATAGAACTCATGCCTCCCCTCATTGTATCCGAACACTTTCCTTTTAAGTGTTTTCTCTAATTATTCTACTTCCAAGAAATACTCTACTTACTCTCGATCTATGTATTGTAAATCACCCAATATTCTCTAAATCCCCACTCTCCCTATGGCTATGTGGTCTACTTGTCAGGGACCATCTCAAATGCTACCTTTTCCATTTATTTAATCAAGTTTTACTGACTCATACTATGCTCCAGCTATTGTATTAGGCCTTTGAATTTTAGTCCAGTTGACAGGGGGCTTATACTTTGGTGAGATAAGTGTATATCGATTACATTAACCAGAATTTAATTACAAAGTGAGGTTGGGGACCTGAGAAAAGAGAAGGGACCCAATTCTAGCTGAACCCTTAAAGACTTCCAAAAACCTTTCAACTAGAGCTCATTTCTTCCTTCATGGCATTTTGTGACTCTGTCAGTTGGGATTCTTCATTTGCAAGCAACAGAAGTGTTTTTGGTAAATTTACATAGAAACAAATGCATTTGGAAAATAGGGAGTAGGTTCAGAGAATTGGAGGACAAGATAGAAACAAGTCATTGGTGAGGAGAGATCTAGCACAGTTCTTGGAGAAGAAACCATAGTCACCCACGGGCAGCCTCTCGGGGTACTTCTGTGATAATGCCGAGCTCTCTGAGAAACTAGACAGTTTTTACAGTGGTGAAGAGTGTAGGCTCTGCAATCAGACCATGTGCACAAAGCCAAATCCTTTGATCCCTCATCAACAAAAGGGGGAAATAGTAGTATTGACCCCCTAGAGTAACTGGAAGGATTAACTGAGATAACTCATACAAGACAATTAAAACAATGCCTAACACATAGAACATTCAATATATATTAGTCACACTGGCAGTTACCCTTTTTAACATTCCCTCAAGATTCAGATTCTGGGGAATCAATTTCCTAATTGGGAAAAAGAAACAAAAACAAAATTACACTCTATATTTTATATTGATACATCCATGTGTAAAACCAAAAAAAGGACCCAGCGCTTGTCGGGCAGAAGTCAGAGCAACTCATGACTGCTTCCTCAGATGATGGTCCCAGCAGGATGGCTTCCCAGAGTGCCTCAGGGGTGCTGTGCTGAAGGGACTGCTGATGTTGGGTTGACAGACAAGAGATGTCCACTACTTCCTCCTACCGTTGCCTTACTCTACTTCCTGCCATTGGTTGTTTTGTTTTCTGGTAATGAACTCTATTCAATTTTAAATACTGATGGGTAGAACCATATCTCTATTCCGTACCTCCAGAAATACAGGGTCTTCTACTTAAAAGATGTTCAACATCTATTTGTTGAATTGAATTAAAATTGAATCCTGGTGTGTATGATTTATATCTCAGTTCAAATCATATCTGGGTGGGAATGGCTTGAAACATATTTGAATTCTTTTTTGGTCCCTCAATATATTCTGTTTTCAAAGGATATATATAAAGACAAAGCTGTGTAGGGCTTCAGAACCCTCCAGAAATTTTCTATGACACCAGTATCAAGAGAGATACTCTTCTGCGCAGAAGTTTCAATTTAATTAAGATGAAAGCTAATATGCACAAGGATGCAAGTAGAACGATGTCCATTTTTGTATTGTTTGTGTCAGTGGGAAGTGTCCATCAATAGGAGAATGGCTTAGTAAACCAATATGTCTATAATCAAGACTACTATAATAGTTAAAAGTAAGTTGGTCCCTATATGTAATAACATAAAAAAATACTCCAAGAAATATTGGTATGTTAAAAAATATCAAGGTTTAGGATCAGCAGTTGGCGTAAAGGCTATGTTGCTGGACTCTCATGTAGTCGACCGCTGTTCGAGTCCCAGACCTGATGGCTTAAACTCATGCCAGGTGCGTGTGCGTGTGTGGCCAAGATTCCAAGAGGAGAATGGAAGAGAAGAGATTGCAGTGTGGTCATCCCACCTAGGGGGTGATTTCTTGCTTTCTGTCTCTCTGTTTCTCTGTCTTTCTGGTGAGCGCATGCGCCCGATAGCAAAAACCTCTCCAAAAAAAAAAAAAATCAAGGTTAGAAGAATTCATATAGCATGTTCTCTTTTTATAAAAAGGAAACAAAGAGAAAATGACACTCTGTTTTGTAATGATACATATGTGTGTAAAAGCGAAAAAAGATTTTGATGATTTATAATCTCAGTATGATATGACTTATTTAAATAAAAAACAAAATAAAAATGATAGTGGATATTTTGTAATGCTACATTTTCATATGTATATATGTATAGACTAGAGTAACTGGCTGCTTCTAAGTAGCAGGAATTGAGAAGGGACCAGAATTATGAATGATGTTTTAAGAAATCTCTACTGTGATCTTTAATATTTTAATTTTTATAAGGAGGATATATTAATTATTTATTTAATGGAAAATTGGGTGTGAGTGTAAAAGAAAGAAAAGAAACAATAATATGAGGAAGACTACATGCCTCTGAACTGCCTTT
>NW_006159712.1:1934415-1939909 GCF_000334495.1 Tupaia belangeri chinensis | reverse complement strand
ATGCCGAGACATTCTGCTTCCTGTCATCACCAAAGAGCTGAAGGAGCTGCTGGAACAGAAGGATGAGATGCAGCACCAGGTACTAGAGAAGAAGTACTGTGTCGAATTACTCAACAGTATCTTGGAGGTCCTCAGCTGTCAGGATGCGGTGAGTTCTTATGATGATGTAGATGTCCTAAACTCAGACTAGAGCTGAGTTGATTAAGTTCTGAAATATTGATGCTGATGAATAGCAGCTGAAGTGTAAAGATGAAAACCAATGACTTGCTCAGCAGGTCTACTTTTCTAGTGACTAACTCTCAATGCTGTGAAAGATGGCTTGGGGACTGGAGTTAAGTGTATGTCATTTGGTCACCATACATATTGTGGGGAAAGATATCTCGAGAGTGTAGGTAGGAACATTATTTTAGCTTTTTCAATGGCTTGTCCAATTATTCAAAACATGGTTTACAGGGAGTTTTCTGTGCTTACACAGTCAAGAAAGCCCTCTTAGCTTCTCTCTTGGTTGATTTACTTGGGTTTTGTCTCTCCAATGATCTCCCATGATGGTGAAAATAGTTAAGACTCTTGGATGAGCAGATTCCCAGACCCAGACTCCAGGGATAAGAACATAGAGTGGGATGGTTCTAGGGAGATCGCCATGGCTGTGAAACCAATGTGTGTGAGGTAGACATTATTCGGAGATTAGGCAGCAATGAAACCAAAAGGAAAGTCTTAGTGGGAGTAGGTAAAGGGCTTCCAAAGGGCAAAATCTGCAAAAAATGATAAACCAGATGGAGTGGTGATGATTGGGAGATAGAGATTAGACACAAGCCTGGAATTCTTAAGACATGGAAGAGAGAGCTAAAGGTTTTTGAATTGAGTCAGATTTCTTTGGCAACTCCTTGATCTTCTCTTTGAGTAATGGCCAAGAGGGACTCTGCCTTTAGATGGAACTGGTTTCATTGGACTGTGTAGACTCAAATAACCTGTAAATTTTGTTTCAGCATTTGTGTGAGCATTGTCTCTCTTCTCTCCTTCCTAGAAAATCCCCAGAGGAGAGCTTTCTGGATCTGTATCTATGATTGACTATTATTAGAAAATTTTGCAGAAAAATATTCCTTTACTGCTCATATCCCATAGTCAACCATTATTGTCAATTTTCTGTGTTGCTTCCTTTATATTCTTACCATCTTTTTTGTTTATTTGTTTTGAGAAGTTTTTGCTATAGGGCATATGCACTCACCAGAAAGACAAAGAGAAACAGAAACAGAAAGCAAGAATTCACCCCCCCAGGGGGGATGGCCACAGCACAGTCCCTTCTCCTCCATTCTCCTCTTGGGATCTTGGGCACACAGGCACACGCGCCCAGCGTGAGTTTAAGCCACCGGGTCTGGGGCTTGAACCATAGTCGACTACATGGGAGTCTAGTGACATAGCCATTATGCCAACTGCTGTTCCCTATTCTTACCATCTTAATTAGGCTTCTTTCTATCTCATTACTAGGCAAGTATGGTAACTATGCCGAGACATTCTGCTTCCTGTCATCACCAAAGAGCTGAAGGAGCTGCTGGAACAGAAGGATGAGATGCAGCACCAGGTACTAGAGAAGAAGTACTGTGTCGAATTACTCAACAGTATCTTGGAGGTCCTCAGCTGTCAGGATGCGGTGAGTTCTTATGATGATGTAGATGTCCTAAACTCAGACTAGAGCTGAGTTGATTAAGTTCTGAAATATTGATGCTGATGAATAGCAGCTGAAGTGTAAAGATGAAAACCAATGACTTGCTCAGCAGGTCTACTTTTCTAGTGACTAACTCTCAATGCTGTGAAAGATGGCTTGGGGACTGGAGTTAAGTGTATGTCATTTGGTCACCATACATATTGTGGGGAAAGATATCTCGAGAGTGTAGGTAGGAACATTATTTTAGCTTTTTCAATGGCTTGTCCAATTATTCAAAACATGGTTTACAGGGAGTTTTCTGTGCTTACACAGTCAAGAAAGCCCTCTTAGCTTCTCTCTTGGTTGATTTACTTGGGTTTTGTCTCTCCAATGATCTCCCATGATGGTGAAAATAGTTAAGACTCTTGGATGAGCAGATTCCCAGACCCAGACTCCAGGGATAAGAACATAGAGTGGGATGGTTCTAGGGAGATCGCCATGGCTGTGAAACCAATGTGTGTGAGGTAGACATTATTCGGAGATTAGGCAGCAATGAAACCAAAAGGAAAGTCTTAGTGGGAGTAGGTAAAGGGCTTCCAAAGGGCAAAATCTGCAAAAAATGATAAACCAGATGGAGTGGTGATGATTGGGAGATAGAGATTAGACACAAGCCTGGAATTCTTAAGACATGGAAGAGAGAGCTAAAGGTTTTTGAATTGAGTCAGATTTCTTTGGCAACTCCTTGATCTTCTCTTTGAGTAATGGCCAAGAGGGACTCTGCCTTTAGATGGAACTGGTTTCATTGGACTGTGTAGACTCAAATAACCTGTAAATTTTGTTTCAGCATTTGTGTGAGCATTGTCTCTCTTCTCTCCTTCCTAGAAAATCCCCAGAGGAGAGCTTTCTGGATCTGTATCTATGATTGACTATTATTAGAAAATTTTGCAGAAAAATATTCCTTTACTGCTCATATCCCATAGTCAACCATTATTGTCAATTTTCTGTGTTGCTTCCTTTATATTCTTACCATCTTTTTTGTTTATTTGTTTTGAGAAGTTTTTGCTATAGGGCATATGCACTCACCAGAAAGACAAAGAGAAACAGAAACAGAAAGCAAGAATTCACCCCCCCAGGGGGGATGGCCACAGCACAGTCCCTTCTCCTCCATTCTCCTCTTGGGATCTTGGGCACACAGGCACACGCGCCCAGCGTGAGTTTAAGCCACCGGGTCTGGGGCTCGAACCATAGTCGACTACATGGGAGTCTAGTGACATAGCCATTATGCCAACTGCTGTTCCCTATTCTTACCATCTTAATTAGGCTTCTTTCTATCTCATTACTAGGCAAGTATGGTAACTTGCTTCATTTTATTAATTCAGGATTACATATGTGGGGGTCATCAGAAAGTTTATGAAAAATACATATTATGATAAAACTATGCATGAATTTCAAACTTCTTCTCCACCAAAGTAAACTCATACTTTAATTCCATTCTTCCATGCACTCTTTGAAGTCCCCTCCAACGTCAACATCCCTTTAACGTACTGGGGTGTGCTAGGTATGGAACATAAATGTATGGTCTCTTAAAATTTACCAACATGTAAATAGGTGATATAAAATAATGACTAAAATCTAGGTGCATATGAGGTACTAGAGCTAGGACTGGATGTGTGTGTGTGTGTGTGTGTGTGTGTGTGTGTGTATGTCTGTGTCTGTCTGTGTTTTTAAGCATTTTTATTGAGGAAGCCTTCAGAAAGAAGGTGAAACTTAAACAGGTATTAATGAACATAGCTAGTTTTCTGTTTCCTAGTCACTGTACTAAATGTCATCCTTTAACTCTCTCTCCTCACTCTAATCCTAGGTGCTAAAGCTTATTATTTCCATTTTACAGATGAAACATGGAAATGCATAAGCTTAATTAACATTCCAGGCCAGATAGCATAAGTGACAGAGTGGAAATTAAAACCCAGGTCAATCAGACCCTGAACTGTGTAATCAGAGGCACTGGGGAGACAAAGGCTTGCTCTTTTTCTTGCATTTTCTTTATAGCCCCACCCTAGTTTCATGGAGTGGGAGTACAACACCCAAGAGCTTCATCCAGGTGGTGATATGATAATGATGATGTTTCTGTAAGCACATTCACTAGTCAGCTGTTGAGTTGGTTCCAGTCTGTGCTATTTGATCTTTTTTACTTATTTATTTTTTAAAATAAGCATGTAGGGACATGAGCATTGACCCATCATTTCTGAAGTTAACATCCTACAGATTGTTGCCTCTACCTGTAGAAATGTACAGTGTTTCTTACATTTTGGCATTGGGAAAAATATGGGTCCTTCAGAATGTGTCAGTCTGCCCCAGTTGAAAAAACGGTTATAATAGACTAATCGTCAAGTTCTTGATTTGGGTACAGGATTGCTCCAGTTCACAGTTGATTTGCGACGTGGAATGCTGAGGCTCTGTGCATCCCAGGGGAGTGGCCTTCTAAAGTTCTACCCTGACAGGTTGTCATCATTTTGCATATTTGGTAACACCAGACACTGGCGAAAAGAGGCTGCTGTCTCACACACCCTCAGCACTTAGGGCTTCAAAGCCGAGAAGTGAGTAGGAGGCACTGAGCTCCCCTTGGGGAATTGTGGCATCTGGACTTCAGTTGTGTGGGAAGTGTGGTGTCACTCTTTAGTGCCTCTGAGTGTGTTGCTTTTATAATGAATTCTAACTGTGGGGACTAGCCCACTGCTTTCTCAGGGGGAAGTGACTGTCTTTGCTCGATGGCTTACTAAATACTATTACCACCATTAAGTTTGGTACAGAATTCTGGTGTTTTTTATGAGCTTCACGTCTCACCTCCTCAGTTCATGGAGATGAAAAGCTCTCTCTTCTCAAAAATTTCTTCTTGGATGAATGGGACTCACCAGTGGCTGTCATTATTTTGACCTAATCTGAAGATTCTAAGTCTTGACGTATCTCATCTAATTGTTCTTGTTCTAATATACAAAGCTCTCAACTCCAACTGCACATTTATATCTCCTGGAGAGCTTTTCCAAAGCAGCAGTGTCTAGGCCCCAGTCCTAGGTGTTCAGTTTTAATTGGGCTGAAGTTGCCAGGGGCATTGCAATGAGAAGATTACCAGGTGACAATAAGGGGCATCTAGGTGAAGGACTACAGCTCTCGCACAAAACATCTTAAGCTTGAGCGTGCACCCCAGAGACCTGGAGGAACTGTTGCAACACATTTCTGATCATAAGGTGTAGAGGGTGGGCCTGATAATTTATTTTTCTAACAAGTTCCCAGGTGATGTTGATGCTGCTGGTCTAGGGACCATGCCTGAAGAGACACTGCTCTAATATGACCTATTTTCCTCCCTCCAATATTCATTGGAAATGGAGGATTATCTGGGCACATTCTCAGTTCTTTACCTTCTGAATTTAAAAGGCTTCTCCAGTCTATAAAATCTAGTATCTTCCAATACACATTTAATAAACCATAAAATGACAAAGATTTCAAACATATTCCTTTATACTCATACATTTATTTTTTGTGTGGTAAGAGAGACATGGCATGTGTAAAGACTTGACTGAAAATCCACACATCAGATGTGCTATTTGCTTTCTACCAGTACGAACTTCTCAAAATTGAATATTTGAAAGAAAACAAATAAACAAGGATCCAGAGTGAATGTCCTGGATTTTTCTCCTGGTCGTTTGAACCCTCTCTGCTGATCACAGAATAGCCATTTTTGACTACTGCTTTATTGGAACCATGGAAAAATCCATTGTCCCAGCTCAAGTGTAGACTATGAGCTATCTACTGGAGTCATTGCCTAGGCATAGAACCATATGTGGAAATTCAGCA
>NW_006159712.1:1930230-1934368 GCF_000334495.1 Tupaia belangeri chinensis | reverse complement strand
GGATGCAAGCTTCCCTTTGGGAGGCTTGGTGTGTTTGGGAGATGGAAAAAGATGCTTGTCTTCAGTTGTTTGGGTAATGATATAGCCCAGCACAGCAGGCTTAGCTTATTCTTTGTAAACCAGGGTGGCTGTGACTCAGGGGGAGATGCTTGCTTAGCCTGGGCACTGGTATATTTTTTTTAAATAGGAGTGTTAAATTTCCTCACCAGCTTGCTGGAGTTGCACTTAGCATATGAAAAGAATCAGTTTGGGTGAAGGATAAAAGGCCTGACTTCTGCCTCTATTAACTCCTTTTCTCCCCCTCACTGAACAAGTTTAGTTGTCAACTCCACTTACTTTGAAAGGCAGCTTCACACTGGCTTCATTCTGTGCCTCACCGGCTGCTGAGTAACTCATAAAATTTAATTTTGCACCAGACCCGGAGGGAGCTGGTTTTTTCCCCCGTCTTAAAACAGGGTTTTTGTTTTTATATTTCATTTTCTAAGAGATGAGAGAGTCATCGTTTTGTACCCTGCTTAGCAGCCATAAATTTGGTAAAAATGACTCCTGACTCTGCAGAGGAAGTGGTACTGCCTGAATCTTAGCCATGGAGGTAGGGAATGCCTGGAATCACCTTTGTAAAACGTTGCCTAAACCTGGGGTGAGGTGTTTACCAAGGTACTCTATCAGTCATGAATGGTTTGAGGATTTGGATATTTTTATTCATTAACATAGACACTGGTAGGGAGAGCTTTAGCTTATGTTGTTTATCTTGCTCGAATGTTCTCCCAGGTTCCCACTTTGTCTATACGGATAGAATCCTGAACTCCTTTCAGGTCAAGCTCAGATAACACTTCCTTTCTAAGATTTTCTCAATTCTGTACCCTCTTCTCTCTCCGTCTCCAGACTGCATTAGGGATTTTCTTGTCCGTGTTTTTGTAACTGTGCTCACACTGATATTTCAGCACCAGTCATTTTGTGTTATACTCTTCTGTGTGTGTGTCCTCTTGCCAGGCTTTGGGTGCAGAAACTCAGAGAGCAAACAATACCTACCTTTACTGCCTTCACCTCCAAAGGGCTTGCACTTTAGGCCTTACCTCTCTCCCACTCCACCTGCACTCTCTATCCTCCTGCTCCAGCAAAATTCTTCTATTCCTCAAGTGCGCCACACTCTCACTTCTGAGATGCTATGAATGCTATTTGCACTGCCCGGATGCATCCTCTGCTCTTCACCTACTAAATCATACCTAACATTCAAAAGTCAGATTAAATGTCACTCTCCCCAGGAAGCCTTCTCTGATCCTATCCCCATGCCTCTCTCATGTTCCCAGGAGCTGCTCCTGCCTGCTCTGCTGTAGCACCTGTGTTGTCCCCCTCCAAGACTCTTTGCCTGCAGAACTGTGGGTGCTGTTAGGGTAGAGATCAACTGTCCCTGCCTTTGCAGTTTTCCCTTGCCCTTGGCCACCCTATCATGGTGTCTGGCTCACGAAGCCATTTGTTCAAGGAAGGAATACATGAATCAATCTGACTCACCCAAATCAATGGCAGGACCTTACTTCTCCCTGGGATTTTCTGCTCTGAGAGCTAGAAGGCAATTCTCTTTTCTCCTTGTGCAGTGCAGAGTTTTGAATTAATCACAATCTCAGTTCATAACATAATTCTCATTAGTTTTTGCAAGACTTTTCCTTGTTTCTTGTGTTTATTGATTTTTATTTATTTAATATTATAATTATTAATATTATTATTATTATTGTTATTTTAATTGCTATATGGCATGAGCACTCACCAGAGACAGACAGGGAGAGAAAAAGAGAAAGAGAGAGACAAAGTGAGAAACAAGATGCCAGGTCCAGGACTTGAACTCTGGTCATGTGTGTATGTGTGTACTTTGTCAAAAGCCAAAATTTTATTGAATTGATCTTAATGATCTACCGACTTTTACTAGCAATTCTTGAATCAGGTACCATCTGATCTGAAAAACAGGAGGGAGGCTGGCCATGTAGTGCAGCTGTTAAGCCCCATGCACAGGGAGTCGGGTCTCACATGGCACAGGGCATGGGTGCACATGGCCGACTGTGATTTGAACCCCAGCCCTGGCAGTTTCAAAACACAGTAGGTACGTGTGCACATCTGCCTCAGATCCTGACAGGATGGAGAAGTGGAGGAAAAGGAAAAGAGTTTGTAGTATAACCATGGCCCTTGAGGAGTGCTCGTTCACTCTCTCACATACACTCTCTCTGTTTCTCTGGTGAGAACATGTGCCTTCTGGCAATAAAAAGGATAAATAGAAGGAGTTCTGTTGGGTATGGCAGAACAGTAGATTTTTGTAAGACAGCCTGAGCAGTAACGAGAAAGCAGAATAATGAAAAAAAAAAAAAAGGCACAGATTGGTTGAATCAGGCTTCTCTCCTTGCAAGAGTTAAAGCACAGGGAACTCCTCATGGTGGCTCAGGTAGACTGAACACATTTCAAACATTCCAATTGTTGCTGTGAAATTCCTGTTTTTAGGAAAAACTGGTCTGTTTGGAAATTTTCCTGTTTACTTAGGTTTCTGTTTGATGAATGGCACTTAGCAGCAGTGATTCCATATTGGTTTGTTCTATTGGGACCTAAATGCGAATGTAAAACAATGGCCTCATAATTTTATTTAACAATTTTTTACCTTTTATCCCTATTTTTTACTTCTACCTCCTTCTCCCCCATGGGTGATTTTTTTAATGTGTTGAATATTTATATTGTTTTTGATGCATATATGTCTTCTCTCTCTCTCACACACACATGCACCCATGCCTCTTTCTTAAAGAGAATCAGCTGCTGGAACCAGCAGTTAGTGTAATGGCTATGTCGCTGGATCCCCATGTAGTTGACCGCGGTTCAAGTCCTGGACCCGGTGGCTTAAACTCACACCGGGCGCGTGTGCGTGCATGCCCAAGATCCCAAGAGGAGAATGGAGGAGAAGGGATTGTGGTGTGGCCATCCCCCCTGGGGTGTGATTTCTCGCTTTCTCTCTGTATCTCTCTGTCTGTCTGGCGAGTACATGCGCCCTATTGAAAAACCTCTCCCAAAAAAAAAGAGAATCAGCTGCTGATCATAAAGGGCATTAGCACCTTCAGTTCTGCAGGGTCCTGATGGGTGGAGAAGGGGCTATGGAATCAGCAGGAGTCAACTAGACTACAGGGCATTTTTGGTCCAGTGCTACCCTATAATGCTGTGTTCGGGGACTTTCTGAAGTGCATCCTTGTGGCCTTCCTGAGTTGTTTGATAAATTCAGCAATCTGCCTGATGTAGGGTCTGATGTAGAATCAAAAAGAGGCTGTTATTCCCTCTTTGCATTGCCACTTAATTCCCAGGAATCAATACCACCCTGCAAAAGCAGCAAAGTTTTCTTCTAACTTGTCGGCTTTCTCATATTTCAAACAAAAGGCAGGGAAATGAGGTTCTCTGAAACTCTTTTGTTTGTGGTGCATTCCGGAGACTAGCTAATTTAGTCCAAACTTACAATTTCAGTGGATGAGAATCCCATAACTTCTGCTGTGTCCAGAGCCATTAGTTACCACCCTTTGTTCTCTCTCTGGCTTCCATGGTGCCTCTACTAAGCTACCAGAGTGACTTCTTTTTTTTTTTTTTGGAGAGGTTTTCGCTATAGGGCGCGCGCGCTCGCCAGACAGACAGAGACATAGAGACAGAAAGCGAGAAATCACCCCCCCCCAGGGGGGATGGTCACACCGCAATCCCTTCTCCTCCATTCTCCTCTTGGGATCTTGGGCACGCACGCACGCGCGCCCAGCGTGAGATTTAAGCCACCGGGTCCGAGACGCGAACCGCGGTCGACTACGTGGGAGCCCAGCGACATAGCCATTACGCTAACTGCTGGTTCCCCCAGAGTGACTTCTAATGGACGATGACATATTGTACATTTCACCAGCACCTTTTAACCTGCACAGCTTTCTTTGCATTACAGTTGCTGGTTTCTGGCTGCCATGTATAAAGTAGGTTTTATTATCCCCATATTACCAGTGAGAAAGTTGAGGCTCAGAGAGAGAGAGCAGGTGACAGTCAGGTTAGAGTTAGTAAAAGGCAAAGCCTGGAGAGAATCAGCCCAGCTCCCTGAAAAGTCAAGTGTCTCATATACCACTCCACCTTCCACCACTTCACATCT
>NW_006159712.1:1879975-1930199 GCF_000334495.1 Tupaia belangeri chinensis | reverse complement strand
CTGAAAGACGTGTTCCTTGGCGTCATCCCCCAGGTGGAGATCAGAGCACGAGTTCTAGAGTCAGAACACACATGGGTGTGCTGACTGCGTGTATTTAGAGAGCTCCTGTCTGGTAATCTCTGTATTGGGGCTATAGCTGGGAGCAGAGCAGGCGAAGTCCCAGCTCCACTTTTGATTAGCTGTGGAACCTTGGGAGACCATCTAACCTCTTGGTAATAGGGCTGCAGTTTGCCCAGGTGTGTCAGGATCTCGGGAAACAAGAACACCAGCAAAGACCTCCAGCATCATACCTGACATGTAATGCTTATTCGATACACACAGCTTTCCTTCTCTCCACACCATTCTACTTCTCTTCTGTGTTCCTTTCCCTATTCCCTATTCATCTGAACCATCCCTATCATTTAAAGATGGCAAAGGGCCAAGTGGCTTTCTGAAAGAATAGTAGACAGGTCCTGAGCCTCGTGAGGCTCTGCAGCCTCGTCAACATTGAAGGCATTCCCCAAGCCAGCCCTGGTGGCAGCCAGATGCTTTGGAGCCTCCTCAAGCTCCACAGGAGGCTTGCCAGGAAGCAGCAGATGCTGGGCTGGAGGAAAGCCTTCCCTGCAGGGTATCTGGACCATGTAGGGGCTCCTGGAGGGGTTGGAGAAAAGTGTCATGTTGCCAGTCCAGGGACTCCTTTGGGGTGTTCCAGAACTCCAGGGGTCATGATAACCACTGTGGGAGGTAGCATGTTGGAGCGATAGCATGGCTTATGTAGCTCATGAGAATCAAGTGTTGCATTTTTAGGAATGTGTGAGGCAGTTGTTAAATAACTACCATTATGAATAATTTACATAAATCTATAATTGAATAAATGATATTAAAATCCAAGGAAATAGGTACTCAAAACTCACAAACTGCCTAATTACCTTGCTATATTCTAATCTGCTTTATGTGCATGAGGTTATTTACATCCATTGTGTCTGCATCCTGGAATTACTGTTTAAGGCTCTACTACAATGTCTGGGAATCAACCATGAAGGGAACATTCATGCCAAAGAAATTGGCAAACATTTTATATCCGGTCTTTACATCTCTTCTTCCTGGAGAGCCAATAGACAAACATCTGCCAGCACACCACTGCCAGAGATTCAAAGGAATCACCCAAAACAAGAAAAAACCCAGAGGCCCAGGGGAGCTGCCCACGTACTTTTCTCCTCAGCAAACTCCAAACCTGCTTCCACCTGAGAGTTCTCATGGGACCGGTCCAAGAGTGTGTGCTCTAGGGAGGTAGCGATTGTAAGATAAACTAGATCCTCAGCCTAGACTGGGGAGCAGAGATGCCCACGTTCCGGGGCAGGGACAGCCTTGCTGCGGTGGGAATGCTGCCAAGAACGCACCTCAGTCTAATTGTAAGGAAACCTCAGACAAACCCACACCGAGGAGTATGGAACAATAGACTAGGCAGGACTCCTCGGTGTAGTTAGGGTCTTGAGAGATGAGGGTACACCGAGGCAATGTCACAGATTGGAGGGGACTGAGGAAACTTGACAACTAACTTTTCTTATGACAATTCTTACTGATTGGCAATGGCTTTTTCTTCCCTAATAGTGTTGAGAATGTTGAATTGCTACAAAGACCTGCTAGAAAGAGCCCTAATTCCTGCAGTAGGTGAAAGGTGGGAGTGAAGAGTGGGGTACCGGAGATTCACTATGCCTAATCTAGATGTCTTCTCCTACAGACAGGGAAAGGCAGGCAGGAGGGGGCAGCTCCTATCTTTTATGCCTGAAGGTTTTACTGTTAAATAGGATTTAAAAGTTATTTAAGTTGGTTGATGGGGCCAGCAGACAGTGTGATGGTTATGTTGTTAGACTCCCATGTAGTTGACTGTGGTTTGAGTCCCTGTCCCAATAGCTTAAAACTCACACTGGGTATGTGTGTGGGCATGCCCAAAATCCTGAGAGGAGAATGGAGAAGGGATTGTGGCATGGCCATCCCCCCGGGGACTGATTTCTTGCTTTCTGTCTTTCTCTGTATCTAAGGTGAATGCACGTGCCCTATTGCAAAAATCTCTCTTAAAAAAAAAAAAAAAAGAAAGAAAGGAAGAAAGTTGATTAATAGGCGAACACTACTGTATTCATTGTTATAAAGAAGAATCACTGAAAGTTACTGAAACAATGGACAAACACATGAGAAATAAGATATTTGCATAGTCTTAAAATATTTTCCCTAAGTATTCACTTATTTTTTTAAGAATTATTTTATTTAACTTTATTTATTTATTTATTTTCATTTGACCAGAGGGGCAGAATGAGAGAGAGAGAGAAAGAGATTGAAAGTGAGAAAGCAAGCCTCCAGGTCCAGGACTCGAACCGCGGTCAACCATGTGGGAGTCCAGTGCTTTTAACCACCACGCCACCTGCTGGCTCCAGTATTCACAACTGATGGCACAGAGAAAAATAGTAACTTTACAGCTGAGAGAGCTGGTGGACACTGCCCTGACCGAGTGAAGGAAGAACGATCACAATGAGACAAATCATTGGGTGCTGCCTGATGCCACGTTCAGGGGCAGGGACAGTCTCGCTGCAGTGGGAATGTTGCCAAGAACGCACCTCAGTCTAATCGTAAGGAAACCTCAGACAAACCCACACCGAGGAGTATGGAACAATAGACTAGGCAGGACTCCTCGGTGTAGTTAGGGTCTTGAGAGATGAGGGTACACCGAGGCAATGTCACAGATTGGAGGGGACTGAGGAAACTAATTTTAGAGTGGGATCTCAAATGGCTCTATGGATCAGAAAATGAACATCAGAAGGAAAGCTGGAAAAATTAGAATTAAATCTGTGGTTTACTTCATAATATTGTATCAAAGTGAACTTCCTAGTTTGATCATTGCATTCTGGTTATGTAAGACATTAGCAATAAGGGATGCTGGGGGGGAGGTACACAGGAACTGTCTGTCCTATTTTTGCAACTTTTTTTTTTAAGTCTAGCATTATTTCAAATTAAATAGTTTTTAAGGAGCTTATTTTTGAAGTATTTAAGGGATTATTACTCACATACAAAGAATGAGTTTTGAAGGTGAGCAGTTCCCCAAAGTACACCTGTTCCGACGTGAAAAGATACTGATAGATGAGAGGTTTTCTGTGCTTTCTGAGTTAGAAAAACAAAGTCCGCAGAGAAATGACTAGCCTTGCCAAGTATTCCACTTACAGAATTCCTATTAACTGCCGCCATCAGTCGGGGCGGGGCGAGGTGTCAATGTAACCTTCTGCCAAAAGCATGGTTAGGCAATTATTTGACTAAAGCATCATGTAGCATGCATGAACCCAGGACTGGGCTCTGGAGCCTGGGGACATTGAGCACATGAAAACCTGTCCTGGTCTCAAGCACCTTGAAGGTCACAGCATTTCACATGAGCCATGTGGCTGCAGTATTTCCTGGGCTTGGGTATGGGGCTAGTGGGTGGTTGGCATTGCTGCCTAGATGGGCTTTAGGTCATTTATTCTCGGGGGATCCAGCTGGAAAATTAGAAGATAGCTTTTGTTGATGGTTGGCTAGAACTCCCCCCAATAAAATTAATAATCCATCACATTCTGTTTTATCAGCACCAACTAGAAATACTGTTGAAGGTGTGCTCCAGTATTCCTTTCCAGGCCATGCCCAAGGGTTAAAGGAGTTCACCTGCAGCCATTATGACCTCTCCACACTCGCTGCCTCCCATCCTCTATCCCACGCCCTTCTTGATTGTCTCTGGGCCAGGATGAGGGAGAGGCAGTTACCTGGGGGGTGAGGACAAAGTATAGGTGGGCACCAAAAATTCAGAAATAAAGAAAAATAATATTTAAATGTAGCATTAAGAAAACACACACACACAATATTTTGTGCCAGACAGTGTTGCAGTGGTGGGACAACTGGACTCGCATGAGAAGGGTTCTAGTTGGCGTCTTGGGGCTTCCCTGAGCATGCTGGGCATGCACCTGTGAACATGGCTGGTGAGACTAGGAGTGGATCCAGGCATGAGGACTACATTGAGGGTGCCTGTCTCTCCCTCTTTCTCTTTTATCTCTCTCTCTCATGGAAGACACAAATAAATAAACTTTAAAAAAATTGACATTTTGATGTCTTGTTTATCATAAAGTTTTTGCACTAATTTTTAATTGAAAAGTATCACATTGTGGTTTTTGGGGGGGAGAATTTTGCTGTAGGGTGCTTGTGCTTGCCAGAGAGACAGAGAAAAAATGTGAAATCACCCGCTAGAGGAGATGGCCATGCCACAATCCCTTCTCCTCCTTTTCTATTTTGGGATTTGGGGCATGCATACACATGTGCCTGGTGTGCCTCAAGCCCTGGATCCAGGACTTGAACCCCTGCATTTAATTTTGTTTGTCCAAACTAGGGGGCTTTTGTTTTTGGTGGTCACCCCCTTCAATTTTGGCACTGAGGCAAGCATCTGACTAACATCACTCCCTCACCTGAGTCTTGGCCCTGCATGGTACTTCTTATCAACCCTGGGTACCATGCAGTAACAAAGCAGGGCTCTGACTCAAATGAGTATGGCAGCTTGCAGGAGTGGAGAGGGTACCTATCCATTCTTCCTCCAAGACTGTGGAGTGGTTGTGGAAGATTTCAGTCTGCAGGGAGCCCTTGCATTAAAGCACTAGATGAATGGAACAGCCATTTACACTCTAAACCTTCACTGGGCCAGCCACTTGCTTTCTAAAAAGCATTTCTTGCATAATGTTGGAATTAAATCTCCCCTTCGCAGCTGGGAGGCATGAGCTAATAGCCTGCTCAGCAGCAGAAAAATATAGCTATGTTTGGTCCAGGTTACAGTTACTGAGGGAACTATAACTTTGATTTGCTCAACTGGTGTAAATGTAAATCCTTAAGTGAAATGTGTTAAGTGAGAAAAGAGGGGCTCTGTTTTCAAGGATGCTTTGGCTCCGTCTGTAGAGCCCAGCTGTCATATACCATCTAGGGGCAGCGCCCAAGGACTGTACCAGAGGAACTTCCAGTTCATAATCCAAGAGCTCTAGGATGGACATTTGCTCAGGGAGATTTTAGATAACATTTGTCTCTGAGGCAAATACAATTGATTTAGCAGCTCAGGTTGGAAGATGTAAAAAGTTTAAGTTCAGCATCGTTTCTCTAAGCAACCTAGCATGCGAAAGTCATCTTTGACTCTCTATTTCCCTTTTTATTTTTCTACCTGGAATTTATACTCAGCTTAGCTTTTCTCTCCAACCACATTCCCTACTGTTTTCAGTTGGCGTTTTCATTCTAGCAAGGCTGGTTTCGCTCTCCCACCAAGACTTCATGCTTTGTCATTTATCCTGTTTCTTCTACATGGAAGAACTCTTTTTTCTTAAGTTTCTTTCTGCCTTTCTTTGAGAGAGGGAAAGGGGGTGGGGTGGGGGAGACATCCCTGATAAGGTCTTGCCATGCTGCAATCCTACTCCCGAAACTTTCCTGCTAACCAGGATCTGAATGCTGGGACTTCCCATATGGCTCCAGTATTGCACAGAGATGCCCTGCCTGCATCACTGCAGCCAGGCCATGGAAGGCCCTCTTTTCTTCCTTCTGCCTATTCTGGAAGCCTCCAGCTTAGTAGTTCACAACCTGAATCTAGCGCACAGATATATTTTGTTTGGCCTCCAGAATTATTTAGTAAAACCCACAGTCCACTACTTCCTATTATTTTTTAGATGATCGTATTCACACTTTTATATTATCTGCCTTGCCATTACAGACGTCTGAATTGTGATCCCTGAGAGCTAAACCCTGCCTTTCCTAGTAGGCCCTACCCAGTCTCTCCTTCTATTAAGAAATCATCCCAGATATGTGTGTGTGTGTGTGTGTGTGTGTGTGTGTGTGTGTGTGTATTTACCTTCTCTGCTATATTCTGACAACTTTGGGCTTTATCAAAGAATTGGACACTCATTTATGTTCAGTTTTACATTTCCTCATGTCATGTCAGGCCTTTCTGATGCATGCTGAGACAGACTAACTTGTTGTTGTTGTTTCCCTTTTCGACTAAAGTACTATCCACTAGTTCACTGAATATTAAGCAAGCACCTACTGCTCGTCAGGTACCACACTAGGCAGTGGGAATACAAACATAATTAAGACAAGCTACTCCTTCTTCCAGATGACGCTGGAAGACCTTATTTCCCAGCATTCCCAACTCTAATCTGTGGACTTAGGGCTCTCTATTTCTAAGTGCACCTTTCTCCATGGCTAATACTCATCCCACTACAATGAGCTTTCTCTGAATGTTTAAACATAGCTCCTTTAAAGCCAAGGTTACTTTCCCTTATCTCTGACCCACGTGACCTGCTTTGCAGATGTGTCCATCTCTCTGCTGGAAAACTGGCAGATGCTCTTCTGTGGGTGCCCTGTGTCTGGTTTACAGTTGCTCTAAGGCTAGGGCTGATCCAGTCCTGATTCTCTTGTGTTTTCTACACTGCCTGGGCAGAGTGCCGGACTCTGAGCAGATACTCAATAGCTAATTTCTATAGTTGTATTGATCCTCCCATCTTTGATAGTCTACTTTCTAGAAATACTTGCTGACATGAATATTTTTTTTCTACTCAGCAGAACCTAATAAGAAAGGTAAATCTGCCGTAGGTGCATTAAAATGTAGAAAAGCAGGGACCAATTCCAAAGACTACTGTACTCTCAAACTTTCTTATATATCAGTTTAGAACGCAGCATCCATTTCCCCATAGAAACAATCCCTCCCTGGTGGTTGCATCCCCAGGTCAGCCCATGGGAGTGTGCTCCATCTGGGACGGGGCAGCAGCTCCCACCTACTTCTCTTCCCTGCCTAAACATGTGTGAACTTTGGATGTATGCCACCGTCAATGACACCACACTTCGCTCCCCTTCTCATGCCTGCCTTCTCGCCTTGATAAGTCCGTGAGCGCCAAGATCGCAAGTGGCTTGCATGCTGTTGTATCCCAGTACTGTGTCTAGTGCGTACTGAGAAGTCAATCAGTATTGCTGATTTACACTGAGTTAAATTAGAGTTGAAAGTTTATAGATTTGAAATATATAGCCATGGATTGAAATCCCAATGTCACCATGAACTAGCTGTGCGATATTGGGGTGATAATGGGGAAATTCCCAGCCTCTCTGAGCCATAGCTACCTTGCTAAAATATTTTGTTTATCATAACCACCAAATTGCTGACCATGTCATTAATACCTGATCTATGTTTTGCTCTGTCTTTCTCCCTTATCCCAATGTATTACTTCAAAAAGTGCTTGATTAATGAATGCATGATGTGTGTTTTTAATACTTTACTGGTTAAGGTAATGGTGACAGTGAAAGTGACATTTGATGTCAGGCCTTTCAGCAACTCGAGGGACAGATGTGGATTTATTTCTAGCTCTAGCTATAACAGCCTGTGTAGTCTGAGGCAGATCACCCAAACATTTCTGTGAAAGAGTAACAAAGAATTTCAGTTCTTTCCAAGCTTTGCCATCTATGCTTTGTTAAATTCAGGGAAGTGACTATAAATGCACAGTGTTCTGGGAGTGGAGCCCAAAGGTTAAATTTATTTGAATTCAATTTTGTGTCTTATGTTCATTATTCATGCATCTTTTATATTCTAATTTATGATAGATCTGTGTTTTCAAAATATTAGTATGTTATTCATGAGTCACACACTAATGAATTCCTGCTATGAGCCAAACATTGTGCAAGCTCTTTATATACGAAAGTCAATTGAATTTTACCACAGTCCTGTGAGTAAGGTGTCATCATCCCCACGTGACTGATGAGCAAACTGAGAGTCACAGCAATTTAAATTAATAGGTTCAGGTGACAGAGAAGGTCCGCTATCGAGCCAGAACTGTCTAAGTCCAAACTTTCCCCTTACAACTCATCAAAGGCTAAGTAAAAACAGAGACTTCTTTTGGCCATCAAGAACATTGATAAAAATGCTCACAGCACATTCACTGGAAGAACACAACACAAATTGTGCACGTTCCAGAGGTTCTGCAAGCATAAGGCCTGAAAGCATCATAGAAGAATGAGAAGCCAAAAATGCGCACATGTGGAATTATGGATATACTATTTCATTTTTGTTTCTGGTAATGTTTGTGCAGTAAATAATAACTATTTTAAAGGAATACCTTGCATAATTTAGATGTGTAATCTGAATGGAAAAAGAGAGAGTTGATTTTGTTAGACACTATATTTCATCCTACACAGTGTGGCAAGGCATTGGAAATGTGAAAATGCAGGCAAGACTGGCCTGGTTGCCATCTCCCTCTGCTTGACAAGCATTGTTGTGGCTGCGGTTAGTAGCAACAGGAAGACATGCCTCAAAGAGCCTTGTGGGGAGACACTAGAAGCCCAGTGAGCAGAGTTTGAAAGTACAATATCTTTTTTTTTTCCCCTATGAATAGAACCAATCTTTGGGGAATGGAATGGAGGCTTTCATATCTGGGAGCAAGGAATACCATGATTCACTGAAGATAGGAGAGGAAAAGTTTCAACCTTCCAAAAATAACCCTAGAAAACTAGTTATCTATCCACTTGAAATCCATCCTGAAAGACGAGTCACAACACCTCAGTCTCTTGGTTATATGGTAAAAGGTGAAAGAAGAGGAGATAGTGTGTGTATGTGTGTGTGTGTATATGTACGTGTGTGTACACACACTCACACACACATATGTATATAAACAAAAAGCACGAAGTTGCCAACATCTTTGTTTTTTAAGACTAGATGACAGTGCATCTATCATTTTACATCAAACTCTGATTGATAAGATGTAAAGTGGATCTAGGCAGTGTCATTCACTCATCCATTCATCTTTCCATATGTCTGTCCAACCACCCTCCCCAACTGACACACTCATTTCACATGTATTTAGTAACACTCCGTGTCCAGCATGATGCTACACTTTGAACTTTCAAGACTGAAAGATGTGGTTTCCTGCTCCAGAGAAGTGTGAACAGTTTTGCAGGAACTTGAAGAGAAGAACAACCAGCTTGTCCTGGAATGGAGGGGGAAGGATTGGAGTGTTTGAGACAGGAAAGACTTCCCAAAGGTAATGATTGAGCTGAGTTTTTGACTGGTGAGTTGAACTTTGGCAGGTGACGAGGGGGAAATCTCAGATGTTCATGAAAACACATTCTCATCGTCTCACGGCCAGTTGTTCTCTGTGAGGAGGACGAGCTGCCCAGGACCAGCTGGATCAGGGCTTCAGAGAAATGAAACCTCATCAGACATAGAGGACTAAACTCCCTCAGGGAGTCACTTGCAGTCCAAGTCAAGGCAAAGGCATGTTGCTTTAGGAAGCCACCAGGATTATGGCAGGTTGTAATCCAGGGAGCAAGCGTGAATCCAGAATGGTCAGTCAGAGTGAGACTTGACTCAGATCCAGGGAAAGGGGTTGGTAGAAAGGATCTAGATAGGTTAGTTATGTGTTAAATTTTTTTTAATTTATCAATTTATTTCTTCCATGAGAAAGAGTGGCATCTTCAATAGTATCTTCATACCACCATCTACCCCAGCCTCAGCCAGCCCAGATCATAGGCACACACATGTGCACCCGGCATGTACAAGAAGATTCTGGGATGTGACCCTGGGACCTTGCCACGCGGATTCATTTGCATCACCATTATGCCATTGTCTGTCGCCCAGTACTGTGCTATTATTCCTAATATAGAAAAGCAAGCTCAGAATAAAGCTTTACACTTACAGCAAAGAGCTCGCCAGCACACATTTCTCCTTGCTGGTTCTGACAACACCCCCTCAGGACATCATCTCAGATTCTCCTGAACAGGCTATTCATTTCTTTTCTGAGTTTCCTCAGAACCCTGTGATTAACACTGAGGTCCTTTCCTTGTGTGCGATTCTTCCTGAGTCATAGGTTTGCTAACACCCTGTGGCCTCTTGGAAACAGGGGCTAGATATTTTGGTCTCTGCATCCCAGAGCCAGGGACAGAGCGTGGCACACAGTGAGTCAGGAGCACCAGCCTTGGCTGCGTGTGGGGATTTATGTGGAGAGCCTTCAAAAAACAGCAATGCTTGGACCTTATCGCCAGAGATTTAGAATTAGTTTGCGATGGAAGCTAGGCATAAATACATCAGTATATTAAGAAATTCCCCAGGTTATCCTAAAAGTGCAGCGATGTTCATAAACCCCTGAAGGAGAAGCTCAGAGAATGCTTCTGGGCTATTGAGTTATAACAGGCCATGTCCTGGCTGTCTCATTTTTGGAAGGGGTATTGGGGAGAAGTAGCCTGGTGTTCAGGGAGCTTTTCAAGGATCTAAGTCTACCCCAGGCCTATAGCACTGGGGCCAACGGTCACTACTAGGTGCTGCACACTTATCTGAAAGAATGTGGATTGACCACGTAGATTACCCTGCTCTAACCACCTGGCCTGGGCTGTCACGGGCTGAGAATAACTGGCCACACATTCATAGGGAAGGCTTTCCTGTTGGCCATCCAGTCAGGAAAGGATCAGTCGTGGGTTAAAGGTGGAGTCTCTGGATGGATCATAGAGGTTGAGTAGTGAGGTGGCCATCTTTCCATGCAGAATATCCTCCAGAACCTATAGATCAAATTCAAAAATTGGGAATAAATCAGGAAAAAGTAAACTATTTCTTTTCTCAAATGTATTGTAGATGCATAGATTGATCTGAAGAGTTAGTGGAGTTAAGTGGGAGTACACAGCCGAAACTTTCCAGAAAGAATTGAATTGAGGTGATGTTAAGTATGAGAGATGTAATAGACCTTTAAAACATGCTGAAATCTTTTGTTGTAATTAGAAAACAATGAAAAAAATCACACATGTTTTATCAACATTAAAACAAAGACACATACTCTGTGGTTCAGGGAAAGGCGAGAGAGAATTAGAGATAGAAAGAAGGGGGAGGAAGGAAGATGAAAGGAGGAAAAAGGAAGAGGAGTGAGAGAGAATAGGACAAAAAGTGGGAAAGAATGGGGGGAGAGTGGAGGGAGGATGAGCGAGAAAAGAAATACCTGAAGGAGAAGCTCAGAGAATACTTCTGGGCTATTGAGTTATAACAGGCCCTGTTCTGGCTGGGAGAGAAGGGGAGAGGAAGAGGAGAGAGAAGAGAGGAGGAACAACAGAAGGGGAGTGAGAAAGAGAGAGAGGGAGGGAGAGAAAAAGGAAAGAGAGGACAGAGAGGGAGAGAATGGGGAAAAGTGGGGAGTAGAAGCAAGGAGACAAAGTCAAGGGATAAAGAGAGAGAGAAAGGAGAGGGAGAGGGAGACGAGGGAGACTCTGCTTCTCAGGATGAGGCAAAGGCCCTTGTTCTAGTAAACAGCTGTTTCACCAGCACCACGGAGAAGGGCACATTCTCTATTGCTTATTCTTCTATACAGATGGGTTTCTGGAGAGTTTTAATTATATCTAATATGAGCTGGGAAAAAAATACATTGATATCTGTGTAACCACACGTGTAGACCAGAGGATACACATTTAATTCTCAGCTTTATTTATTTATTTATTTATTTATCCTGGCCAATTTTCTTGCATTAAAAATGGACACACTTCTATCCTTTCCCAGTAAATGTAAGGAGGTTCAAGGGTAAGATTGTAAAGCCTCCCACTGCTGTAATTTTTCTGAACTTTCTGGCATAATCGATCCCTAAGCAGACTGGTCAGCAAGAACAGCTGAATTCTGGCAGAGGCATGGGATATGGAAATGTTTCATGAGACCTATCTCCAAACTTGGTTTTGTGCCTGCTTCACTTGGAAGGAATTTGTGGGGAGAGTCCATTGTAAAAAATGGGGACAGTAATTTTGATTTGTGGAGACCCTGCTGAGGAAACTGTATCAGTCATCTCTGAATGAGCTGTCTGATGCCTATGTTCTCTCTCTGGAGGATGGCAGGATGATTAGGGGTATTTTCACTGTAGGAAAGAGGGGAGAAAATTGCATATATTTTTTGGTTTCTCTCTTTGCTTGTCTAAGAACCCCTTAATCTTTTGTGCAGGGTCAAATGGTGTTGAAGGCAGTTGAGGAAAACTGTGCCAGATTCTCCTTTCTGGTTCTACCCCTTCAACTCAGAATCTCTCCTCTGCCAGTTACCTGACATCTGTTGGCTTTCTAATTAATTAATTAAATGATATCTACATGCACCTAAAAAAATCATAGTGATTATTTATTCTGTGACAGGCGCTTGTGCTGGTGTTGAACTTAACACAGTGACACAGACTCAGTCCCTATCCTCAAGGAACTCACAGCTGATTCACAATCTGTTCAACAGTGCAAGGTGTGGATATGTTAGGACACTCTATGTTAGAGGGGCATACAGTTCAATATTTTAATGCTATAACTCAGGGCTGCACTTTAACAGCAGAGAATTCACCTTAAGTCCAAGGATAAAATTCTATCCATGAGATTTCAAATATCAATGAAGAGCTGAAAAATCGTTTAAGGTTGGGAGAATCATACTGGTCTCCACAGGCACCACTGGGGTCTGCTTGTGACTGAAACCACTCTGGGGTTGGAGATGAATCTGAGTGATAAAGCAGAGGCACAAAGTGAAAGGAGACCAAGGAACCAAGAGAAAAACCAGGTTGCCAATGGAGACGGAGGAGAGGAGGGAAGTACTGGAGGGAGGAAGGAAGCTCACTGGGAAGTCTGAAGATGGAGTGTGGAAGCCATTTCTTGGATAGCCATCAGGATGAATAATTGCAAAGGTTTTTTTTTTGTTGTTGTTGTTGGTGGTGGTTTTGTTTTGTTTTACCACCAAGCAGTCCTTTTCTAATCATATGCCCATAGATGCATATTTAAAAATATGTTGTTTCTGGGACCAGCAGGTAGTGTAATGGTTATGTCTCTGTCTCTCACATAATCAACTACAATTCGAGAACTGGACCTGGTGGCTTAAAACTCATGCCGGTTATGTATGTGTGTGTGCCCAAGGTCCCAAGAGGAGAAGAGGAGAGGGATTGAGGCATGACCATCACCTCTGGGGGGTGTGATTTCTCACTTTCTCTTTCACTGTCTCTGTCTCTCTCTCTCCCTGGTGAGCACATGTGCCCCTCTATAGCAAAAATCTCTCAAAATATGTATATACATATATATGCATACATATGTATTTCCAGACTTTGGGAGGTTTAATTTTTTCCACTCTGGAAGAAAATTCCAGTGTATTTTAATGAAGGCCCTTCAGAGCAACTTACAGGATCTGAATAAAGCAGTGTTTTGCTCTAAGCACAATGAGTTTCTTTTTGTCTTTTTTCTTCTTGTTGTATGCAATGATTTTATCGTGTTTTCTTTTTTGTCTGGTTGCTTTAATCTATTTTTTACCTGATAAGAAATGGATGTTAAAAGCATTTGGTAAATGAAATAAAATACTTCACAGTCGTGCCTTTTAAAAAGTAACCTGTGTTACTTCTGTGCTTGCCTGTCAGTTCAGTAACACTGGCAGCAGAGATCCAGCTTGTGAGCGCCACGCTTACATGAGTAGCCCATGCAGGGAGAGGGCGGTCTCAGCGGTGGAGTAAGAAGGTAGTAAGGGTCGTACCCACAGCAGTCTGACGCCCCCAGACGTAGGGTCTCTGGGTACGCATCCCTGGGATGTAGCCACTCAGTCTGCTGTGAACAAGATTGCAGACTCATGCTCACCTCTTTCCAAAGGGGAAGGAGTTCTATTTTCTTTATTATCATACCCAATTACTATGAAAATTTCTAAGCCATAACATGTAACATTATCTTTTAGCCTTATACCTCCCTTTCTTCCCTTGCCTTAGGGATACCGTTGTCCATGGCTTGCCATAGATTTTCCCCAGCTTTCTGAACATAGAAAAATACTTTTAAAAAATAAATGGGATTATATTATACATGATGGTCTGTAGTCTTTTCTTACAGGTTGAGAATATCTTTTTTAAGTCAAGACTTGTCTACCTCCTCCAACTCCAGAGTGGGAAAAAACCATCACAGATTTCCTGACTTGGGGACCTCTATCTTGCTTGTCACATTTGGATATATTAGCAATACAGTATTGCTAATAGGTTGTCGGAGAAGTCATGACATATTTTTCTATGCAAAAAATGCATCAGGACTTTTCTGACAACCCAACATAAACTGCTGTGCACACAAATGTTTGTTTTATGATATTCTTTGGACAATTTGTAGAATGATTTACCATCTACAAGATGCTGCCCTGTTCATCTGTTCTCCTATGTGATCCTGGAAATTGGAGGCAGTGGCACTTACTGACGGGACTGGAGTCAGGCAGGCCTGGGTTGGAATGTGAATTAGCATTTACATGACACGTGACCCCAGCCAAAGCCCTCATCTGTACTTCTATCCTTATAGAAGTATGTCTGTCATTTCACAGCTGTCTGCAGGAGTCCTTGGGGTAGTGTATGTAACAGGCCCAGCTTGGCAATGCAGTCAGTGCGAACTGCACTGCAGTGCTAGAAGTCACTGGCTGACCATGGTTCAGATCTCTACATTTAGCCTAAAAAAACCCTTTGGTATGAGTCTGCATAGCACAAGATCCAGAATAGTTAGAAGACTGGAGAAGGGGATTGTAGCAAGATAAGACACTGTCAGGGTGCTTTTCTCTCTTTCTAAAATAAAAACTTTAAAAAAGGGAAGAGTATGTAACAGTAAAAACTCAAAATATTGGGTCATTGGGAAAAGTCATGACATATCTTTGCTTAGAAAAATATTCCACATTTTTTGATAACCCTATGTACTAGCCATTAGTTTGGGAACTAGCTATAGTTTTTCAAAACAAATCTGACATTATATCGACATACAGATAAAGAAACTGAGGCCTAGAAGGTAAAATTGGTCAAAGCCATCACAGACGAGGCAAGAGCATAATTAATGGAAACTCCATAGTCTTTGTTCAAGTAGAAACTGTCTTTGCAGAGTATGTCTCTTAACACTGCAAACAGTTGCTAGAGAGGTTGTGAGGGTCTAAAGCACCCCTTCCCTCCCGGGACCTCTGCCACACTTTGTAATGGAATTAGGTGCAACTGAGCTGAGGTTCAGGCTCATCTACCTGTAAGTAACTTAGGCAAGTTACTATACTTTATAACCCTTCTGTTTTATATCTGGGGGTGCAATGGGGTTTTATAAAAAGCAAAGTAAGAATAAAATGTAAAGTCCAGAGACCAGCTGCTGGTGTGGTGGTTGAGGGCAACTGGATCCCACATGACTGACTACACAGTTTGAGTCCTGGACCTTGTGGCTTGAAAAACACAGTGGGCACATGTACATGCATGCCCAAAATCTCAAAAGGAGAAATGGAAGAAAAGGGGTTGTAATGTGACCATCCCCTATTGCGGTGAGAGGTGCTTTCTCACTTTCCCTCTTTCTGTGTTTCTTTCTGTCTCCCTCTGGTGAGTGCACATGCCCTATAGCAAAATTTAAAAAGAAAAAAAATCAAGTCTATATGCACAGTTTCTGGCATATAATAAGATTTCAAAACATATTAGGTAACAGCAGTGTCAGAAATCAAACCCACATCTTCTTTTCCTTTTTTTTTAGAAATCACCCCCCAGGGGGGCTGGCCACGCTGCAGTCTCCTCTCCTCCATCCTCCTCTCGGGACCCTGGGCATGCACACACATGTGCCCAGCATGAGTTTTTAAGCCACCAGGTCCGGGCCTCAAACTATGGTCGACCACATGGGAGTCCAGTGACACAACCACTACGCCAACTGCTAGCCCCCTTTTCCTTTTTTAATATCGTTCTGCCACCGATTCCAACTGTCCCTTTCTGAAGAAGGCGAATGCAAAGTGCAAGACTCATGGCAGCATGAAGGTACCCACGTCCTATCTGGGAAATAGGCATCACCCACTGAGTAGTAGAGGGAGAAGCGATAGACACAGCAACACCACCTGCCCAGCTTCCCTGGCCGCTGACTTCTGCTTCCAGAGCTGCCTCTGTCCTCAGCTGCCTCCACTGCTTGCCTCACAGAATGAGTGCTGGTGCAGTGACGTCTTTCTGGGTAGAAACGGGTTCAAACAGTTGAAAGAGGCAGATAATGCAAAACGTAGAACCTACTCCTATCACATTCCCTCTGAGGACCAGAATGTAGCTGGTGGCTACATTAGATGCTAGCTATTACTATCTTTTCAAAGGTAGATATTTTCCTTCTGGGGGACTGTTTGTGGTGCCTTCACGATAAGAAAAAAGACTTAACCATAGTAGGATGCACTGCTAAGATACTGCTGCTAGGAGGCCGAGGCCCGTGACGGGACCCAAGCTAAGCAGGTTGGGTGTGCCAGGCATGTGCCCAGAGTCCTTACCAATTGAAAGCCTGGGGCAGGAGTACCAAGACATGGTGAGACCCTGTCAAAAATCTCTTTCTCTTTTAAAAAAAATAAAGATGATAAAAAGACCTTTTATATAGAGCTGAAAACAGTAGTGGCTACTGATTATAGCTGTCTCCATTGCTAAGCTATGTAGTATTTCTCTTTTGTTTAAAAAATAGCCTTGTGGATTTGACTGTGTAGCTATGACCTTGTGATCTTAAGAAGCCTAAAGACAAAGCAGGCAGAGAAAGTGGGATTGTCCTTGGCATGAGCACAGGGCCAAGGCTGCCTACAAGCTGGAGCAGAGGTGCCTTCGGTCCAACCTTGCTCCGCAAAACTGGCTCTCATTCTGCTGTGGCTTTCATGACATTACCTGTGGCACATCCCAAGTCACATGGCCCAATATAAACAGCTGTGCACACAAATGTTTGTTTTATGATGTTCTTCGGACAATTCGTGGAATGATTTACCATCCACAAAATGCTGCCTTGTCCATTCATCCATTCTTCTCCCCAAACTGGTTATTCTTTGTGGAAGATTAGAGTTTGCATTAGCACCTCAGACACTTGCATAACACAATCACTTTTCCCTTATTTATTATATCAAATGTACTTTTAATACAATAAAGTCAATTATAAATATTTAAACATAAAGATTTAGAGTAAACTCCCTGTGGAAGATGTTACATACTTTACTCCCTCTTGAATATCTATGAAACAACAACAAGAAAAAGAGGGATTTTTTTGAAGGATGGTAGAAATCATACTGAAGGTAGTAAGTGGCTTCGGATACTCAAGAAAAGTGAGTCACATGCTAGTGGTGGAGAAAGCACAGGGCCCACCCAATCAAGGGCAAAGGCTTCCTGGAAGTTTCAGGAAATGCCAGGACCCAGGGCCCCTGGAAGTGGAAGTGAGCAAGAGGGGGTTCAAAGAAAAGCGTCAAGAGAATGTCTGATTCCATGCAGCTGAGTCACTGAAGATTTATTCTATAAAGGAGGTAAAACAGGACCTCTGGACTTGGAGACACCAGACAGTACTGAGGAGAACTATCCCATGCTCAAACAAGATTTCTATCTATGCAGCCCAGAGGCCGAAACCTCCAGCACTTTTCTCCCACTCATTCCTGGGAGCTGGCAGCAGGTCTTAACCCTTTAGGCAGGGGATCAGAGAATTCTTGTCTGTGGAATCCAAGCAGCCCAAGAACAAAAGGCTCTCATATATTGATATTTGCGTTTCTCTCAGTAAACGCCCCAACCAGATCACCCTGCAGCAAACCTCACAACGAGCTCTGCTCATCTGGCCAGAGTTGGCAGCCAGCTTTAGCAGCACCCCCACTAGAAGGAGAGCATACAACCACAGAGTAAAGAGAACTAAGGAGTAACTCTGACGTGGAAGAGACAGTGCAAAACGGGCAAACAGAAGAAGAACAACTTGGAGGAGAGACTGTGAGGCAAAACAAACTTTTAAAAAGCTGAGAAAGACCTTCAAAAAAATAGAACAGCCAATTATGAATCAGGAAATTGGTAGTATAAAACATAGTTAGAGTATAGAAGCAGTCTCAGGTTTTTTTCCAAATTGCTTTTTTTTGCTTTCAGGAAGTGAAAAGTTATGCAAGAAGTGGGAATTCGTCAGGCCAGCACTGCAGCCTAGTGTTTAAGGGAGTCAGATCCCACATGGCCAGCAGTGGTTAGAATCCTAGCTCCAGTGGCTTGAATATGCCAGGCGCATGTGAATATGTGCCCCAAATCCTGACAGGATGGAGAAGTGGTGGAGAAGGGATTGTAGCGTGACCAGGTTCAACTGGAGGGAGAGTGTTTTCTCCCTTGCTATCTCTCTGTCTCTTTTTGGTGAGGACATGTGCCCTATGACAATTAAAAGAAAAAAGAAAAAAATGAGTAGGAATTTGTTATAGTTTATAACATCAATGAGAATGGCAGCTACATAGTCAAAATATTGTCAATACTAATTATTAATCAAGCCAAAAATATTCTAGAACTTAACGGGAGGAAGAAGAAATGAGAAGGATGCATGTGCCTGATGGGGCCAGGGGCAGAAAAGAGTGCAAGTCTTAGCTTTTAGGGTGGACAGTTAGCACATAATGCCAACTGGTAAAAAGCAAAATGCTTTAAAAAATGGTAATACAAGCTAATTGTTGGCAGCATTATCATAAATAACAAAAATAACCCTGTAATAGCTAAAGAAATAAAGAAGCCCCTCTGGTAAAGGGGATAGCCAGGACGTTTTCCCCCCAAGGTTTTTGCCCCAGGGGACATGTGCTTCCCTGAGAGAGACAGTGAGATGGTGAGAAATCACCCTTCAGGAGGGATGACCATACCACAATCCTTTCTCCTCCATTTTCCTCATAGGATTTTGGGTACACCCACATGCACCTGGTGTAATCTTCAAGGCACCAGGTCCAGAAATAGAACCACTGTCTGCCATGTGAGAGACCAGCACTTTAACCACCCCGACACCTACTGGCCCCAAACATATTTTTTTATATGAACCTTGGAGATTTTTTTCAAAACAATGTAAATTTATAGCTTTGATAAAAATAAGCAATTTTTGTTAATCACCACTGTAAGCAGTCAGCATCACTCATGTAAATGGAAAATGCTCAGATTGTTAAAAAATATCATTTGGGGGCCAGCAGTTGGCATAATGGCTATGTCGCTGGACTGGACTCCCATGTAGTCGACCATGATTCGAGTCCCGGACCCAATGGCTTAAACTCAAGCCCAGCATGTATACACATGTGCCTAAGATCCTGAGAGGAGAATGGAGGAGAAGGGATTGAGGCATGGCCATCCTCCCTGGGAGGTGATTTCTTGCTTTCTAGCTCTCTGTCTCTATCTTTCTGGAGAGCACATATGCCCTATAGTAAAAACCTCTCCAAAAAATCATTTTATGTAATCAGATACGTACACATATCAATGTTTTATTTAACTGGCAACCTAGGGAAGAAGCTGAGCAATAAGTGAACTAGTTCAAAAGTGCTCAGGGTTCTTGATTTTTCAGTTTATTTATTTTTCCATGAGTGAGAGAGTCAGAGATACAGCACTCCTGACAGGGTCTTGGCACCATCATCTGCCCCCCAGCTCCAGCTAACTCAGGTCATAGGCCAGTGTGTGCTCAGCATACGCAGAGAGAGAGACACATCCCTGGACATGAGCCCAGAGCCTCCTCATGTAGCTCAGTTTGGCAAAGCAATCCACTGTGGGTTATTTTGCTCACATTTTCGAAGAGTCTTGTGTGTGTGTGTGTGTGTGTGTGTGTGTGTGTATAAGAAAAGATGTATATATGAAATTGTCATTAGGTGTAAAATAGGCAAACTTTTAAAAACCATAACCTTCTGCAAACCAGCAAACAAATGTCAAACTTTGTGTTATTTTTCTATAAGTTAACTTCTAAGCCTTCAGGGCTATAAAACTTCTGATTTCTAATCAGTTTGGGATGGTTAATTAAAAAAAATAAAGCTACATTTCTTGAGAGGGTAAAAAGACCCACAGGTGAGTTTATCACACAGGTGAGTTTATCAGAAATTTTCTATTAATGTGTTAAGCAGTCATTTTGCTTCATTTTCAAGTGTTGGATCCTCTTCTGGCATGCTTGCCATGAATCTAACCAACTTCAAAAATAGATACAATAAAAGCAAACAGTGTTGCTAATTTCTAACTAGATGCTGTTTGTCTACTGCTTGCTCTGACCAAGAGGACTTTCCTCTCTGTTAAAAAAAGTTTCCATGAAGGGAACCAGCAGTTAGCGTAATGGCTATGTCGCTGGACTCCCACGTAGTCGACCACGGTTTGTGTCCCGGACCCGGTGGCTTAAAACTCACGCCGGGCGCGTGTGCGTGTGTGCCCAAGATCCCGAGAGGAGAATGGAGGAGAAGGGATTGCGGCGTGACCATCCCCCCTGGGAGTGATTTCTCGCTTTCTGTCTCTATGTTTCTCTCTGTCTGTCTGGCGAGCACACACACCCTACAGTGAAAATCTCTCAAAAAAAAAAAAAAAGTTTCCATGAACTAGAGAGTTATTAAAGACATGTTAGGACCAAAGTGTGATTGTACTACTTGGTATTATCAGAAGGGTTAAAAGAATGATGAAAAAAAGACACACTTTTCACATAATTTGATTTAGTGTTATGAAATGTTGTTTGTACATTATTACTTAGAATCTCATATATGGTATGCTCTGTTTTGGAAATACTGTGGCAAATCAGTGCATTCTACAAAGTCCTGGGGCTTGTGTAGGGCCTGGAGTGAACCCAGAAGAAAGGGGTTGGCTCTGTCCTACCCCAAACCCCCACATGAGCCCTGTCCACTTCCAGCCCCCCCCATGACCCCTGCCCCCTTCCACCCCCCCTCCCAGCCATACCATGCTATATGGTGGACTTATGCGCACGACTTCATTTAAAGTCCCTTGCAGATATCCATAGCCTAACAGGGTCTTGGCACCATCATCTGCCCCCCAGCTCCAGCTAACTCAGGTCATAGGCCAGTGTGTGCTCAGCATACGCAGAGAGAGAGACACATCCCTGGACATGAGCCCAGAGCCTCCTCATGTAGCTCAGTTTGGCAAAGCAATCCACTGTGGGTTATTTTGCTCACATTTTCGAAGAGTCTTGTGTGTGTGTGTGTGTGTGTGTGTGTGTGTGTATAAGAAAAGATGTATATATGAAATTGTCATTAGGTGTAAAATAGGCAAACTTTTAAAAACCATAACCTTCTGCAAACCAGCAAACAAATGTCAAACTTTGTGTTATTTTTCTATAAGTTAACTTCTAAGCCTTCAGGGCTATAAAACTTCTGATTTCTAATCAGTTTGGGATGGTTAATTAAAAAAAATAAAGCTACATTTCTTGAGAGGGTAAAAAGACCCACAGGTGAGTTTATCACACAGGTGAGTTTATCAGAAATTTTCTATTAATGTGTTAAGCAGTCATTTTGCTTCATTTTCAAGTGTTGGATCCTCTTCTGGCATGCTTGCCATGAATCTAACCAACTTCAAAAATAGATACAATAAAAGCAAACAGTGTTGCTAATTTCTAACTAGATGCTGTTTGTCTACTGCTTGCTCTGACCAAGAGGACTTTCCTCTCTGTTAAAAAAAGTTTCCATGAAGGGAACCAGCAGTTAGCGTAATGGCTATGTCGCTGGACTCCCACGTAGTCGACCACGGTTTGTGTCCCGGACCCGGTGGCTTAAAACTCACGCCGGGCGCGTGTGCGTGTGTGCCCAAGATCCCGAGAGGAGAATGGAGGAGAAGGGATTGCGGCGTGACCATCCCCCCTGGGAGTGATTTCTCGCTTTCTGTCTCTATGTTTCTCTCTGTCTGTCTGGCGAGCACACACACCCTACAGTGAAAATCTCTCAAAAAAAAAAAAAAGTTTCCATGAACTAGAGAGTTATTAAAGACATGTTAGGACCAAAGTGTGATTGTACTACTTGGTATTATCAGAAGGGTTAAAAGAATGATGAAAAAAAGACACACTTTTCACATAATTTGATTTAGTGTTATGAAATGTTGTTTGTACATTATTACTTAGAATCTCATATATGGTATGCTCTGTTTTGGAAATACTGTGGCAAATCAGTGCATTCTACAAAGTCCTGGGGCTTGTGTAGGGCCTGGAGTGAACCCAGAAGAAAGGGGTTGGCTCTGTCCTACCCCAAACCCCCACATGAGCCCTGTCCACTTCCAGCCCTCCTTCCAGCCATACCATGCTATATGGTGGACTTATGCGCACGACTTCATTTAAAGTCCCTTGCAGATATCCATAGCCTACAATTATCAAAGGAAAAAAAAAATCACTACAATTTGCAGTGTGTTTAGATTGAATGGATTAATTTCTTTGCCAGGGCCATAATAGGAAGACTGATTTTGTCATTTCAATTACAAGCCACCGTTTAGTTCGGGCCCGGAAGACACTTTCTAGAGTTTCCCTCCACTTGCCTGGCACTGGAGCAATTAACAGTGGGTGATTTGTGCCTGCACTTTCACTGCTTAGCACAGGTTTGTCATCTTGAAAGTTTTCCATTTGCATATAAGCTATACATTCTTTGGGTGACATTTCGATATCACCCAGAGTTTAGATTATGCATTGCCTTGTACTGCACTTTCTGCTACGTGCTGGGAATCTCAAGTCCAGCCAAAATGCTGATGCAGACCAAGGGGAATGTGAGTTGTAGACACCCACTTAGTGAGGGTTTACTATGTGCCAGCCCTTAGAATTGAGTGTTTTACCTGCATTGCTGTATTCATGCCTTAAATCAATAACCTTGCGATTTTTATCGTTTGCCAGCTTTTATAAATTAAAAAAAAGAAAAGAAAAGAAAAAAACCCTGAAACTCAGAGAGGGAAAGTCATTTTCCCAAGGTCACCCAGCTCAAATTAGCAGAGCTGGGATTCACACTCAAGGCTATGTGATCTCATAACACTCTGCTACCCGACCTCCTATACTGGGAGCTTTCAGAGCGAAATGAATTGAATTTGACAGTTTTCTACTTTTAAATACCAAACTTTCTGAACAGTCTAATTGCTGTTCTTTGGACTAAGAGGAAATGGTTATTTAAGAGAAGCAAGTGGCAGGAGGTCAAGAGGAAAGGGGTTTAAATATCTCTATTGGTAGGGAAGAAATGTAGTCCTGGAAAAAAATAGCTTCAAAGGAAGCCATTATATAAATGGATGAAATTGCAAAGGAATGCAGAGAAGATAAGGGCGTAATGAATACATAGCACTGAAGATTTTTTAAAAGGGAAAGAAAAGATCAGAAGTCACTGAAGGAGCCAGAAATTGGCCCAACTAAAGGCAGTCTATCCATCCCAATAGATAGAAGGAGGCTGATGAAAGCCCAAAGTAGCATCCAGAGATTTGTGATCATGCTCAAGCCTGCCTGGGTGAGTTGGGTAAGGAGCAGACTCAAGCCAGACTACTGGGTTTGAATTCTTTTACCCTGGCTTCCTAGCTGGGTCACCCTGGACAAGTTGCTGAACTCCCCTAATGTTCTGTTTCCTCAACTGACCAATATTGCTCACCTCAATGTAAAATGAAATGAAGTGTTTAGCAGCATGCCAGGCATTCAGTAAGCATTTGAAAATGTTGGCTATTGCTATACCCATGAACATCATAGTCACATAATACAAGAAAGAAGAGATTACAAGTCAGAAAAAGGCTTGAAGAAGGCCGGCAGGGGACATGGAGGTTAAAGCAGCTGGATCTCATACAGCCAACTGTGTACCTTGAGTCCCAGACCCAGTGGCTTGAAAATCACACCAGGTGCATATGTATGCATGTCCAGAACCCTGAGAGGAGAATGGAGAAGGAAGTCAGGAGAGAGGTTCACCTTCAGCCAAGAAGTACCAGTATAGGCTGTCCTTCCTGCCCCAGAGCCTCAGGAAGGGAAATGGGGAGCTCAAGTCTAGAGGGAGTCTGTGGTCAGGCTAGACTTGAGGAGCTCAGGAACTTCTTTCTTAAAACATATGCTCTAGAGGAAGCTCCAGAGGCACAAATTCTACCGCTGGCTCCACAGGGGTAGATGCTTGTTGATTAGCCAAAGTGCCAAAGAAGTGAGTCTGAGGTAGAAAGAGAAAAAGCTCTTGGTCATCCATCTTTCAGTGCCAGTAATCATCGAAAGGATACTGGGAGGGGAGAACACACTTTAGTAAGCATGCCTTTCTTCTTCTGCATAAGCAACTCCATGGTTAGTTTTCATCACATAACCCTGGTGCCCACCAGGCTCCTCAAAGTGCTTCTAGAATTGATCTCTCCAGCCAGTGGTTTTCTGGTGTTGGTGCCTTCGCTCCACCATCACCTGTATAATCCATTCTCTGCATGAAATTCCTTACTTATTCCAGGTTAGATCTGCACTGTTAGATGAACAAACCAAGGTTCAGAGACATCATGTAACTTGGCCAATATAGTACAACTAAGTCATGTCTGATATAATTCTAGATGGTATCTAAACCAAAAACTCCTGATTCCAAAGCCTAAGTGAGCTCTGGACCACTACCTTATATTTATGGTGAAGAGAATTTCTGGTGCCCCCGTGCCAGGGGATGATAGCAATCAAGCTGCAACAATGATGGTGATGATGACAATGGTGATGGAGGTGGTAATAACCGTGGTTGGTGATAACCATGTCTGACCACTATTGTCTATGTCTTTGGATGATTGTGCAGGTACTGACGCAGTGTCCTGGCCATAACAGACTCTCTGACTGCATTGCAGGCTTTCACCTACCACCACACCCAAGAGATCATGGTCCAGCTACTTCGCACAGTGAACCGGACGGTCATCATGATGGGCCGGGACCACAGTCTGATTGTGAGTAGATTCCTTTTTCTTGTCAAATGTTTCAAACTGTTTCATGGTCTAGGGATGGATTTTTTGGAAGGCCACCACATGTGGAACTCCTGGCGCCATTTGTTGCTTTGTTTTTGGAGTATAAGGATCAGATGTTTCCTATCTTAAGTCGGAAGAACAGAAAATAAACAAGACTTAGGACTTGTCTACTCTACTGAGAGTACTAGCTGGGGTGTAATATCACTGGTAAAGAAGTGGGAGAAGCTTTTTGTAGGCGGGCAAGGTAGACTGTTCCACATACACATCCTTTGGGAATCCTTTCTTCTGTTCTGTAGTCAAGCAGTGCCCAGTCTCACTATAATCTTTTTTTTAAGGAGTTTTATTGTATATTAACCCCACCCATGGATTCCAATTAATTCAAGGTTCCACTAAGTGTACAGTTATTCTTTGGCACAAATCCTATATTCCGAAAACCAGGAGATTACTGTCCTGCAGTCTATTTTCCATCTCTAGATGTTGAATCCATCTCTAACCCTTTAACTGTCTGCAAATTTTGCTTTAAACCAAGGACCAAAAATTCAGATACTTATAGGGGTCAGTCACCACCATAAATGCACACATCAGACCACATCACTCCTCTCCTCAAACCTGCTAACAGTTTCCCATCTTGCTCCAATAAAATCCAAACTATCACTAGGCTCTGCTCCTTGCACACTCAGGCGTGTGTTCCTCCCGCACATAAAACATGGGTCCATTTGCTCTTCCCTTGGTATCTGAGGGCTTGTTCTCTCATTTTACTCTGGTCTGCACTGTCACCTCATCAGAGAGGCTTCCCTTCCCTGGCTATGCCATCGAGGACTCGGCACTTCTTCATCCTCTTTCAGCCTCTACACCTTAGTTCTCTATTTTCCTTAGTACTTGGCACCACCTGGGATATATGTCTCTTAGTTATTATTGTCTAGCTCTCCTCAGGAGAATATAAACTCCAGGAAAATATGCATTTTTTTTCTGTTTATTCGCTGCTGCCTTTGGGTCCTACCTACGATAGCACCTAGCATATACTAGGAGCTAAATAAATCTTTGTGAATGAACGAGTCAATGAATGAAATGTCCCAGGCAGGGACTCAAATGCTGAAAGAGGACAAATGCTACTCAGCTCTGAATGATTGACACCATGTGGGATTGGGCCATATGGTTGCTGTAACTCCTAATTTCTCAAGCAAAGCTGAAAATCCCCATACTTTAAATGAAAGTCCTGATGTAAGTGTTGGCACATGATTTTTAAAAAAGTGTGTTTGTAAACACTGAATGATCTCCCAAACAGCCCACTTCAGCTTTAAGAAAGCAATCAGGGATCTCTGCTTTAAATTGGTACAGTGTGAGTTAGGTTTGGGGATTTTGAATGACAATATATTTTAATCCTGGTTCAAGGAAATAAAACATAAGACACTGAGTTTTGTTTTAACAGTAGCTAGAGAAGGACTTGATCCCAAGAAGGAGCCCAGTGTAACAATCTTTTTTTTTTTTTTCCCTTCAATTGGTACTGTCAACTCATATCTACATATGTGGACTTAATGTAGGAGTGGACTTAGAAAAGTTCATGGAGAAAATGGCTTTAAAGTGTGAGTTTAGGCCAGCTGGTGGTTTGGGGTTTGAGGCTGCTGCATCCCACGTGCCTGACTGTGCAGTCCAGGTCCTGGACCCAGTGGCTTCAAGAACACACTGGTCTTGTGCGCGTGCATGCCCAAACTCCTGAGAGGAGAATGAAGTAAAAAGAATTATGCTGTGGTCATCTCCCTGGGTGGTGATTTCTCATTTCCCCCTCTCTCCCTGTCTCTCTCCATTGAAGGCATGCTCTCTATAGCAAAATTAAAATTAAAAAAAAAAAAGTAAAGTGTGAGTTTATTTTGGTGCAAGAAAAATCTATGCATAGCTTTTAAAAATACTATGTATTTTCCATGAACTTTTGGAAGACCCTCACGTAGTATTAAGATAAAGGAGCAACAACACACAGGGAGGACCCGCTGTGTAGGTTTTTTTTGCCCAGGCCAGAGTGCTGGGCAGACTGGTCTTTGTCATTTGTCTCACTTTCCACTCTTCCAACTTAGAAGCGTCCCCATTTCTTACTCAGTTACAAGCTTCCGTATCCATGATTTCTGTAACACACCTCAGATAAGCATTTTACGACCTCCCTAATCTTTATTCCTTCTCTTTGGTACAAGCTTAAAGATGACCATCAATCCATTTGGCTTATTCTGTATATAGCAGGCTCTTAGCTCTGTCTTTCCCTTAGAGCAGTCATTCTTTAAAATACTGCTTGGAGCATGGAAATCACCAAATAAATGGTGTCTATTATTATTATTTTTTTCCAATTGATACAATGAGTCTCTCTGTCCCTTTCCATTATCGATACAGGCCACTGATCACAATTTGACACTCATTCGCTACTGCCAGATTTCTGAGTCTTTCATGCGATGCTCTCCCCTGGTGACTCACCCTTCCAACACACACTTCCCAGGACTGCCCTGGTGATCCTTGCCAGGACACCCCCCAATTCTGTACGAGTCAGTGACTTCCTGAAAGCATTAGCTTCATCACACTCAGCCTCTGTGATCTGGTCTGGCCACCACCACCTTCCTCCAGTCCTTCCATCCACTTTTCACCATCAAAGTATCCAGCCAAGGTGATGCCTGGCACTTCCTTACTTTCATGCTAAGCCTAAACTTCTTTCTTTGTCAGGAATTCCCTTTTTTTTTTTTTTTCTGCCTTCTCAACCTATTGAAAACTTACCCAGGTCTTCAAAATTCAGCACTTATGTAGATGTTCTGACTGAGATCCCCCTCATTCTAAATTACACAGCTGTCTGCCTTTTAAAAAAAAAAACAGTTTTATTGAGGTAGTATATACATACTTTTACGTATTAACTATTGAATGTATTCAGTTCAATGGGGTTTCATAAATTTATACATCTGTGCAACCATCACCATAATTCAGTCGAGAACACTTCCAAAAGTCCCATCTGCAATCACTTGCCATCCCAGCTCTCTTCCCCTAAGCAACCTAACCTATCTTCCATCCTTATAGAATTGCCTTTTCTGGAAATTTCATATAAGTGAAATCATATAGCCCGGGGTCTTTTTGTATCGCCTCTTTCCTTAGCGCAATGTTTTTGAGGTTCACCCATATTTAAGGATGTATGGGTAATTCATTCCTTTTTATTGTGGCATAATATTATATAGTATGATTATGCCATATGTTGATCACCCATTCACTTTTTGATGGCTATTTAGAATGACTTCAGCTCTGGGCTATTATCAATGATGCTGCTTTGAACATTCACATACTAGTTTTATATGAATATATTTGATACAAATCTAAAAGTGGAACTTGCTGGGGCATATGGAAAGTGTATGTTTAACTTTATAAGAAACTGCCAAACTGTTTTTACTAGTGGCTGCACCACTTCAAACTCCCACCAGCAATTGTGCGAAGATTTTGTTTGTCCACATCCTCACTGATACTTAGTACTATCTGTCCTTAGGACCACGGCAATTCCAGTGGATTTTTAACAACTCTAGTGGCATCTCACTGTGGTCTCATTGGCATTTCTTGAAGATTAATGATTTTGTGCACTTTCTCATGTGCTCTGCTTCTTTTGTTGAGTCCTTTTTACCTATGAACCCATTGTAGCTCCTGTCTTACACCCTGAGACCTTTGAAAGTTAGTGCCTATCTTTAAACTGGAGTGATGAAATTAATAGACCTTCCATATAGAGTTGCCGTGAGAACCAAATGCAATAATGCAGAAAAAAGCAGTCACAGTGGGTTTCTTATACACTCTATTGCTTTATGTATTAATCTGGCCTTTTAAGAACACCTCTCATACTCTCAGCACAAAGACTCAGAAATGAATTAGGCCAGGTCTGTGTCCTCAAGAAAATCAGTACTCTTCCAGTGGAATGTCTTTCAAGTATCTAAAACTGACTGTACCCCGAACTCAGCTCCTCACCAGCTCCCTGAAGCCTACTCCACACTTGCCCTGAGTTGGAATCTCCACTTACGGAATTGGTCTCCTAGAACCAGAGCTGCCCTTGACCCCTTCTTCCCACTCTCCTGGCTGCCACTTTCAATCGCCCACCCACTCCTCCTGTTTCAGCACCTCTGGCCTCACTTGGTGCTGGATGGACTTGCCCCCACGCCCCACATCCTTGCCATTTGCTTTCAGAGCCCCTGTGTGTGGCTAGGTCGTTGTGCTTCTTATGCTTAGCATGTTAGAAGGTGATTTTCTATTTTTATGCTCCTTAGATCCCCTACGGAGGAGGACTGTGCTTTACTCATTCTTTTATCCTCAACAGCCAATAGGGTGCCTATCATACAGTGAATACTCAATAAATGTTTATTGAGCAGATGAATTAACTGATAAATAAATGAAATACTCTCTGAAAATGTTGCATCATTTCATACTTTCACAGTTTTGTATACGATTTTTCTTCAGATTGCTTTTCCTTCTTCAGTGAGCATGTTTTCTATCAGGAACCTATATTTAGGAAGTAAGGGAGCAATATAAGGAATTGCCTGTTCATGCAGTCCCTGTCCCCTGGCCTGATTCCAGAAGCCTTGCAGAAGTTCTGAGTTGCAAACAGTGTCATTAGTTGCAATGACTGGAGTTTGCTAGTGTAATTGCAACGATGAGAGTGCTGAGTACCTGGTGTCAGAATCATGTAGCAAGCATACCTCACTAGTAGCAAAAAGATGCATGGAATAGAAGGAAGAAACAGATTTTCCATAAGATACAGTTTCATTTTCAAAAAGCAGAGCTTTCTAGTGATTCCCAAAATAGAAAAATCTCCAAATTAAAGAAAATGATGTTGGAAAGTAATTACTCAGGGGTCAGAGGTCTCTGTCTTAGTGTTGAAGGCCGCAATTTAATTTTGAATTAAAATTTGACAAGAAGGAGAGATCCCCATTTTGCCTATCACTTTTAATTTTCCAGATGTGGTTTTTATTGGTTAGCTTCCATTGCCTGAAAGTATTAACCAATCAATATTTATGGCAAATGTCAGACATGTCTAGTTCTTCTGAAGTCCGGACAAGGCCCCCCTTGGAGGTGGGGTAGCTGCTTGCAATATTCCTTGCTCTACATGATTAAATAGTGACATCCTCCCCCATTATTTGCGCGAGTAGAACATTGTGCTAAAGACGATAGCTATTAAAATCACAGGACCCTGGGGCTAGCATGGATTCTTCTGCTCAGTGCATTGTATCGATCATTTACTAGAAATGACCACTCCTGATTTTTCTGTAGATCATCAATCAGATGGTGACAAATGAGCAAAAGGAAATTTTACAAAAACCAAAAGCAAAAGACTTTCACATTCCTGGTGCCCTCCTTTCCTCCCTTTGCCACAGTTTAATCTGTCAAATAACTGCTTGTTTACTTAAGTTATCAAAGAATTTGACTTTGCTAGTAAGAAGGGCAGAATGGTTTACTAGAATGGACATTGTGGATACGAGAGAATAGGAATCTCTGCACTCGCTCTGCAGAGAATTGGGGCTGTGCCTTTATGCCAATTTAACATCTCTAGACCTTGGTTTCTTCTGTGCAATGAGTTATATCATTTTTGAGATATTTTTCCTATATCTACATTTTCTGACATGGCCAATTCCTTTTCTCATTCCCTATCTCCCAAGTTCCTGAGTCAGGAACTTCAAATAGATTTTGCTTCCTGGGCTAACTCTGGTTGATTGGTAATGGCTGCCTATAGTACTGTGTGGAGAAAGATTTAGAGGCTACGTCTTGGCTCAGTGGGAAGAACTGCTGCACTGATTAGTGATGTCTGTCATAACAGGAGATTGGATAAAGGTGATATATGCAAGATACTTACAGATATGTATGCAGATCTTCAAGAAGTACGTGGAAAATACATACAGTGAGAAAAACGATTATGTGCAGAGTTCAATTGGTTTGCACCCAAATAAACTTGCACTTAAAAAAACAAATTATTACTTTTTTTTGTGAATGAGAGACAGAGAGAGAGATAGGAACCCCAACAGGGCCTTGAGGCTATGATCCATCCCCGTCCTTTAGACAGTACTGGATCATGGTCAAACACATGCCCACTCTATTCAGGAAAGTCTTTGGACTTGAAGTGAGCACATTCTTATGTGGGGTTGCCTTGTAGAGCATTGCATTTTACCTCTACACACCCTTCTGACCTCTAAATGTATATTTTTATTCCATTTTCCATAAACTTTTTGAAGTCCCCTTATAAATGGACTGAAAACATGGTGTTTTGATGGCCCAATCCCAAAGCTCTCTTGTATAACCAATGCTCTCTCCTATGTATTCTTGGTTTCTTTAAGTTGTGGTGTAGGAACAGAGAGTCGTGGAAAGAAATAATCTTGGAAGAGTCTGCCTTTTACTAGGAAATGGTTTCTACTTGCTACGTGCTATAGTTTATCAAATGTGCACCACACCATGATTTTATGTGCCCATAAGAAAGAGACGTGGTACCAATTACATGGTGACGCAGATTGTAATCTTCGTAGATGTTAAAAAATAAATATAAAAGAAGAAAGATTGACTCACAATCCCTACTGTGTGATGGATCACCTCTTGAGCTTCACATACAGGAATATCACTATTCCTTACTGTTTGGGAGACCGAACTGACCAGCAGAGGATGAGTGTCCGATCTGAAGCGACACCGCTAGGAGTCATGAGAAAGGACAGAACCGGGCCACCAGAATGTGTGTGCTCCTTGGGTCCTCTGTGCTTCCTTCTGGAAGATGCGGTCCAGCCCCATGGTCTCAGAGCAGTGCATGGAAACATTTCCAGGCCTCTTTGTGCACAGCGAGGGTGTGCCTCAGGGAGCCTTCCCCAACTGTCACATCCTGCTCCTGAGTACTCCAGAAAGGCTCTCCTCTCCTCCTACGTGCCCGGTGCTGGGGACAGACAATCCTCTAGGGAGAACCAACCGGGAACATGCACATTGCCAGAAGTTCTTGGAAGGAAAACGATCTGATCATTTTGTTAAAACTAGGATGTAGCTTTTATTCCGGGTAGTTAAAATAAGCCTCTGGGTGATATATTTTGAGCCTAATTGCCCCAGTTTTCACAGAGGAGTCTATTGAGTGATTAAATAAAGGTAAATGCAGTTGGCATCTTGCCAGTCCTAGAAATTCAGAGAGTTTGTTCAAAAAAAGGAAAAAAGTGGAAATCACCCCATCCTTCACTGCTTCCCCTCATAATGACACTGAAGATTCTGGGAAACATCTGTGTTATCAGAGAGCCGAGGCTTCAAAGCTCTGACTTCACTGTTCCTGGGACACCAAGTGGGAAGTGACCCGTTGTATGACCACTTAGAGTCAGACTGTGACAGTTAGTACCATTTCCTTCCAGCCCCTGCCCATCAAGAGCAGGTCAGTCTAGGACACGAGGAGGTGTCATTCTCAGCCAGAAGTAGTTGGTTAACTCTTGATGTTCACCCAGCAACTCGGCACCTTATTAAAAACAATATTTATGATAAAACTATCATTTATTAAATAAATATCCTGTATACCAGGCAAAGAGCTGAGCACTTTATATGTTTTCTGTTATTTAACCTGCATTGGGTACTTGTACTTGCATGGAAAGGTTATGTAACTTGCCTGTAGTCACACTGCTTACTAGTAGAAGAACTAGGATTGGAACTCATGAAGTACTGTATCCAGAGTCCTGGTCTTAAATAGCATGTTATACCTTCTACACTATTAATAACTGAAGTTGTTCTTCAGTAATCAAGTATTTCAAAGGTAATCGTGAGCACCCCAAACCCATTTCTGCTGAGCACTTCTGTGCCACCAGGCAACACTGCATCCTACAGGACACTCTCAGTGCTTGACTACTGAACAGGTGAAAGCTTTTTCTGCTTTTATTTACACACAGATCATCAAACTTCCCCTCTACTTGCAAGTGTCACTGCTGTTACCCTCATGTGACAATTGGGCCAGGAAGACAAGGGAAGAGAGACAGCTGCTGTTGAATAACTGGGCCACGTGGAGAAGGGACGCAGGGATGGGGGCACTGTCTACACAGGTGCACGTGGCAGTAATGGCAGCCGTTGGCACTCATGGGCACGTGTGTGACAGAGATGGTGCCAAGTGCTTTAAGGACATTATCAAATTTAATCTGTGAGATCGTCAAAAAATATTATTCTCTCTCAAAGGGGAAGCAGAGATCAGAGGGTTCAAGCAGTTGTCTCAGCTATGTGAGCCCGGTAAGGACATAGCTTGAATCCATATCAGACCAGGGTTGCCAGAACTCAGAGCCCATGTTCTTAAACATCGCAGTGTACAAGTCTGGGAAATTGTTTTGCTGAGGTAAGATTAATTTCAGAAGGTTCCTGAAAGACTATGCATGCATGTGTGTATGCACGTGTATGTGTATGTGCATGCATGAGCATGCACACACACACGTGGTGACAATTAGGGAGAGGATCAAATCAAGAAAAGAAATAGTAAAAATTATACAAGAGACCCGAAATCCCAGTCGGTAGTCAATAGGTGTCATCATTAGCTCAGGGTAGCTTGGTTGCTACTTACCAGGACACTGCGCTTTGGTGGACGTGAGCTTTGGTTGTGGACACATTGCTTCAATAAAGATTTTACTGATTGTGCATTAGTGAGTGCTTGGTCCAAAATATACTGTCTATCAAAAAAATGGATTAGTAATCAACTTCGAAGAAACCCACAGCGAATACGGGCAAAAGTCATTTATCAGGGTGGACTTCATGGAACTGGCTTCGGGCCTTGGATGCCGTGAAACATCTGAATAGATGGAGAGAAAGTGTTGGGGCAACCCAGGAGCAGAATTTCTTGCTTTATTCCACCTCATGGTCTGAAACTTCAGCCATTCCTTAGGCCGTCTTAGTGCCCTAGTGAGTTTGTTCCTGTTTCAGTCATATTACCACTTCGTATGGGGCTTTCTCTTTGTTTATCTATGCTCCAGAGTAAACTAAGATCCACAAGGGGAAGGACTGCGCCTTATTTTCTTTGAGGTTCCTGCCCTTTTATCTAGGGCTTGATATGTAGCAAACACCCAGTCTAAGCTTCTGGAAGCGAATTAATGGAAAGAACAACCTAACTGAAAGACTATTCTAATGATGAGCTATACAACATTCAGATTTTTAAAATAAAGTGAGAAAATACTTGTTTCCTGCCAGGCTTTCCTTTAGTAATAGTTTTTAGATAAAATTCCCAAATACCTTACTAGCTCTATGTGATCCAGTTTCTTTTTTTTAGACAAATGTGTAGTAGCTGGGGCATAAAAGAGGCTGTTTCATTCTCCAAACTTTCCTTCTGTTCGATGATCAGCTGTAGAGATCAGGATGAAGAGGAAATATGAGGGCCCCGCGTTTGTTCAGACAGCCCCTGTGTTCTCCCCGGTCTGTCCTGTGGAGCAGAGCTTTGTTCACAGCACAGAGCGCTCCTGGGTGATAATGTTGCTGCTGCTGCCATTGCTCCTGCTGATGGTGTGAGAGTTTTTCTCTGGACTCGGTAACAGCCTCTCATGGTTCTGCAGACAGGTGAGGCCAGGCCCTGGAAGAGCCAGTGTCTGAGCTGGCACCTGTATGCCATGCAGGAGCTGCAACTGTCAGCACCTGGAGAGGAGAAGAAGATGGAGCCGGGAGTTGGGCAGCACGTGTTGGGAAATGCCATCACACAGGATGACCAGCACAGCATTGAGTCCCAACGAAATCACCTCCAGCTGTCTCAGTGCGTTTGGCGTCTGGTAGTGAAGCTGGGCACATCTGATTTTGGACAAGAGATTTTAAGTGTGTTCTTCCATATAAGACTGTACCGTATCTCTTGTCCTGTTTCCTGGCCCTGAAAGAGAGGCTAGCTTTTTCTAGTCCTTGGAGAACATTAGAGACATAATGTCTGCCTTTGGGTGTTGGCTGAGTACCAGCATTGCTTTCTAAGGGTTATGGAACTGGGGAGCAAGCTGCAGAGTTTGGGAGGACTGCACGGGCGGGGAGCTGGCTTCCTTTCCTCAAGGAGTGAGAGGCCTAATTCACAGCGCAGGCCCTCAGTTCCCTCATCTGTAAAATTAGGCTAATAGCGGTTATTACCTACCAATCCCATGGTGAAGACGGAATAAAAATGGATATGTAAAGCTCACTGCACAGGACTTACACATTATAGGCCCTTAGTAAGTAAGAGCCATTATTACTATCTTCTTCATGCTATAGTTTTCTCCCTACTCCGACACAAGCATTATGAATGGGATCACAAACCATTTTATGGCCCTGCCTTAGAGTCTTTCCTGGATTTGTGAAGTCATGTGACACTGTTGCTGGGCCCAAAGTGTCTGTCAGATGAGATGGGCCACCCTATTTCTGCTGCAAAGGCCTGGAAGTGACAGGAAGGGCAAGTCCCAGGTGAATGTCCCATTCTGGGAGTGGTGTTAAAGGACCCATGCTGCGTGTGGAGACACCCTGTGGGAACAACTGCTAATGAAACAGGTCCCCTGCTCATCTCGGATCCCTGCCATGCTGCCCAGGCATTGGCCTCCTTCCAGCAGATGATCCTTCGAGATCAGAACCCACGCTTCCTAGATGTACGCTACCTTCATGGAGAGATGTATTTATGTAGCCAGAAAATTATATTTGCGACGATTTTCTAATAACATGAGAAAGTCCTATGACTCCGGTATGGAGAAACAGTTATAGGAGTACACGGACAGCAGCAAGGTCACGGACCTGACTGAAGGTCAGGGTGGGGATGAGATCTGGCCTTTCTCCCAGAGGTCAGATGCTATGCTGAAGCTGAAATTGTGTTAGTATCTGCTACTTAAAGGACACGTGATTTGCACATTTCTGGTGTTTCACTTTTTCTAAAATAATTTTGCTTTCCTTTTATAATCAGGGGGGAAAAAAGCTCTCTAACACTATTTAAAAAAAAGGAATTAATGAGATAGTTAAACTTACTGAAGCATTTTCATGAATATAATTTTCTTCTAAACAGCCTGTGAAGCTAGAAAGGCAGATGGTTTTATTTTAAAGATGAAGGTGGGGGATGGAGGTGAAGTTACTCAAAATTTTGCAGAAAAATCAGAGACAGAAGTCAGGATTCTGGTCTTGTCCCATCTTCCTCTCTTCCCTTGGACTGTTTTTCTTAATATTTTCATAGCCATATTTCCTCCAAATTCATTCAACAAACATATATGAAGCATTTTAGCATCTCAGGCAATGTGAGAAGCCCTTGGACAGTCCTAGAGATGGAAATGACGATTCCTGTCCGCTAGGACTTTGCTTTCTAGAGGGACTGAGCATGAGAGATTGACAATAGAAATGCCAATGTAACATGAAAAGTGGCGCCTGTATGGCGTGCCGTGGGTACTTGGAGGATGAAGTGACTAATTCCATGGCAGGGGCGGGAAATGATCAGAAAAAGTTACAGAGAGGAGGTGACATTTAAATTGTAGCTCACTGTCTGGCATGAGTTAAGAGCACAGGCTCTTAAAAGTTGAGCAGATTTTGAAAGAATTCCAGCCTTCACCACCTCATACTCGTGGACTTTGACAAATTACTATCTCCCCACCAAACCTCGATTTATTCTTCCAGAAAATGGGAATAGCATAAACTATACTGTGGTAATTTTTTTTCTAGCAATACATGAGAAGATGAAGCAAAGCGTTCAGTACTAGCCTACTGTAATGGCAAGAAGCTAGAGCTTTTATTATCACTCTCAGTAGTAATTTTACTACTCTTCTTTGTTCCCCCTCAATGTAAGTTATTTCCTGTGGTCAGTAGGCGTCTTAGTCTGCTTTTGTGTTGCTTACAGAGATACCTGAGACTGGGTAAAGAAATGACAGTTTTTAAACTCATAGTTCTGGTGTTCGGAAAATTCAAAAGCTTAAGCCTGGCATCGGGTGGCCAACAGCCTGGCCATCAGAGGCACAGCAGATGGCAGGGGCGGAGACTTTCTCTCTTTTACAGTACCCAGCTTTTGCCTTGAAAGAACTAACCCTTCCTTTTGCAAGTACCAGAACTCACTGGGTCTCTTGAGGCATCATTATTCTACTCATGAGAGGAATGCTTCCACAATGCAGGCACCATGATCCAGCTACCTCCCACTAGGCCTCACCACACTGCGACATCAAATTCTAGAATATGAAACTTTGGGGGAACAAACCATTGTCCAAACTATAACAACAGGTAATGGAATAGTGCCCAGGTAGAGGGAATAGCAGATGTAAAGTCACGAGTATGTAATAGCTGCTGACTTTCTGGAAAGTGGCAATGAGATGAGGGTGGAGAAGTAGACTAGCAGGAAATTAGGCTCTAAATACTAGGTTGGAGTCTGATTATAAGGAGTTTTGTTTTCTGAAGGAGGAATTTTTATGCTCTAGGATGGTAACAGGGGGCATTTAAAAATACAAAAGCCAAAGAATGACGTGCAAATTTGACATGAGCGAGAGCCCCTAGGTAGCTGTGAGGAGGCAGGATCTGAGGGAGCTTGAAGATGGTCAGGGAAAGAAGACTTTGAAGGCCAGTGCAGGGACCTACATGGAAGAGACTAAGACTTACACTGGTGAGATTTTCAAGTCAACTAAATGAAGACTTTCGGGACTCTGGGCCTTAATGAGGTAAAGAGGGCAGTTCTTTTTTTTTTTTTTAATAGATTTTATTATTATTATTTTTCATACATTAAATCACTATACATCATTTAGATTGTGAAGAGACTTTACCCAGCATGATATACACCTCAGTCCAGCCCAGTTGAGACCACCATACACGTCCTCGTCAACAGATAATAAACCTTATCTGTGTCCCACAAGTGTCTTTTTGGGGGGAAAATAGAGAGGTAAGACATCATAATACATTCTAACAACAAGTAAAAAGCCGAATAAGCTAAAAATCAACAACTTATCTTAGATCCATCAGAGGAGCAAGATCACATAGCAAACTGCTACCTCCAGAATGGGAGAGGTAGGCATACAGAAACCAAGGTCAGGCAGGAAAACCAGAACTACAGTGGATGGACTGCCGCATGCTTAGTGTGGACAACTCTTGAAAGAGGGGAGGTTTTTTTTTTTTTTTTTTTTAATAGATTTTATTATTATTATTTTTCATACATTAAATCACTATACATCATTTAGATTGTGAAGAGACTTTACCCAGCATGATATACACCTCAGTCCAGCCCAGTTGAGACCACCATACACGTCCTCGTCAACAGATAATAAACCTTATCTGTGTCATACAACCGTCTTACCTCTTCAGTTTCCTCCCAAACTCTCAGGGGATTAACATGACTGGGAAAAGGAAGATGATACAGAATAGCCATGAAGATAGAAGAATGGCATTAAGAGGGTCAGAAAGAGGAGGCAGACAGCCATGCTACAGTGAAGCATGACACTCTGAGAGGCTGATCCATATGGAGAAGTTCTGAAATTGTACCTTCCTGGGTATGCCCATGATCTGGGGCTGGCCAAGGCTAGGGTGGATCATGGGCTCAGGCCCTTGTTGGTGGAATGATACCCATCTTTCTCTTGCTCATTGCAATAAATAAATTAACTGTAAAAAAGAGAGTCACAGGGAGGGTCAGAAGAGTCTCAACCAGCTTATCGCTGAGAGCCTCACAATGACCCGTAAGCTCTCTGAGGCTAGTTGTGTCTGCAGTTTTCTCTCAATGTCCTCAGCACTGGGCTGACCCAGGGAAGAGACGCCGTAACTGTTTATTGGAAAAGTGATTATGGACTGAAGTTTGTCTGGGACGCTTACTTGGAACCCCTGGGCATGGCATATTAATGGAGAAAGCGGGGATCCGCGGGGATCCAGTCCAGGAAGCCCAGTCCAGGCGAGTGGTCTGAGTTTGGGAGTGCTGATTCCGCATCGCTCTCACTTTGCTCTCTTCGATTCCGAATTCTTAGCTCATGAAGGCATATTGTTTTCAACTTCAAACAAACAAGCCAACAAAAAGACTTACACCTTCTTGCCATCTCCCTCCACTGATTTCTGCCTGTGGGGTTAGGTCGTTTCGGGCTTGATGTACTCAGAGGAAGAGCTATGTGAGCCTCCCCGGAGTTCAGTAATTAAAATGACTCAGCCTCTGTGGTTCACAAGCAAAAAGGCTCTTCTGCCATTGGCATAACCAGGTATCACCACACTGTATGTGCTACCTGGGAAACCGAGCCGAAGCACTGGGAAGAGGTCACCGTGCAAGGCTGATGATTTTGAAAATGTATATTGAGGTTTTGTCAGGAGAAAAAATATGGATTTCTTCTGAGCTAAATTTGATGTAATACACGTATGGATTCTGAGAATTTGTGAAAGCTATTCATGACATTAAACCTTTTATTTGCTTCGGAGCAAATAACCCTTTGGTGTGATTTTTATTGTCTTTTCATTTTAGTCACGGTTTAAGCCAAGGCAAAAATGCTTTGTCCAAGATGCTCCTTCAGTTAGACAGACCCTGTCTCTTTTAAATTGCTTTTTGTCTGAAATGCACTAGGTCACATGTAATAAATTCTGGCATTTTAATAGAAACATTGCAATGAAAATAGTTAACAATCTGCTTTAATTTCAAAACTCATTTTCTCTTTCATATGGTAAGCCAGTATCTTGGTAAAATGTGCACAATGAATTGGGATTTAATTCTGATGGCAATTTATTTTGAAACAAGGTTAAGCTGGGCTGTCAGGATATTCAGGATAACGGTATTGAGCAGGGATGTTGGGAGAGGACAGTCATTCCTTGAGGTTCCTGGGTCCCGAATGCCATGTGGATCCCAGTGGGTGAAACCTTGGGCACGTTATCACCTGACACCCTAATCCTGGGAGCACAGATATGGAGACTGTAACCACAAGCAGAACCATCCCCAGTGAGGACAGGTGGGTAAGGAAAATATTAGGCATCATTTTTTAGTGTCTTCCCACTGGATCCAATTTGTTCATTAATTTATTCCTACAACAAATATTTGAATCCCATTGTGGTAAGTGCTGGAGATATAAAGGCAAGCAAAAATAAGCAGGATTACTAATTTAGGAAAATTACAGGCTAGTTAGAGAAAAATACATCGAAGGATAACAGAGGTATATGTGCAAGGACTTTGACGACAAGATCTGTGGTGCCAGATGAGTGTGTCAAGGGGGTAGTCATGCATTCCGGGAGCTGGGAAGCCCCAGTGGAGCTGGAAACTGGGCAGGAAGGGTGGCATGGTGAGACATACCCCAGGCAGAAGGGACACCGTACACAGGCCCATTAGAGACTGTTGGCATGGTGGCTCCAAGGAGCCCCTGGAGGCTCAATGACTCTAGAGCACACAGTAAAGGGGCCTGTGGTGCAAACTCACCAGGGAGGCAGGCGCAGGTCATGCAGGACCTCTGGGTCATGGCAACAGATCTGGCCTTTCTTCCTAAGCTAGGTGAAGGCACTGAATGGTTTTAAGCCAGAGTGTGGCATGCTTCTGGTCTACATTTTGCAGCGATTGCTTTAGCCACTGAGTGGAGAATGAGCTGGAGGGGAAGAGTAAATGTGTGTGATGCTACTGGGGAGCTATTGGGAGATTCCTATGAGGAAGTTGAGATGACAGGGTTGGGAGAAGCACCCTGACCTGGGAGTCCGGCTTCCTCTAGCCATGAGCAAACCAAGTTCTATGTGTTACTGGCAGACGCATCCTTGCTTGTTACAGGCTGAGGGTTCTGTAGGAGGCAGGAAGAAACCATGCATTTGTGGGGCCTCAGGAGTGGGCTGGTATGATGTGGTCAATAGCAACATAGGCTGTAGTTAAAAGAAGATGGGGAGGAAGCCGAGGTGAAAGTACCCCAAAGTGGGAGTATGATCATTAAGCTGGTCAAGTGTACTTTGCACCAAGTGTGAATGGTGTTTTATTTGGCTTTGCCCCCAGCACATTTTCTTGCAAGCAATGTTTGATGGGCGTAATGATCATAAAACATCTTTGTTTCTTGGAACTTAAAAAAAGAAATATGTTTTTAGCATACAGCAAGCTGCCTTGGGAAGCTTAAAATTAGAGCCTTTTCGAGTGAAGGTGCTACTGAGGACTTTGACGAATGGAGGCAAGAATGAGTTTCAGGTCCAGTCTCAGCGGTTGCTGGAGTGGCCCTGGCCACTGGCACCTTCCACCTGCCAGCCACTTGCTTTATTTTTCAACAGGACTTTCCACACCCTGGACAAATCATTGAGTCTTACTTAATTGCCTTCTGCTTAAAATTAAAGACTTCTCCCTTCCCTTAAATCTCGTTCACCTCCAGGATATTTGATGCTAAGCAACAAGAATCTTTTATTTCTCAAAGTGCTGTGCTGAGTTCTTCTGAATTCCCAGGACTTTGTTACTTCACGTCCATTGTCACAATTTCTGTTCACTCTTATATGACCAAAAAGGGTTTGTTACATCTTAAGCTATTCCTGAAAACCAGTGTATCCTGGTGAAGGCTTCTTCCATCTTCTCTCCCAATTTACTTCAGTCAGGAAATGAATGACTATTTATTCCCTTCTGAGCAACTGCTGTGTGCTCCATGTCTGCTCAGTGCTTTCACTGAGTACATTGCCAGGACACTCTGGAAAGGAGGGGATGTATTCAGCATTCTTGTAAGATGGGAAGTCAGAGGCTCACAGCGTTAAGTAACTTTCCTAAGGTTACTCAGCAAAAAGAAGGTAGCAGAGTGCTATCAAATCCCAGACTCTGATTCTATCTCCAGGCTTTTGTTTTCTGGGGATTTCCCCCCCTCAATTGGTATTTCCCAAATTGAGAGACTCACATTCCATGTGTAAACAAGTTGGTTTTAGATGGTTTGTGGACAAGGCAGAAAACAACATTGAATCAAATGATGAGAAAGTTGTTTTATTTTTAATGTTTTCTCATACATCCTGGCTAGTCAAGTAGAAAATGGGTTTGGAATTAATGTGGTTTTAGTACATGTTCAGTATTTGCTTATATCCCTTTTTAACAAAGGGAGTTGGTGTCAGGCTTAGGGTCTTGAATATTAAAAAGAGTTTAGCAATAATTTAATAAAATTATTTTCATTTCATCTTCTAGTTTTGGAACATGGTATTGGTTTCTCTTGTACTGGTATTATAAAGTTACCCCCTACCAAGAGAGACAGAAAGGGAAAGCAAGGAAATAATCCCCTCTCCTCCCAAAGAAAAGGCATGGTCATGCCACAGTCTCTTCCTCTTCATTTTCCTCTTCTTTGGGGATTTTGGGTATGCACATAAATGTGCCCAGCATATTTGACAAGCCACTGAGTCCAGGACTTAAAACTATACAGTCAGCCATGTGAGAAGTAGTCACCTTAACTATCAGGACATGGGCTGGCCCTAAAAATTACTTTTTTTTTTTCAAGAGAGATTTTTGCTATAGGGCATGTGTACTTGCTGGAGAAACAGAGAGAAACAGAGAGAAAACAGAGAAAACAGAGAGAAAGTGAGAAATCACCCCCCAGGGGAGATGGCCATGCCACATCCCTTCTCTTCCATTCTCATCTTGGGATTTTAGGCACGCTTGCATATGTGCCTGGTATGAGTTTCAAGCCACCAGGTCTAGAACTTGAACTGAGGTCGACTACATGGGAGTCCAGCGACATAACCATTATGCCATCCACTGGTTCCCTAAGTGACCTTTTAAGGAAGAAATAAGGGAAAATAATTAAAGAAAAAAAATGACTAGGTTAGAGCTAACATGTATAGGCATAATGGTAAAATCATGATGGCTATGCACCCATCTAAATGGATCTGGAACAAATCCGCTGATTTGTACTCCCTCCCTCCTTTGTGGAACACGAGAGCTTCTCCATGTGACCACTGTGACACTAAGTTCTAAGTCTTCTTTGTTTACTGCTTTCCTGAGAAATATATACAAGCAATTAGATTAAAACCATCCTTGCCCTTAGGACCACTGAAGTTTCCTTCTCCTTTTATTTTTTTTTTAAATTGCTGGAGGATGATGCTCTCACTAGAGAGACCAAGAAAGAGAGAGAAAGCTCCTCTTAATGGGGCATGGTTATGCTGCAATCCTTTTTTCTCCATCCTGTCTGGGTTTGGGGCAGGTATGCACATGTGTCCAGGATATTTTTCAAGCCACTAGGGCCAGGATTCGAATTGTGGTCGACCATGTGAGTTTTGGCTCCCCTAACCACTACACTATGCAGCTGGCCCTGGTGCTTTTATCTTAGGTTTAAAATTTAAAACCCAAATCACCCCAGCTAGTAATGGAGTCTTAAAACCTAGGAAAAAATATGTAAGTTTATTGCAAAAGATAATATCCCATTTAAAACAGTTTAGAAATTTACAAAACCTTACATTAGTACAGCATTTTTAAGGTGCTCTATAGATGAGCTGGTATTAATTTCCAAGGATAGTGAGTACGCATGTTTTTTTTTTAACTACAGAGAAAGCAGCTACATAAACTCCTGCAATTTAAGTGGATTTATCAGTCTTTTTCCCTTCAATTTATAAAAGTAATTTTTTGCTAAATAGCTCTCCATAAAACCGTATAACCTCAAGTACAGCATTTCTGTAGAATGCGATGGTAGATGTTACATAATATTTTACAAAGAAGCAGTGATTTTCACAAGTAGATGAGTTTAGAGAGAGAGAGAGAGAGAGTGTGTGTGTGTGTGTGTGTGTGTGTGTGTTTAATCAGAGAGATGACCATTTTTGTTTATCAACAGAACAGTGGTTACCAAGTCCTTTTACCTCATAATACCTTTAAGTGTTCAGTTTTCAGAAGAGACCTCCTACCCACGCTCAGGTCATCAGCATAAGCAACATGGTGTTGTGCTTTGGTAAAAATAATCTTCTTAGCCTCAGTTTGTTTTATTTCTAGAAATGACAACATTTTCCAGCCCCGATTTCATTTCATTCAGTTGAAGGTTTATGTGCATAAGGCCCCCAACTTGAGAAATGTGTACCGCTACAATTAATTTCTTAATTTCGTGTGAGTTTCCACAAACGTCTTTTCTTCATCCTAGACCAGTTTTACAAATGACCCAGCTCTGCTCTGAGTCATTCTTGCTCATTTGACATTGAAACTTGCACAGAACTTATACAGGTAGGTAGAGTAGGTGTTCTTATTACCATTCAAGAATGGACAAACAGGCCCTGAAAGTTTATGTACTTTATTCATGGCTACTGAAATAGATTGCTCTGTTGCCTGGGTCTCTTAATTCTGATAACAGAATTATTTTCATTCCCACTTGATGCCCAAGTATGAATTCATTTGTAATTAGTGTAAGCAAAACAAATTAAGATGGAAGCTCTACTACAAGATAAAATTACATAAGAGATCCCAAATGATTTTGCTTTATTGGATTATCCTCTGTGCTGTTCTTTTCCATTGCTGGGGCCAACTGAGAGCTGATTGTATGGATACAGAAAGAAAGATCTGTGGCTTTTAGCCAGTGGTAGCATATCTTCTTGAAATGTGGCTTCTTAAGTATGACAAGTGTATTTATCTTAATTCTAACTTGACGTTATGTATTCCGGTCTCATTTTGTGGGTTTAAACATTACACTAGAAACAGAACAAGAACATCTTGAATGACATTCCAAGACTTAAATAGTGCAAGCTGAGATTCCTTGCCAACTTTCCCTCTCGCTCGCACTGAAATAGCTTCGTGCACTGCAGCGCTGTGACAGGAGAAGGTGCAACTGTCAGAGTGGTTTGCTCCATTAGTCTCACTTTGCAGTGGGGTACATCCCACATACACACGGGGGTGCTGCACTCTGCAAAGACTCTACCTTGGACCCTGGGCCTTCAGCCATGGGGTTCACCTCATCTAATGGGCCTTCTTTATCTAATGTGTGTTTAGCTTTAGGGTCCCTTTCTAGCAGCATCAATCCAACTCTGGTAGAGAATTTAATTTAATAAAAAGAAATCTGAGCCTTGCCATCCTATCCCTCATCCCCAAGAGTATGCAGCAATTACTTAATTATATTTCTCTAGTAGTTTGTTCAGCCATGCAAGTTTGACTGGACCCCTCACATATGAGAAATTTTGTCAAAAGAATGAGCCAGACCTTAAATAACTCAGACTTTGGAAAAGAAATGTCTTTAATACTAAAATGGAAAAAAAACGGATCCTCATCCCGAGTCCTACCACTTCTTCAATTAGGTGACCATTGCCTGGTCACCAGAAAGAGAAACCATGTAGATTAATATATGTTTGAGCCTATCTACAAGGTTGTAGGGATGAATGGATGAAAATAAATGTTCTATTTTATCTTAGTCTTATTTATGTTACTGATAAGATGAAATGGACTGACAGGCTGCTGGGTCTCCTGATCTTAAATGTTGTAGGAAAATGAACTTAAATAAGATCTTAAAGTTCAAACCCCAGTCAGATTCCATCCATTTTCCAGGAAGTCATGGCACCATGGCACCAAGCAGAGAGGCATGATGATTTAGGGTGGACCTTGACCCTCTTTTAATTCCATTCACACAGAATAGCCATACCAACGAGTTTCTTATACCCTAGGGTGACCTTACTCTGCCTCAAACAGTAAATCCCACAAAGCATGAAATGACAGATCCTAGATTTGGGACCAAGAGGCTAATTAAAAATGAAAACAAGGGACCAGCAGTTAGTGTAATGGCTATGTCGCTGGGCTCCCATGTAGTAGACTGCTGTTCAAATCCCAGACCCGGTAACTTAAACTCATGCTGGGCATGTGTGCGTGCATGTCCAAGATCCCGAGAGGAGAATGGAGGAGAAGGGATTGCGGCGTGGCCATCCCTCCTGGGGCGGGGGGGGTGGTGGTGGTGGTGATTTCTCACTTTCTGTTTCTCTGTCTCTCTCTGTCTCTCTGGTGAGTGCACATGCCCTATAGCAAAAACCTCTTTAAAAAAAAATAGAAATAAAAATGAAAATGATTCCAACACACCAGGGTGATCTTGCATTTTTATTCCCTACCCATTTCATTGTGCTTCTTTACTCTGATCTCTTAGAAAACTGCCAGCTTATTGATCTCATTTTTTTCTAGAGTATCTGCTTTTAACCCTTCTCTATCTTTCTGCTCTGTGTAACACTTTTTTTTTTTCCCCTTTTGGGTTGATGGACCTTGGATGGGAAGGAAATGCTTAGTACATAGAGGTGTTGGAAAGAATTGTGTGGGCTTGTTCATGTTGGGAATGCAGACTTGCAAACCAGGATACAGTCTGGCCTTGTGTGACAGGGAAACTTGCAAGTGGTCACTAGAGTGTCTGTGAAGTCCTCCACAAGCAGCAGCACACACTCAGGTAAGGTTGGTGACCAGTTGTTCAGCAGCGACTAACCCGTCTCCAAGGCGCTACTGTTACAGGTCACATGGCTCCCTGCCCGGGGAATTCACAAAGAAGCTGAGAAGGCCTTGAGAGCAGTGGTTCCTCCATCTCCAGGAAGTACCTGTGAAGGTTGGAGGGGATGATTCAATGAGCTCAGATCCACCAGAAGCATTTCTTTTTCACCTTCTTGGTTTTCCGCCTTAAGTCCTGTTTCTCAGAGACTGGGGGTTCTGCTGGGGACTTTGGTGGGAGAGATGCCTCCTCAACTGGTTCAGCTTCCTCCAAACTCTGCAGAACTTCATGGAATCTGCCTTCCTGCTGCCGGAAATCATACTCTACACTGAAAAACAGAGAGGAAGGAAGGAAAGTATATTCAAATCAGCAAGGACTAATGTAGCATCACCAATGGATGAGCATGGGCTTTGGGATCAAGTCCCAGGTCCTTGAGTACTTACTGGCTGTGTGACCTTGGAAAAATTATGCCACCCTTCTGAACCTCCAGTTTCTCATTGATCAAATAGGCACCTGTAATGCCTCCCTCACAGAGATGCTTTAAATGCAAACGAGACAGGAATCAGGGCAGGCCACTGGTAGGTGTTCAGTAAGTGGCTGCAGTCTTTGATGCTTATTTCATGCTCTTAATTCTTAATGGGCTTTATTTGCACGTGCTATGCACAAGCACTTCCTCACTGTAAAAGATTTAAATATACTACAAAGGAATATACAGGAAAAAATGACAGCTCAGTTTCCTCTGTAAAATGGACATAATAAAAGCATCTATCTCAAAGGCTTTCTTTGGAACGAGGATGTGTGAAGTGAGATAATATACATGACATACTTAGAGCAGGGCCTAGTACATAGTAAGCCTTGCATCTGGGTTAGCTCCTGTCACTGTGGCTGTTATCATCATTAATGTTATTATTGCAAGGATGTGTATATGACATGTCACTTTTGAGTTGCTTCTCAACATAACACTGTGTCTTGGAGAGCTTTCCCTGTGTGACTTCCTCATAGCGTTCCTCATTGCAGATGTGTTTGAATATGTCTTTGTGATGTACATTTTCTAATCTCCTTTTTATTTCTTTTTTCTTTTTTATTTGTATGTTCAGAGCCATTAATGTACAGATCCTTTGATTCATTGCATGGTGTTGACTACCACCAAGGGCTGTGAGAAAAACAAAAAGCCGTCAGGGACCATGGTTCTCAGAGGGAGGGGGTGAGAGCCAGGCAGTGCAGAAGTCCTGGCCTCTGAGGAGCAGGGACTGATGCTCTCCCCAACCTCTGTGAGCCTGAAAATCCAGCCAGCAGGCCTTGGGGATGCTCAGTCTGCTTCATCATACTGGCCCAGCCTCCCTAGAGCCTCCCTAGAGCCAGGCCCAAAAGTACACATCCTCTTAGACATCCCTGTAAACTGTGCATGGGCTTCCCCTGTCTGTAATTGTCCATTTTCCTGCCTAGGAGATTAACTTACGGAGGAGTTTTCCATGCAGGATGCTTGTAAGAAGACTCTTAAGCTTTTAGATGTGTTTGTTACCTGGTTTCATACCAGGGCTCTCAAAAGGCCCAAGGATGAGGAGCCAGCGTGGGAGTGTAGAAAATGAAGGAAATGTGAAGTCATGAAAACCGTGTATTCTCTTTGTTTAGCCAGGAGGAAAATGTAATGTTGTAGATGGAAGAGGAAAGATCCCACATTAGTCTGTGATGTGGCATGATCACCAAAGCTTTCATATCCAGCAAGAGCTGGAAAACAGCTTTTATTCAAGGGACCCCTGTCCTTATCTACTATCCCCAAGTTACCTCCCAGAGCCCAGGATCAGGGTAAGCGCTGCTGAAAAGGCAAATCACCTTTGGATGCATGATTAATGAAGCCCTGGGTAATGCCTTGTCTCAGGCAGGGGTAACACATCAGAAGGGCCTGTTTCGTACTCAGACTAATGGGGTGACAGTTCTTAGGGAGCATTGGGGAAGGGTGTCTAATTGTTTTGTTTCTGTATTTTTGATAAGCTTCATCCATATTTTTTTTTCCTCCTCTGCGTATATCCTTTCTGTTTCTGTTTCTCCCTGGTCCCTTCTCCAGAGACATAATCCTGTCTGGGTGACCTGTATAATGAATGTAACACAGACTGTGTTTTTCAAAGCAAAGCTCTATCTCTTATTAACTGTGACACTTTGGGGGAAGTCATTTCCCATTTTCAAACAGAAGTATCCTCATCTGCAAAATGAGCATGGTACCTACTCAAAGAATCTCAGTGAAGTTTAAGCAGAGAAGGCACCAGGTATGGAGCCAGTCAGTCAGTAAACTTTTTTTGAGCACCAGGCCCTGTTCAAGATGCCGGGGAGGGAATGGTAGACAGATACTCTTTCTGGCCCTGACACTGCTAGTCCAGTAGCTCTATGTTCTTAGTAAATGCTAACCAACATCTCTAGCTATTAAAGACTTTCTAGCCAAAGCCCAGGATTTTCCAGGCCAGTAGGCAGAGGGATCTACAAACAATGCACTGAGTTTCTCACTTTCACATTGTATCAACGGTAGTATACTGCTATTTGTCTCTGGGGGTAAACTAGATTTCTGTCTATCACCCACACCTCTCATTCTCTCCAGTGGAAACTTGGTTTCAGAGGCTGGGGAAGAGTTGTCTCCAGCAACCTCTGCATTGCACCAAGAAAGGAATTTAAAGCTGTGACTTGCAGGCTCTGATTCTCACCCCCTCTACCCTGGAAACACGCATGGCTCACAGATAAGGAATATCCATATTCACAGTTCCCCTCGTTCCAGAAATAGCCCTGCCCTCCCTACTGTGGCAGAAAAATTATCTTCATTATAGAACACCAGATGGAGCCAAAGAGAGTGGGTACCTACTCGTCCTAGAATTTTCCAGTGTTACCTGGTACAGAATGTTCCATCCATCCATCTACCCATCATCCACCCATCTATTATCCATCTATTTGTCATGCACCCATCTGGACCAGACACTGTGCTAGGTTCTAGGGATACAACAGTAAGCCAGAGAGATATGGGCATTGTCCATTACTTTCCAGTGTTCAAGACAGACAATTAACAATCGTTTTCAAAATATGCTTTTTGCTTCTCTCAACTACCTCTCCCTTCCCATTCTTCATCCATGTGTTCCTTCCAAATTATATCAACACATATATGTACCGGCCCCCTCCCTCATTTTATGTGAAATGTCTCTGACTTCATAATTCAAACAATCCACCTTAGTTTGTTGAGATTTACAGGTGTTCTTAATGCCTATTGGAAAAATAATGCTTGAGATAATTCCAGGCAGGCATGGGTAGAAAAGAACTGGGAGACAGAATATAAACTCTGTCTCATTGTCACCATTTGAAGTGGTCCCATATAGAGGATGGAACAAGGGCTTTCGAGTGGGATGTTTGTGGGGTAAATCTAGGCTATACCACTTACTGTCTGGGTGACTTTGGGCAAGTTTCTTCTCTCTTTCGGGGATTCAGTTTATCAGGGGATGTCTGTGCAGAGGGTACACAGAAACAGGTGAAATAACCTTGTACAGGACAACAGCCTCTGTTCGCTTCACTACTCTTCACCAAGACTTTTGTCTTGGTGTCTTAGGGCCTGAATGCCTCACGTCACTGAGATCTTCAGCTCCTCAGTAATCACACACCTTGCCAGCGGCATTGCTCCTTTCCTCTCCCCTCCAGTACATTCAGGGAAGAATACACTCTTTATGTTTCTATGGAAACACAGTAGGGTTCCATTATAATCACTGGGATTTAGGGAGCTCCCTCTCCATCCCCCCTTACGATTGCCCCCACTAGTCTTGACAATTTAGAGGGGATTGAAAGTGACTTTCTTTTCAAGGCCAGGCAAATAGCAGTCTATAGAGAAGTGTGTGTGCTTTGGAAAGAAATTGATTAATGTTTTTTAGGCCAAAGCAATTTATTAACATAAAGGAAAATTGTCACTTTTTTTCTTATTCATCCATTTGATAAACTGCTGTTTAGTTTGGAGGAGAAGAGGAGTATATTTTTGCCCTGGTGGCAGCTATCTTATAAATGGGGAGGGGGCACGTGCCCTATCACTCATCTGCTTTCCATCTTGAGGCTGAATGCAAAAAGGAGATGCCCCTCACCTTCCTATTTAGCAAACCCACACCATGTTCAGCAATCCCTTGAAAAGAGGAATAAGTTGCCAACTTGGTGAGAGTTCAACTAAACTTTCATCAGAGGGTTGTTTGTAGCTTCTGGGGAAGGACTCTCTTCTTTTGGGTTTTGGTCTAGGTATCAAGGTAGAACACCAGTCATCTGTCAATCTCACCTTTTCTTCTCTCCTTCCTCTTACCTTCCCTACTCTCATACCCTCACCATCTTCCTACAGCTATTTTATATATATATATATATATATATATATATTCTTTCTATATTCTATAC
>NW_006159712.1:1790847-1879608 GCF_000334495.1 Tupaia belangeri chinensis | reverse complement strand
TGCAGAGAAATAGAAGGAAGACTTGTGCTTCTTTTGTATAGTACTCAGACTCATAAGAGGCCCATGGGTATTGGGAGGTGGCAGATAATAGTCAAGAAATTGTTACATTGAGGATTCAGGACTGAAGCCACTAAGATGGTTCAGAGCACTCAAGCTGTATGGAGTTGGTCCTTCTGAGGTTGTGTAGGATGCCAACCCATGGTTCAGGGATGCCCAGGTGACTGTGTGAAGAGCTTTGCAAGTATTCACCTCTAAAGATATGTGTGAGTACAGTGCCACATTGCATTTAGAAGTGAACTGCATGTAAGCCAGGAATGCATGGGAACTTTCAGGATCCCCTTTTGAGAGCACCTCATAATCTCACTGACAGATCAATGTTCCAGCCATCATGCTAGATGAAAAGCAGAAGTATACTTTTCTAGTTAATTGGAAGCAGTAAGAGTCCCAAGTCAGTTTGTCTTAAATAAACAGGTTGGAACAGACAGCAAAAAATACATAAACACACGAGCATGTAACAGATCTAGTTGCTGGATGCAGCATCTTGACTAGGCAAACTGAAATTAGGTGAGCCAAAAGAAGACAAAAGTTTATATAAGAACAACAAACAAATAACAGAAGCCTCTTACTTTTATATAACACTTCAAATCCATGTTTTCATTTTATTCTCATGGTAGCCCTTGGGAAGGTTGTTAAATCCATTTAACGGACACATAAGTTGGCAAAGTGAAGTGACACTGTGAGTTACAATCAGAATCTAAACCTGGTGTCTTGGTTTAGTTCAGGCTGCTGTAGCAAAATATCGTAGACTAGGTGGCTTATAAAACAAGAGAAATTTATTTCTCACAGTTGTAGAGTCTGGGAAGTCCACGATCAAGACAACGGCAGATTCAATGTCCACTGAGGCCCCACACCCTGGTTCATAGACAACCATCTTCTTACTATAATCTCACAAGGAAGAAGGGGTCCTTTATATAAGGTCACTAGTCCCATTCATGAAGGTTCTACTCTCATTACCTAATCACCTCCCAAAGGCTCACCCTTTTAATAGCATCACATTGGACATTAAAATTTAACATATGAATTGAGGGGCAGGTAGAAACACAAACATTCAGTTTATAGCACCTCGTTTTCTGATACTCAGTGCTTTTTCTTTCTTGTCTAGAGAGGTATTGAATGTTTTAGCCAAGGATCTGGCTCTTTCTAGGGTCTAATTCTAAGAAGAAGAAATAAAACAGAGTATCTAAACCATATAGTAATTTAAATGGGCAATAATAACGATGATAAGAAGAATAACTATCATCCATTGGATGAAATCTATATTCTAGACATTTATTTTCTCATATAATCTTCAGAGCTCCATGAGATAAATAATACTAACTTCATTTTACAAATGAGGAAACCGAGGCAAAGAGGAGTTGTATATTCAACCAAGTTTCTATACTGGTGACAGAGGCAAGATTTGAACCCACTGTTAAGCCTCAAATCTTGTGCACTGTGATACACTACAGCAAAACAGTCATCTGAATCTGTTTGAAATGCTGATTGCAAAATGAGTGTGGGGGTGAGCATGGGAGTGGTGACCTGGTGTTCCTGAAAGATTCCACAGTCCTTGTGCAACCAGACCCAACTGGGCTGGGCCGCTTGGGGAGATTTTAAGGCCCAGCTGTCCCATAATATTCTTTCTAGATTTCAGGGTAGCCTTGATAGGGAAACTGCACTCCCAGAAAAATGTTCAGTCCCTTAGAAGGCTTTATCTGAGCTCAGCCGTCTCGGGCCTGGTGTAGACTATTGATGTCTCCAGTGGGCCCTTCACGCTTCCTTCTTAGCAGATGAATCTTGCTCTTTTATAAAGAGAATTGTTGACAAGTCACTGCCACCAACCATATACTCTAAGCAAGTCAGCTGAGAAATGAATGATCCATGGTGTCTCCCTGAAAATGAAACATCTCCCAAATGCCTTTCTACCTCTTTTTCATCCCTCATTGGAGTGTTTCTGTGGGCTCGCTCTCTGCAGAACCCAGGTGCACCACAGATTTATTGACCTTCTGTAACTTTCTTTTTTAAAGAATTAGCTGTAAGAATCGATGGATGCAGCAAGGATAGTTTGGTTCCTGTCCACTTGGATAAATCACACCACTTTGGAAAGTGTCTTTGGAGAAGAATTATAGTCTCGGAAAGTAGGAGCTTTAGTTGGTATGTTCCACAACCCCGGCCTGGAAAGGGTATTGTTTCTAAAACTATCTCCTAATGATCAGTTTGTTCATTATTTATAGGTTGTAATTTCAAGTATCAGAACTTGCAGACATTTCAAATTGGCAAGTACACCCCTTTTCCTAGGGCATCTGTCAACGAGTCCTCTAAGAATCACAGGTTCTCTTTGCATGTAAATAAGCAGAACCAAGCTGTTATTAGGTATTTTTGAGAGAAACCTGTGTTAGGTGGTTCTCTGACTACACAGAAAGGGGTGGGTCATCTCGATACTAGGTATTAAACATCCACTGGTAATATAAGTCAAAGGAAAGAGGGGGAGGGACAGGAACGTGTCCTGGAAGTAAGACCTAGTTCTGAACACTGGCTCCAGTGAATCCTGGACAAATCATTAACCTCTGTAAGTCTCTGTTTCCTCATCTATAAAAGGGGAATGATAATCCTAATCTCATTTTAGGGTTGTTAGGAGTCTGAAATAAGATGATGCATATACAGCATCTAGCAAAATGCCTGGCACAGTGCCTAGTTCAACAATTGGTAATGATTATTATGTTAACTTGACAGAGAAGCAAAGATTGGATCACTCTGTGGTCAACTGTGGCCTCCATGCCAACAGCTACCCATTTGTTATTCCCATGAAACACTCAACTTGCTTGATTTTATATTTATGGCATGTTTCAGCCTCTTTAGCTATTAATGCATTAAAATAGGTTTCATTTTTTTATTGCAGATAAATTGCTGATGCTGTAAATCCTACTTCTTGTTCCTTACACGCTAGGGAGAAGAAGAAAAGGATAAGGCACTGAGAGATGCAGGGAATAGAGACAAATGTCTTGGGCTCAGAAAAATTCCCACATGTATCCCAAACTTTATGGCTGTTTCCCAAAGAGAGACTTTAAGCTATGTTTGCTGTCAGTTATTTTGGAGATTCCAGGCGGTCTTGCCAGATTTGAAATAGTGTTGCTCAGTCCATACCAGAATTTGATCAGAGCTCCAAATGCACCTGTGATTACTAGAAAAAACAGACCTGCTGTGTGCTTCATAATGATTTTTCGCTCAGACTTTGTTGCTAGTTAGAAAAAAGACTGTAGCTGGAAGACTGTGGCTCTCACAGTCCACCTGGCTCTATTCTAGGAGAGCGTCAAAAGCGACAAAAAGAAAATACTAAATAATTTAAGTAGAAGTTGCTTGCTAAACCCATAGGACTGGGTGCATATTGTATTTCTAGAGAAATGCCTTTTTTCTCTGGCTAGATAATAGCTTCAAGTGGCAGGCAAGGCCAAAGCCCAGTGGCTGAAGAATTAATCATGGAAGGAAACTCAGGAAGGGCTCTCAGAGCACAGCAACATACCTTGAGGTGCTCTTCTGGCTCTCTGGACTCTCTCCCTTTTCTAGGAAGGGTGAAACCTCAGGTCTTCTTTTCCAGGGTGCACAACTGTAGGCTTTGTCTATTTTCTGGAGAGCCTCCTTTTATACACACTGTGTGATAAACTGTGAGGAGGAAGCCCCAGGAATGGGAATGCTGGTTTCTAAGTATAAAGGAAGGCTTTTGTGGTGATTCTCCTTTTAAATATCTGCAAGTTCTCCTCTGTTTGGTTCAGAAGGATTTTAACAGTTTAAGTGTCAATTTTGATGAAAAATCAACTCACTCATGGTCTGTGGAGTTTAATAAAATGAATGAGTAAGAGGATGGCATTTACAGTAGCTTCACGCATATTCCTTGGCTTATGAGCATAAACGGGAAATGTGGTGGTGATGGTCAGTACGGGGCATGCCCATGGTGTAGGGTGTCTGCAGCAATCCTCCCGCCAGGACTCACCCTTAAGGCAGTTCTTAGCATTTGGACTCTTGGCTAGGGACCAGAATCGGGCTTTAATTGCTCTTAACCTTAATGAAGGAGAAATGTCAGCCTCAATTGCCAGTTAGTTCCTGATCTCAGATGAGGCCCCAGGAGTCGGGAGACGTGGGAAGAGTACAAGGCTACAGGGGAGTCCCTTAGTAATGCATAAAGCAAACCTGAGCTCCAGAGTGGCCTCATAGAGACTTGTTTTCTCTGCTCATTAGAAACGGGAGGCATCAGAAAGCATGCTTATTCCATGAGCAAGTCCCCTCTCTCCTTCCCTTCTCTCCCCTCACCTCCATTCTCAACTGTACACTACAAGTATAGTTAGGTTTATATGACCATCCAACCCTAACATCAAGGCCAAGCAGAAAGTTAACTCATCTTTCCCAGGCTGCACTAAAAACAAAATCTAGTTTCTGGGCTATTTTATAAGCAAGAATATTCTATTCATGGATTGGTTGTCACAAAGTTTCTCGTAAATCAACTGTACCTATCACCTCCTCCTTTCAAGACCTGATTTTACCTAGTTCAATGTTCCTCCAGCTTCACTGAGATCAGACTTTCCAGGGAGCTTCCTACAACAGCAGACATCCACTTTCTACCTCACCCACTCTGACCCAGCCGATTTGGGGTGAAGTCCAGTATACTAGCATTAACAGAGACCCAGAGAGGGACCATTGGTGGTGTGGTGGTTAAGACAGCTAGATCCCACATGACTGACAGTATGGTTCCTTTTCCAGACCTGGCAGACTGGAAGACATGCCAGATGTGTGTACATGTGTGCCCAAATCTTGAGAGGAGGAGGGAGGAGAAAGGACTGCAGTGTGATCATCACCCCCAAAAGGTGCTTTCTCTTTCTCTGTGTTGAGTACACACGCCCTGTAGCAAATTCAAACAAAAAATAAAACCCCAAACTAGCAGAGACCCAGAGAGTCTGACGCAGATAAGTCATGATTACATTTGAGAACACCTGATGCTTTTGCAGAGTAGAACTCAGCAATGATAGGACTGCTGAGCCCTACCACCCACCCAAGAAGCCTGCCCTCTGAGGGCCGCCTGCTGTGCAAACTGGCTTGTGGGAAGGCAGAACTGAATTCCAATGCTGCCATCACAGGTCGCAGTTCCAGGGTAATTGTGCCAGGCCTCTCCCTTCTCCACTTCAAGTGCCTGATCTAAATGTTGTAAGACCGCTGGACCCTCCCTGAGCCTCAATTCCCTCATCTGTAAAATGAGAGTACTTTAATCTCTCCCATTTGGTAATTAGGATTAAACATGAGAACAAAAGTTGCTTCAAAAGATGAGTAAATAACAAATGTTTAGTAATTCCTTGCTCTTCTTTTCTTTCCCTGAACTTTCATCACAGTTTTATCTCTGCCCTCAACAGAGTTGTAAAATTATTAGGCATAAAAATTACCTAGTAAAGTCAAATAATCTGACTTCCAATTAGATGTGAATGGTTTATGAATCCAAATATACTAGTTTTCTTTTGTAGCTAAAACAAATTAGTATACAAACTTAGTGGCTTAAAACAACACAAATTTTTCTCTTACAGCTCAGTAAGTCAGAAGCTTTCCAAGACTGTAAATTGAGGGCCAGCAGAGCTGTGTTCCTTTTGGAGGCTCTAAAGAGAAACCCACCCCTTGCCTCCCCAGAGTGTAGGGACTGTCCACACCCCTTGACTTGTGGCCCATTGCTCTGACCTCTGTCATCACACCTGCTTCTCCGACTCTGGCTCTCCTGCTTCCCTCCTTCCTTCACAAGGACCTTGGTAGTTGCATGGAGCTCACCCAGACCCACCAGGGTACTCTTCTCTCTCAAGTCTTTACCTTAACTACATCTACAAGGTCCCATTTGCCACCTAAGTTCAGGTATTCCCAGAGTCCAGGATTAGAATATGGACATCTTGGGCGCTGTCCTGTCTACTGTCCTGGGTTTTGATGTTTTTTTCTAAGAGAACCTGCAGATCTAGTGCTTTAATCTCCCTCCAGGAGATGGTTGGGACTCATACAGCATGGAAAGGAGATTTTTTAGAGTTTTGTAGTTCTCCACAGCCAAAGTTCGTCTTTGCCGCTACAGTTAGTGCCAAAGTTTCAGGCAGGAAGTTTCGATGGCTCAGTGTCCCGTGAAAGAGCAACATGTTTTCTGAGACATCACAGAAAGACCTGATGAAGCTCCCCTCACTTAACGTATGCCATGTTGCGGATATTTTAAGATGTACACTTTAGGAGCCAGTCCATCGTGCATTGGTTAAGTGCTGTGCAGAGGATGCTTAAAACAACACAAACTTTTTTCTTACAGCTCAGTAAGTCAGAAGCTTTCCGAGACTATAAATTGAACCCTGACCAACCAGGTCTTTAAGTCCTGTCCTTGGTGGCTTAAAGGATCCACTGGGCATACACATGTGTGTTCAGGATCTTGACAGGATGAAGAATTGGTGGCAAAAGGATTTCCTCATGGCCAGGACCCCTGGTGTGTGCTTGTGTGCTCACTTTCAGTCTGTCTCCCCCTTGGATACCCACAGATGAAAAAACAAACAAACAAACAAACAAAACAAAAAAACAATGTATGTACTGCATTCAGGCATTATTTTATTCAGTTCAAAAGGATCTACTAAGGACCTGCTACATAGAAGTCTTCTTCTCCCAAAAAGAACGTTGCTTAATGTGCCCACCCAAGGGTGAGGGTGCACACAAATGGGTACAATGCCTTTACTTTTGAGCCACCTGAACAGCTATCTCTAGTTCTGCAATGCTTTTTAGTCCTCCCCCTGTGAATATAGCCCTTCACTTTTTGACAACAATCTATTGAGCACAAACTATGCTAAACACTGGCCCATGACTCTGAGCTACTGCCATTTACTGAATGAAAGAAACTCATAAACCCTGCATGAGGATGCAGTGGGGTGGATGGTACAGCAAGGAAGTGCGTGGGTCTTGGGGGTCTGATTGGGAAGGAATATAAGCTTGTCCAGAGAGCTGGCTTCTAAGCTAAAAGAGTAGGAGAGATTCAGACAAAACTGGGCAGAAAAGGTATTCCAGGAAAGTGAGAGAACTTGTGCAAAAGCACCGAGGCATGCCAGAACTACAGCTGGTTTCTAATCACTGGAGAGTAGACAGATGTGCAGCAGGTAAGAAAGCTTAGCATGACGTTTAAAAATGAGCTCACAGAAACAACAGGAACCGGGATGGCTTGCTCAGCAGGGGAGTGACATGGTCAGATTCCACTTCCCACATGCGATTAAGCAGTCCATCTGAAGGATTCCTTGGAATATGGCAAAAGAGACTTCCGACCAAAGAACAATCAGCATTCAAAGAAGTGAGGAGGACCTTTGCTGAACCAGAGGCAGTGGGGGTGGAGTGAAGGGGTGGACTGTAGTGGTGAGGATCAGGAGTCAACTGGATGTGTGTTGTGAAGGAGGAGAGGAAGTTGAGGGGACCAGTTTCTTGACAGAGTCCCCTCATGGTGGTTTCTTGATGGAGTCACCTCATGGTCAATGTGTTAAACAAAATAAGAAATATGGGAATAAAATTAAGTTTGTGGGGGAAAATGAGTGTTTTTGATATATGGTGAATTTAAAATCTCTTAGAAAATTAAGTGGAAATGTCTGTAGTTGGTTGAAAATTATTAGGTTGTTGGAAAAATCATGACATTTTTCCTATGCTTTTCTATGCAAAAATACTTTATGACTTTTCTGACAACCCAATACGTATGCATACACGTGTTTGTGTGTATATGTGGGTGTGTGCACATGCGTGTGTGTTCCTCAGGAAATGGGAAGGGGAATGTGGGCCACTGTGAGTGCAATTGAAGGGATGAGAATGGCTAAGAGAGAAGAGGGCAGCCCAGCAGGTAGACCCTAGAAAACAACTGTTCCTCTTCCCATTCTTCTCTAGAACCTTTCAGTCTTACATGGCCAATTCCTCCCTTCCCCCAATGGAAATGGTAAGTTTTCAGCTTTCTCTTTATTCTTATTCCTCAGCAACATGCTTGGATGGTAGATGAGAACTTTTTCTGGGAGAGACCTCTACTATTTTCCCTTAAAAACACTGGAGGCATTTTACAACTTAAACCAAGCAGATTTTTGAAGGGAGCTATGTCCAGAAGAGAAATGCATTATCTGTGTAGTCAATGTCCTGCAAAGAGGCTTTGCTGACTATTTTTAGAGAGAATGTAAAGACGAAATGCTGAGGGAGGTGGCTAGAAGAGCAGAGAATGGAGTGAGGGAAGGAGGGGCATGGCTTGGGGAGACCTCATGCCCTTGAGAAGAGGAGAGGGAGCCGATTTCTTAGGGCACTATTTCTCAAACTCCAATCATCCATTCACCACATTTGTGTTTTGTGAGAGAGTCCTCACAATAGCAGCACAACTATTAATACTTTTTCCCCCTCTAAATCAGTTATAAAAAATTTAGAAACTATGTATAGGCCCAGTCACAGTAGCACATGGTTAGCACCACTACTTAGGAGGCTGGAACTGCATAGGAGGCCAGCCTGAGTGTGCTGGGAGTAGTTGTGCTTGTCTGTGATCCTAGCTGAGCAGCTAGAATGAGAAGATGGTGACACAGCAAGACCCTGTCAAAGATATCTATCTCCACCCCTTTCTCTTTCTCCCTATCTCTCTTAAGGGAAAAAATGCATGTCACTTTCAAAAATGGAGACCTGCGTTGTTTGTAATAATTAGTTTTGGGGGCCAGCAGGTGGGGTAGTGGTTGAGGCACTGGACCCCCCACATGGCCAATGTGTTTCGAGTCCTGGATCTAGTGGGTTGAAACTTATACTGGGTGCATGTGTTTGTGTGTGCCTAAAACCCCAGGAGGAGAATGGGTTACAGTGTGGCCCTCCCCCTGCAGGGTGATTTCTCACTTTCCCATTCACTGTCTCTCTGACTCTCTGGTGAGCCTCACACATCTTATGACAAAAACCTAAAAAATAAACAAATAAAATAATAATAATAATAAATTAAGAAGTATAAAGATAATTGGGGCCGGTAGATGGTGTAGCGGTTATGTCGCTGGACTACCACATGGATGTGCATGGTTTGAGTCCCAGAATCAGTGACTTGAAACTCATGCTGGGAGTGTGTATGCACATATATGCCCAAAATCCTGAGAAGAGAATGGAGGAGAAGGGATTGTGATGTGGCCATTTCCTTGGGGATGATTTCTTGCTTTCTGTCTTGGTGAGCACCCATGACCTATGGTAAAAATCTCTCAAAAATAAAATAAAATAAAAAAGATAATTAGTTTTCAAAGCTAAAATCATCTGTAAAAACAAACAAATAAAGAAAATGTGATTACAGTCTGGGCAAGCTGCAGTGGTGCAGAAGTAATGCAACATTCTGTGGTGTCAGAGGCATTAGGTAGATCCTGAGTCTGTATCCCCAGGTCTTCCTGCACATGCAATATGCATGCTTGTATGCCTGTGTCCAGACTGGCTGAAGCTGGGGATGGATGGTGGCATAGATACCCCATGGGGGAGGGTGCCTTTCTGTTTCTCTCTCATTAAATAAATAAGTGTTTTTTTCAATTAAAAAAATATTGCATTCTGGCTAGATACTATTGCTTGCCCAGGACTGTGAACCTGAGACCCATTCTCTCTTTGCAAAGAAATGTGATAGGAAAGCATCAGAAAGATGTAAAACACATTCTAGCACCAAGTTCAAATTTTCCCCTCTAGGTAAGCAGAAACATTGAAATAAATGCAAGAAGAGAACAACTTTCTTACCAAGTATTCAGTGTTATTTAATTTTGGGAACCACCAGTAGCATTCACTCAACCCTTTGGGTGACTGATGCTAAGGAGTGGTAATTAGAGTGATTAGGGACTAAATAGCTAGAACCAACTTGAGACATAGAGCCAATGCCTACCCACTACCCTTGGAGCCCACAGAAGTGTACAGAATCCCCTGGTAGTCCCATACAATCATAACATACATAATTGTCAGCTCTATTCTCTTGGTGAGATAGGAGTTATTTAGGTGATCCATGGTTAAGAGAGAGTCAAGGAGGCTTAGGAAACAGAGAAGGATTGGATAGAACCAGATGACCTTACAAGTCTTTTTTCTTTTCCTTTTTCTTCTTCTTTTTTTTTTTTTTTCTAGAGGGTATGTGTGCTCACCAGAGAGAGAAAGAGAGGACAAAACTCCCCAAATGGGGAATAATCATTGCCACAATGTCTTCTTATTCATTTTCTCCCACCTTTTGGGATTTTGGGTATACACATCCATGCCTGGTGTGTCTCTGGAACCTCTGGGTTTGAGACTGAGCCACATAGTCAGCCATTTGGGATCCAACTGGTTTAATTATTAGGCCACAGAGCTGGCCTGACCTCACATGTCTTGATAGGAACAAGGAGTATAACTATAGCCTTTGGCTGATAAGACTTATATGAAACACCACTTAGAAACCCTTATGTGTTGCTAAGTTAGCAGCAACATCTCCAGAGAAGACGACCCAGTGGGCAATCCATCAGGCACCCAAGTGCATTATGTCCAGTGACATGCATTGGGTCATCCATCAGGGAGAGAGACCATAGCTTAATAAGGCCTAGGGACGAGTATTTCACATCTCTTATTCATTAGTTTCTAAGATCTGACTTTCCAAGACAAAACACAAGTCTGAAGTCATTTGCAATGCTAGGAAAAAAAATGTCGGGTGTCATCTTCTCACTGTTACTATGATGGGGATGTTGTTCTGATCTCTGCTTTCATCAAATTAATTGCCCATTCCTTCCTGATGGCTTAGATACAAGGATATAGATACTGTCTGGGAGACAGTCTGCTTTTGCATGGTGATGAGAAATATATGCATACAGTTGCTGTACTTTTAAAAAGGGTGGTGTTTGAGGTGTTTTCTAACCCATCAGGGGTGTAACTTAATTTAGAATGTTTGCTTGGGATGTTTGAAGCAAGCACTAGAAAAATTCAAACAGTCTCAGATTTGTTGGAAGGTCATAGTTTAGCCAAATATTGTCACTTTGAATTCAGCTTAGAATATCATAATGTCAGAACTAAAAGGGACCATTGAGACCATATCATTAATGGCCCTTATTTTCAGACAAGAAAACCCAGAGACCAGAAATGACTTGCCCAAAATCAGGTCATGAAACTCATAGTAGGCTGGGAAATAACCATTTGCCTTTTATTTACATAAGCCAAATAAAGTCATTTCAAGGTAATAGAAAATACACCATCTAGCTGCTGAAAAGAGGCTATCTAAAATTTAAGTGGATATTATTTCAAATTAATTCTTGTTGATGATGAATAGGATTTGTCTTCTTTGGTTGTCTAGACATTTAATAATTTTTGTCCTCCAAGTAATTAGAAAATTTGGTTAAGATGGAAACATAGAAAAAGAAGGAACAGAAAGGTAGCAATTGAAGAGACTGCCTACTTATACTTTCCAACACTGGGAGCCTTTTCCAGGAGAGACTTCGCATTGAACTGAAAGGTATTTTTCTGTGGATAGACATGCCTCTTCCCTTATTTGGTGAAAGCACTGAGGTTCTATATCTCCTTGGTGTAAGGAATTGACAGGTTCAATGAGAAAATGCCCAAGGTCTTGCCTAAGTGCAAATACCTCCTGACTCCAGGCACACAATCCCTTATTAGTATGGAATCTCAGGATTCTGCCAGAGAGAATGAGAAATTTCTAAAGAAGGCAAATGCAAACCAAAACCAGGCTCCCATTTATTCAGACCCTGAATGCTGTTCTTATATCAGAGAGAGAACAGTTCTAGGGAAAGCAAAACGGTACACTTTAGTCAAACAAAATTAGATGTCATCAATGGAAATGACTGCTTTTGATCACTTTCCCAGTGTGCCATTAAAAGAGGGCTTCCAGCTAAGGGGGCATTGATCTTTCTAGTAATAAGAGTTACAAGCCCTGGGATTTGTACAGAGGTATGCGTTTATAAACGGCAGTCATTGTGCAATCTCAGTACGTCCTCATGGCAACTCTGAATAGGGATATTTGTTCCCACTCTACAGATAAAGAAACCGAGCCCAGGTCAGGTGAGCTGACACCAGACTTGGGCATTAAAGCACAGATCTCTTAACTCCAAATCTTACCACTGTATGTTCCCTATTATCACTTATAAAAATCAACTTTATTGCAGCAGCCTTTCCCAAAGCTGGAAGGAAATGGTGGATTTAAAAATGAAAATGAAGCACTTAGCACAGTTCTTGACATGTAGTAAGTTCTTGGCATGGGGTGCCTACTGTTGAGAAAGAGGCAGTGTGGTGAAGTAATTAAGATCACAGGATTAGGATTAGAAAAATCTGGATTTGAGTCCCGAGTCTGGCAACTTCCACTCTCAGAACAAGCTCTATGTGAGCAGGGCCAAATGCCATCACTTGTTAGGATCCTATCACCTGCCATGCAAAGTCTGTGAAATGAGATGCAAATATAGATGCAGAGCTCACCATGGCGCCTGTACTTAGTGTTCAAGAAGTATAGACGTGATTACATCACAAGGATTTGCTCATAGACCTTGTGTTGGGCAACAAAATAATCCTAGCCTTGGAACCAGATGTTAACGTTTCCTAGTTTAAATGCCTTGTTTTTTAAGTTTCAGATATTCAGAGTCTCCTGACTTTTTCTTGACTTGCTGCATTTTAAGAGTACTAGAGTGTTCTGTGCAACCCTCAACATGCCCACTCTACAGGGCAGGTCTCGGCTGTGCCAGGTACCTGTATATGATGCAGGCCGTATTCTGGCAGGTGCTGCAGTTGTTGAGATCTTGGCCAGTTCGATAGAAGTTGCGCCTGCAAGACAGAGCATTTCTGGGTAATGGGTAAAAGTCACCTGGGACATGTGCATTCTACCCACTAGCCTCTTCTGTGGTCCCTTTAATACAGTATTCATGACACTCTAAAGTTGCTTGGCTACTCTGAAGAATGAAACAAAGTCATGACAGTAGGACCTCACATTTTTAGTGGGTTTTATACACACATCTAAACACTTTCAAATCTGAGAGATTGTTCTCGTTGACAATAATCCTGTGAGATGAAGGTTTTTGCAAATGCGTAGAGGGAGATTTTTCAAAGGCCTGGCCCGTGGTTCAGTGTGTCTCTTCCTGTATCATCAGAGCATTTCTCTGTTATAAGGCAACGTAACTAACGATGATAACTCACAGCAGCAAAGGCCAGTTAATTATTTTTCCCTCCCACTCTTTTGGATGAGCTTTAGCCACTGCTCCTCTGTCTTTAGAGAACACTTTCTGGAGGGAGGAACATTCCTCACTTAAACAAATAACTGCCTTCTTCTCCCCAGACTGCTGCTGAGTCACCCTGGAACGCATTTTCCAATATATATTTTTTTTCTGTTTACTGAATTGTGATCTCATTTCAGTACCTATTTAATTGGTCAATGATGGGCTGGCCTAAATCATCAAAGTGGTCATTGAAGGGGAAGGTCAGCAGTAAGCTTAGTAGCCACTGCAAGATCTTTGTGACAAACACATGAAGAACTAAAATGCCGTGCAAATGCAGTGACTCACGAAGAGGATGAGGTGGGAGAAGCACAGGCCTGCTATCATTTTCCTCCATCATTTGTCAGCTGCAACTCCATCTTCATAAAAATCATCATTGCCCCTCTCCCTAGTCTGTTGACACCCAAAAACAAAACCAAACAGCAAGGGAAATCTATACAAATACATCAAAGCCTAGAAGTAACTGAAACCCAGTCAGAGGACAAGGGAGGCTGTGGATGACAATGGGGAAACAACAGAACCTCAAATTTTGGAGATATTTTATTAACAGAAACTCTCCCTCTCTCTCTGCCCTTGTCCTCACAAATTACTTCACCTATCAGTTCTAATATTAAAAAAAAAAAAAAAATTCACCTTACCCTTCAGTGAGAGCTCGTGCTTTCTCCAAGTCTTGAATTACATTCAGAAGGACTTTAATTTTCTCTTGGTTTGAGTGCAGAGATTCCTCCACAGATTGCAGCCGGCCTTGGAGGTCGCAGAGTTCACCCCGAGCCAGGTGAATTTGACTAATGCCACTAATCTCCCTGTTGCTCTGAAGTCTGCTTTCACTCCTTGGAAGAGAGGATGGGAGGTGGTCACTTCCTGGACAGTTCTGAAACTCCAGGATGTCTGCCGATATGGGGTTCTTCGCCATCTGCTCCTGACACATGGGGGCAGGTTTGGATGCACTGTTAGTTTTCAGTGACACCAGATCCTGCTGACTGTTACTAGATGACGGACAGTCCAAGGCTCTTCCTAGGTGGCTCTGCTGGGTGTGGGAGCCTGGGGAGGGGGAGTTGTGAGTCCGTGGAGGTGAGGGAATGCACGTTTCCTTTGACTGAGATGACAGTGGACCAAGGTCTTTGTCATTGGAGTTGTCTTTGGGCAAAAGCAATTCAGGTCTGAGTTTCCCAGTGCCTGGCATATGGTTGGCACTGCTGGAGGCATTTAAGCAGGAGAGGGGTCTTTCTGAATCTGATGGTATCCCATTTCTTCCATCGCCTGGACACATGTCACCCAAAGGATGCGTGGAGTCACTTATTTCAACTGACCTGTCTGGGCTGAAATTGGACTCTCCAGCTTCCCAGGAAGGATTGTGATAAATATCGTCTGGGACCTGGATAGCAGCTGCTGCTTTCTCAGAGGCCCTCCATGTCCCTGCTTCCAAACATATGCTGACGGGCCCATTGCTTTGCACCTTGGACACTCTGGGGAGAAATGGGTGAGTCACCTTGACCCTTCGAGGCCCATCTTCAAGCTGCCGAGCCAGCCTTAAGTAAGCAAGGTCAGAAGACACAATGTCCTGTTCAAAGAGGTTGCCGTTGATCTGAATGGCACTTTGGGATGCTGTCGGCATTTCCACCAGGGACTTGCTGGCTGTGAGTTTTTTCCTCTTGAAAACCGGAAAATGCTTCCTGAGACTGGGGGAGGTTTGGATCGCTATGTTCCGAAAACCCCCTGCCTTCTGGGACCTGGGGAAGGAGAGTGAGTAGGTGGGGGGATGATGGTGCCTGGATGCTTGAGTCTTCCCCATTACAACCGGGTCTTCAGGAGTCTGGACATCAACCTCAGCTAGGCTGGTTGGATTCTTAGTGGCCCCATCTTCCTTGAATCGAACCTGCTGGGATTTGCTCCTGCGGTGGTGAGGTTGTTTCACAAACTCCACTGACTCGAGGCTGTTACGCTTTAGAAGCACAGGTCTCACTTTCATATTTTGCTGGGCCATTGAGCCTCAGTGGACAGGAATGGGACCGTATGCTTCTCTTGGGCACATCTCCCTTAGGTCTTTGGTGCAGCATCTGATGATGGCATCTCAAACATAGAGAACTGCCAGCCAGGACAGACAGGTCCTCTCCTCCTAGAATGGCCAGCCTTGCTGGCCATTCCCAGCCTGTAGATTTGACTTAGGAGCCGTCCCTATGCTTCTCCTGTAGTTAGAGTATTATTTCATCCAAGTCATGATTGCTACTTAAATAAACAATGAGTCAAGCTAATTATTAAACATCTGATCTATGAAGAGAGCTGGTGGGCTGTTTATCAAAGGAGACCGTCAGGTGCTTCTGAACCTGGAAGAAGCTTGCTGTCTTGAACGATAACAGAAGTACCATTTAGGAAAGAGCGCCAGATGACCAATGTGTGAATTCCAAAAGAAATCTTGGTCTAGAACATCCTGCTTTCTTTCCTGGAGTATCAGTTTCCAGCATGAAACTACTGGAAGCTTAAACACATCTTCTTTCCACAGCATGTAAATAGGCGGAGAAATAAATGACCTGAAGGGTTACTTCTTTGATGAAACATGATGTTCCTAAGGAAGCATCTCCATTTATGTCAATCACAAATTCCTCCTTGGAGGCCATTGCTTTCTTTCATGCTTTTTCCCTTCTTTTCAGTGAGGAAAATTTATCTTCCTAAATAGCCTCACAAAGCCCAGTGGGGTATGGCCAGGACAGCATTGAGGCATCAGAGGGTATTCAGAGGGCAGAGTCCCTCTCATGGTATCTCGGCAGAAGTTCACGTGTGGGCCAAGTAGGCCATGTGTGCAGTCTCTGGACTGTTGAGCTGAGAACAGCCTTCACTGGGTCCACAGGGTCAGTACGTGAGACCAGGCAGTCTTTGTGAGCAGACAAGGAGCACCTGAAAGGGAAGTGACAATAGTCACCATTGAGAAAACAATTCCTGTGGGCCCACATTTATCTCCAAATTTCAACCTTCTAGCTGAATATTTTTGAGCGAAAGGTCTAGGCACCTTTCTCTGTTCTTCTGGTGAGCCAGGAACCTTGTGGATGCAGGGCCTTGGAACAAAGTACCTTATCTACCTTGATCCTTTCCTCCCTTTGCTCCCAGGCACCATCCAGCCAACTCCTGTCCATCATGAAATTCTAGCTTAAATGTCACTTTCTCAGGGAGCCTTTACACTCACTTCCCCCTTTACTACACTGGCATGCTAGGCCACATCAGGACTTCCACCTTACATTCTCATCACACCCTTCGCAATAGAAATTGCAGCTGTCACCAAATAATCATTTGCATGTGTATTTCCTTACTACACATCTCCTCCACTGTCCTGTAAATTCCAGGAGGGCAGGGGCTGCTGCTGTCTCATTCAGTGCCCTCCTTCTGGCTTCGGGACGGAGGAGGCTTAAAGAGCATTTGTTGAACAAGTGGATGGCAGAATGAAGGGTTGGTCCTTTGGAAGCAAAGGAGAAACTGAGCATGGAGAGATGTAGAAGTCCCAGGGTAGGCTGCAGGGCAACAGGACCTGTGGGTTCTCTTTGCTATGACTACAACCTTTACTGAAGGACAAGATCTTCCCCTGGTATCTTCAGTTTTTTCTTTCCAGGAGATAAATGCACATCAAATTCTCTGAGGAAAGTATACCTTGTAATCATAACAACCACCATTTATTGAACACTTATTTTTACCATGCTGAGGCTTTACCTTCATTAATCATAGCAACTCTCTTGTATTGAGAGCTCACTAACATGACAGGTGCTATTCTAAGTACTCTCCAAATCGTAACTCATTCATTCATCACAAAACTACCCTACAGGGGTGGAGACTATCTTTGTTTCCACGTCTCACTTGAAGGCTTAGAAAGATGAAGAAACTTACCTAAAGACACCCAGCTAGTGATAGAGCCAAAATCTGAATCTAGTCAGTCCAGCCCCAAAACCTGTGCTCTTAGCCCCTATATCCTATTGCTTTTCCAATATTGTATCATCTCATTTAATCCTTGTGATACATTTCTGAGGTGTTATTATCTCCCTTGGAATGATAAGGAAATTGAGGCTCAGAGGGTAAGTATTCAGTAGGCGAGCTGTGGTTTGAACCCAGGTTTTTGTGATTCTCAAATCCATGTTCTTCACCGTGAGGTTATGACCGTCTTTTTTGCGAAATGTTGGCATGTGGACAAGTGATATCGGCGACTTGAGAACAGGATCTAAAGGCCCCTGTAGGTCTAAAGTGATGCAAAAGACTATCCCCTGGTCTTGCTATGGCAAAACCAGAGGGTTTGCTGCAAGTCAGATACCCGCAGCCCTAGGATCAGGTGAGTTCCAGGCCTACCTGGGTGTACAAAGAGATTTTAAAAGAAAATAAAAGTGATAAAATAGTTTACAAGTATTTGAATAACTCTAAGAGAGTATTCTGTCTGCAGCACCTAGCCTTATTTTACAGGTCAAAACCTCTGGCTTCTCTAAATAAAGGGTCCTTTGCTCCCAAAACAGCGTGGTTTCTCCATCCTGCCATTTGGAGTACCTGCTCAGTTTATTGGTACAGCCTACACTTTGTCTCTTTTTCTTCTGCCTCCCAAGAAATTAGATACTACCCATGGTGACTCTGGATTTCCCTGCTCCCAGCTGCCTTGAGAGAGTCCAACTAAAGTGATAGGGGTTGGGGGAAGGTTTGGCAGGTCCTAAAATGTAAATGAGTTGTCAGCTTGTCATCAGCCTCTGCAACTGACTTCTCCTCACATTCTGAGCTTACCTTAGAACTGCATTCAAGCCCTGTCCCCTTAATAGCTAAAGGACTTCATGTTATTGTTGCTTTTGTTTTTTCATCTATAAAATGGGGACACTCAGAATAGACTCATGAGTTGGATGTGAAGTCATTGAAACAATGCATGTGAAGCTCTCAGTCTAGGGGGGGCCAGAAGGTGGTGTAGTGGTTAAGGTGCTGGGCTCCCATATGATCAACTGCAGTTTGAGTCCCAGACCTGGTGGCTTAATTTCTCACTTTCTCTCTCTCTCTGGTGAATTAATATAATAAATAAATAAATAATTCTAAGAAAACCCCTAAAATTCTTGTTCCAGAGCCCAGCATACAGTAAGCAACTTGTATGTGCTTGCTATTATTACAGTTTCTACTGTTTGTTCACCTGTAACAAGGTTGCCCTGTGAATGCCAAGGTGTGGATGTGCATATTTTTGGGGAAAGAGACCATGGCTTTCAGCAATGCTTACGAGACACTCTAAGTCCTAACGATGGAAGAAGCACCATCCAATGCTTTTCCAGAGAAGGTAGGGCCACATTTGGGTTAGAAAATAACCAGAGTTTGGGGAAACTACCTCACACTTGCCTAACCTGTCTGAAAAGCTGGGCTGGTCTCTAAGAGCTGCATATCATGGAACTATTTGGAGAGATGAACTTGCTGGTTCTGGGTTTCATGGTCGCTCTGTACAACAATCTCAAAAAAAGAATTAGTTCTATGATTCAATTACTTTTTATAGGATTTTTAAGTCTGTAAGAATCTAGTAGTCTATGCCCTCATTCCATGACTAAATCTCTGTATTCTCCTCTTCAAGTACTAATTAAGACTGCTTAGATAACTATAGTGATTAAGGGGCTCACTACCTGATCAATATTACTTTTTATTTAATAGTAGCAGATACTTACTAGAAACTTATTATTACCAAGTGCTGTGTTCACACTTGACATTTAATCCTTAAAGAACCTTCTGTATATTATCCCTGTTTTATAAACAGTTGAGATTTGTGAGATTGTCACATGTTTGAAACTATGCAACTTACATCTTTCATGTTTGTACTGCTGAGACTAGATATTTATATGTCTACTTTTGTCTTTGCCTAATTATGCTTTACCTTTTCCTTCTCCTTAATAATTCATTAGTGCTTTATTCTGGAACGTTAACTCACTCACACAGGCTACAATTGTCTGAAGTTTGTTCCATAAGAGCTAATGTCTAGTGAACACTGATTATGTGCTAGGCATTGTGATAGGTGCTTTCTGTTTCACTCTCTTCTTTAAGCTTTGTGACTCTCAAGTGCTATCAGTCTTCGATTTTACCAATGAGGAAATAGAGGCACAGAAGATTAAGTAATTTGCTGTAAGTTGCTCATCTGGTAGGTGATAGAACTGATGTTTGAACCTGAGGACTGAACCTTGTGCACAGGCCTCTAAACACTGGGGTTTCCTTCCTTCTCCGGGACCAGGAAGGACTTATCTTTTTCTCCAAGACCGACAAGCTGTTTTTAAACTCCTCCCAACATTTCTCTTTTGAAAGTCAGTCATTATTCTGGTGTTAGCCCTGCTTTTTCTCTAGCAAATGTATATACCCTTTAGATGTTTCCTTTTAATTATTAAAAACAGTGGGACCAGCAGATGGTGTAGTGGTTACATCACTGGACTCTCATGCAGTCAACCGCAGTTTGAATCCCAGACCCGGCAGCTTGAAACTCATGCCAGGCACATGTGCATGCATGCCCAAAATCCCATGAAGAGAATGGAGAAAGGATTGCAGGTGGCAATCCCTCGGTGGGAGGTGTGATTTCTTGCTTGAAAGTCAGTCATTATTCTGGTGTTAGCCCTGCTTTTTCTCTAGCAAATGTATATACCCTTTAGATGTTTCCTTTTAATTATTAAAAACAGTGGGACCAGCAGATGGTGTAGTGGTTACATCACTGGACTCTCATGCAGTCAACCGCAGTTTGAATCCCAGACCCGGCAGCTTGAAACTCATGCCAGGCACATGTGCATGCATGCCCAAAATCCCATGAAGAGAATGGAGAAAGGATTGCAGGTGGCAATCCCTCGGTGGGAGGTGTGATTTCTTGCTCTCTGTCTCTCCAGCAAGCAAACATGCCCTTAGCAAAACTCAGTCTAAACAAACAAACAAACAAACAAAAGCTCATCTCCTACTTCTAAAGATATCATGTGTTCATTATAAAAATTCAAATAATAAAGATACACAAAAAATGAAAAAAAGAAAAAACACGTGAAATTTCACCAGGCAGAAAGAGCCACCATGCACCAGTGGTTCAGTAAAGTTTATTCTAGGTATATTGCACATATATTACATGCACAAGCAGGTTTACAGATGGAAAACCTTTTTGTTATTAAACAATGTGGAGAAAGTTCCACATTATGGATTTTAGATTTATGTCATTCTTTTAAGTAAGCTAACAGGACTTTATTGTCTAGCATACCATGAGCTATTTAAACAGTATTCTTTTGTGAATATCTAGTTTGTTTGTAAATATTTGGTATTATTAATAATACTGCACATTATATTTTTTGTATGTGAACCTAGCAGCACTTGTCTAATTATCTCCTTGAAATAAATTCCTAGAAGAATAATTAGTAGGCTAAAGTAACCACAAATTTTACATTGATATTATCACTGTGCAACTTTTCTTCAAGAAACTTCTAATAATATGCAATTCCACCATTATGGCAAAGAAAGCTCTTTCTCACTGTACTTGGTCAGTTTATGATGATTTTTTTTCTATCATTGCCAATAAAATGAGAGAGAAAATTGATCTTATTATGAAATTTATTTAAGATTGGGCATTTATTTCCATGTGTTTATTGGTTTTATGCTACATTTGGCATAAGTAAAAACTGAAAAATTCAAAATGAAAATTTGAATAATTAAGCTAATGTGAAAACTCTTGTGTCCTAGACTGGGAAGTTTAAGGAATAAAAAATTTCCCCTTTGAAAAAATGCATAGGAGGACCAGCAGATGGCATGATGGTTATGTCGCTGGACTTCCATATAGTAAACCGTGATTTGAGTCTGGGACCCGGTGGCTTCAAACTCGTGCTGGGCACTTGTGTGTGTGTGTGTATGTGTGTGTGTGTGTGTGTGTCCAAAATCCTGAAAGGAGAATGGAGGAGAAGGGATTGTAGCATGGTCATTCCTCTGGAGGTGACTTCTCGCTTTCTGTCTCTGTCTCTTCAGTGAGTGCACTCACCCTATCACAAAAAATCTGTCTTAAAAAGAATGTATAGAGCCAGTAGATGGCATGGAGATTAAGGTGCTTGTTCACACATGATTGACTATGCAGTTTGGGTCCCAGACCCGGTGCCTTGAAAAATTACACTGGGCACATGTGTGCATGCCCAAAATTAGAGAATGGAGGAAAAGAGATTGTGACATGGCCATCCCTCCTGGGAGGGGAGTGATTTCTCACTTTTTCTCTTTCTCATGTTCTCTTTCTCAGGCAAGCACACATGTCTTATGAAACAAAACAAAACAAAACACAACCCTGTATATTTATGTTCCACCCTTCTGCATTCTATGTCCCCCCACCCCCACCATGGCCTTTGCATATGGGAGGACAGCTAGTTAAAACAAAAAATCCTCAAGATCCTTGAGTCTCACAGGCTCCCAACTGCTCATTAATTGATAGGGAGTTTCCTGGGCTTTGGTGGTTCGGCTTTAATTAATGTCCTGGCCAGAGACCAGAATTGCTCCCCAGAGATTCTCCCAGCAGCCTGCTGCATGCCCACTGGCAGGGAGTCATTGCTGACCTTCAAGACACTTGACTCTATCCTCCCTCGATTTACTGAACACAAACCAAGAGTTTATGTTCCACCTGGGATGGTCCTTATGGAATCAGTGTCCATTCAGGAGATGTAGCAACATTTTGTACTGTCTCAGTAGGTGATCAATTTTAGGCTTTCTCTGAAATAGACTCTTAGTTCTCTTTTCTCACATGTGTTTAGGCAACACAATGGGGGGTTGAGGGTAAAGACTTTAGCTTATGGTCAACCTAGACTAAAATCTTCCACTTTCTTTCTATTGACCCGGGACAATTGACTTGGCATTTTTAAGACCACACAGAGTTGCTGTGAGGATTAAATGAGATCATCTATGTTAAGATGATCAGTACAGTCAATGTTTACTTTCATACAGAACCCAAATAGAGCCCAAGAGATACTTGTGAGTGGGTCTTGATCCCTCTACTTCCCTTGGGAGAATAAACTGTAGGTATATTTGTGGGAGGGACTGTACAGGGAGGATACTCCCAGGAATCCTGCCCATCTCCCTGCCACTCTCACTCTTGTGTACCACTTTGGCGTTGTGCTTGTCTTTCCGTGTTGTGATTATCTGCTGACTTGCAGCCTCTTCAACTGGACTGTGAACTCCTTGAGAGCAGGACTTGGTGATGCTTTACTCAGAACCCCTAGACCTCATTCCCAGCTTGACACAGAGCAAGTCTAAGTGAACTCCTATCAAATAAATAAATTTGATCCCTTGAAATCTAATTTTCCTTAGCTTCTATGGCATGGAGTGGTTGTATAGTTGGCATCGAATAAATATTTGTGTAGCTAATTAATTAAGAGTCAATGAATTAATTTACTTCCAGCTTTCCCTTTCAGGGATGAATTAGTAATAGGTCTCTGGAACAAATGAACTATGTCTGTCCTTTAGTGTATTATGCTTCTTCTCTTTATGACTCAGATTTAATTTGGTTAAACTTTATTGAGAACCTGTCATGATATGGGCACTGCCATAAACATTGTGGAGATCATAAAGAGGAATGAGACGTGAGTGCTATAATAGCAGCACTAAGAAGAGACCTTGCAATGCCAGCCTCACACAGAATCAATTCCTGGGAAGTGGTACAAAGTGTTGTACAAAGTCGAGGATTACTTGGAGGAGAGTATCAGGTTCACTTCATGTATCCAAAACCTGCTTCAAGTATCAGGGTACTTTACATGTTAACTGGGGTTCAGGATTTTTCATTTAGGTCCAGAGTTGGTGGTCGGTAAAGCGCCACATTGTCTCTGTTGCAACTATTCCACTCTGCCATCTTGGCAAGAAAGAAGTCATAGACAAACCACACTGGGACCACGTAAATATATGCACAAGTATTATATGTAAATTAGAAATGGCAATTAAAAAAAAAAAGAGTATCAGCGATTGCCAGGGACTTGACAAGAAGCAGAGAGGAAAGGAAAGAGTAATGAATATGTAGAGAGTTTTAGGGTGGTGATCTACTCTATGATATTATAATGGTGCATTTGTCAAGGTCCATAGAACTGTGAAACACAACGTGGACCTTCATGTAAACTGCGGACTTTGAATCATCAATTGTAGCAAATGTGCCCCACTAAAGTAAGATGTTAAAAGAGCAGGGATTATCTGTTCAATTTTTCTCTAAGTCTAAACCTTCCAAAATATAAAATCTATTTGTTAAAAAAAGAAGTTATAGGCAATATGTAAACAAATGGCTATGCTTGCATACCAATAAAACTTTATTTATAAAACAGGCCACTGAATGGATCTGTCTGGGGGCCATAGTTTGTGAACCCTGCTTTAGGCAGTGGAAAGTTGTGGTTTTCGAGCGGAGGTTCTTGCTTAGGTTTCTGTTTTTGCAGAGAAGGCTCTATTTGCTGACACATTGCCATCTCCTTTCTCCTTCTGTACTGGAGTCAGTAATAATAAACCTTACTATTTATACCACGCTTTACAACTTACAAAGCATTTCCAAATCCTACGTAATCCCTATGAGGAAGACTTAGAGAAGAGGAATCAGAGCCACAGGGTTAGATAATTTTATCTAAGTCCCAGAGGGATAACTGGAGCCTAGCCCCCTGAAGCCAGCCATCAGAGTTCTGGTAGAGACACTGAGTCCCCCTCCAGTTAGTTGGCCAGCCATCTAGCTGTTCCGTGTGTTGGTCACGTGTCCCAGCTGGAAGATGGGGTATGTTGTAAACTCTTTTTCACCTTTGAAGCCCTAGGCAACTATACTGTTCATATGAGGCACGTTGAAAATGACTGCTGATCACTCACCCCTGGGTCTTGTTGCGCTTTACATTAAAGTTTCCAGTCCCTTCTGTTTGTTTTTAGTTAATTGCTTGGTCAGCTCTGTTTGGTAAGTGTTATTGCATACTTATTTAAAATTAAAGAGTTAGTATTTGTGGTCCAAGCCCTCACATGTGTATCCAATTTGAAGATTGCCCCAGCAGCTTCCTCTGTAAGGAAAAAGAAGACCAGTACATTTTTTGGGTCTAACTCTACAATTTTTCCCAAATGGCCAAGAAGCCAGAGGGAACTGGCTTTCTTTTGGCCATCTCTAAGCTTGAATTACTTAGGGGCAGAATCAGGCACCAAAAGGTGAGATTAAGAACCAACTTTACATGGAGTCTAGAAAGAACTTGGGTTTGTACTGACCATGACATCTTTCTGTCATGTTCCCACATGTCATGTTTGACCTCTTTGCACAATTTCTTCTATTTGTACCCAGATCCCCATCATCTCTCATCTGTACTGTCCTAAGAGTGGTCTTCATTTTTGCTTCCTTTGTCACGCATACTCCACACACACAGTGGCCAACTTAATCTTTATCATATGTAATCAGGTCACATTGGGCCCATTTTGTAACTCTCGGAAAGTGTCCCATAACATCTAAGTTAAAATCCAACCTATTCCTGTAATCCACAAGTCTCCACATCATCCAGCCCCTGTCATTTCATCCCTTGTCTGTTTGTTCCTGCTTTCTAGGACCTGGTTCCCCCTGTGCTGGACATGCCAAATTCTTTGTCATCCAGCCTTCGCACATACTGTTCATTTTGTCTTTTGACTATTCTTTCTCCAGATCTGTCTCAGGCTGACTCTTTCTCTCCCATGAAGCCTCTGCTCCAAGGCTACCATTTTGGGAGACCCTCGCTAATCCTCTGCCTACCCTCTGCATCCCTCTGTGCAGTAATGCCCTTGTCACATTAGCTGGTTTATTGTCTGCTCTGCCTCTGTTGATTGATGAACCTCAGTAAATATTTATTGAATGAATGCATAACCGAATGAGTGAATTAATTCTTACAATTAGAGGCATCAGGGAACCATGTAACCTTGTAAGTAGAACTGAGAAGTTAAAAACTTTAGACCTTGGGGAGCAACTCATTCAATGGTTTTCAAGGTTTTTTTTAGCAGTGGAATCATCTTTTCAAACCCAAGCTTATCCACAATTCTAATATTGAAAACAGAATAGAATGGAGCAAAAAGTGAGGGAGTTCAGCGCTCCCCAGTCACTCTGAGCCACACTCTGGAATCCTAGGGCTACAAGCAAGCCCAGCCTAAAAACTGCTCAGACAACCCATCTCCTTTTTTAGACGGCTCTGAGCAGCTCTGTTCTACCTGTAAAAGTCTTAAGAGGAATAAGTTTGCTGGATTGCATCTCAGCCTCCAGCACAATTCCAAACACAGAGTGGAGACTCAGGGAACATTTGCTGAATTGGTGAGGAGATGTTCTAAGTGGCAGAAGTAGAACTAGACACCAAGTCTAGGGCCTCCTGTTGTCCAGCATAGCAATGAGAATGGTGGCTCCATCTGGTTCAGGTTCAGATGCCTCATTTGGAGCCAGACCTATAGAGAAGACAGCTTCCTGCTCCCAGGGTATGGGCAGGCCACTGTTGCTATTTTTGCTACTATTCTAATTGCATTTGTCAAAGAAACCAGGGAAGATATGACTACCATCTCCCTCTACTTCCTCTTCATTTTTATTCTCTTTGTTTTTCCCTCCTCTTCCTTTTTTTAAAAACAAAACAAGTTTCAGACATGCAAAACAGCATAGAGGATGGTCTAGTGAATGTAACAAATAGGATGAAGCCACACCTAGCTCAAGGAATGAAAGTTATAGATTCAGTTGAAGTCATCCTCCTTTCCTGCTCCTCTTCCCTACTCTTCTCTTTTCCTGCCTCTCTCTTCCTCTTCCCTTCTGTTTCTCTAGCATGGCTCTTCCTTATTTTTCTTCCCATATCCTCCCTTCCCTCCCTGTCCTACTCAACTCTTTCTGCCCTGCTACCTCTCTTGCCCTTGTCTTTCCACACCTATCCTTTCTCTGTCTCTCTTCTTTCTCTGTTTCCATTTCTTTTCTTTTTCTTTTTTTTTTCTTGGAGAGGTCTTTGCCATAGGGCGCATGCACTCGCCAGACAGACAGAGAGAGACTGAGAGACAGAAATCGAGAAATCACCCCCAGGGGGGATGGCCACACCGCAATCTCCTCTCCTTCATTCTCCTCTCGGGATCTTAGACACACATGCACACGCGCCTGGTGCGAGTTTTAAGTCACCAGGTCCAGGACGCCAACCACAGTTGACTAATGGGAGTCCAGCGACATAGCCATTATGCTAACTGCTGGTTCCTCCATTTCTTTTTTAAAAGCTTATATATTTATTTCTTCCAAGGGAGAGACAGAGAGAGAGAACACTTTCTACCGGGTGTTCAGGGTTTGATCCACCCCAGCCTCAGCCAGCCCTAACTGTGGGCAGATGTGTGCCTGCTATTCTCAGAGAGGTCTCTAGATACAAAACTGGAACCTTCCCATGTGGACAATCATGCAGAACAGTGAGTTCTGCCACTGCACCACCATCCAGCCCTTCTTGTCCCTTTCTTGTCTCCTCTGGCCCCTCTTAGCTTCTCCTCCCTGCATCTTTAATAAGTGTATTTGGCCAATGACTTATTCCATGCCTGTTCTATGTCAAAGGTGGGGAGTCAACCTTTCTTGGAATTACCGCTCTTGCACATGTTAGAGCACTCACCCTGATGAGACTTTCCTCTGGCCCACACCTTGCTCAGCTATAGGCATTGCTTGCTCTTTCTGCTACTTCTGGAAGGTCATCTCTAGCTTGCTCTCACCAGGAGACAACTTTACTACCACCAGATGCAGCTGGCCAGTTCATCTAGCTCCTTCTTGCAGATAATAGAGCATTGGCTTAATATCATCTCTCTATTTGTCACCATTTGGAATTCTTTGCAGAGCCTTTTCGGATGTTTCCTGATGCATTTCTATTTTACTACATCACTGGAGACATTTCTGAACTTTTTCTTTTAGGTTATACTACTTTGACTTTAAAGAGGTTGATTTATTCTTCCTGGAGCCATACACTGAGGGAGCTGCCTATTCAGACAAATAGAAGCACCTAGAGCCTTTTGGACCTACCATCAGAGAAATAACTCTGTGTGTCAGAAGGGAGGGGGCAGAGATGAGTGGTTATGTCTCACTCCCCTTCTGCATCAGCTCAAATCCAGGAAAGACAAGAATCAGCCAGTCAGTGCTTTGCATTGCTGTAAACTGATCCACAGCATATGGAGTTGGTGCAGGCCACGTCTAAATTATTTTTTGATGTCAAGGTATTAACACTTCCTGCTTCCAGATGGGGGAGGGATTCAGTCCCAGCAGAGGAATAGAGGAAGGGCCTCCTCCATCCCTGCACTGCCTCCTTTGGTTTTGTGTCACTGGGAACTCTGTTTGCTCTTGGTAATCTCAATCTGTAGACTGTCTAGAGCTGTTATGCATAAAATGGAAAAAAGTCTTCCCCTTTCCTGCATAGATCAGTCACATTATTTGGACTGATTAAAATACTAGCACTTGTGATCAAAATAAGAATGACTCCAATGATCTCTTCCATGGCTTCTTTAGCTGAGGCTTTCAAAGCGTTTTCAGATTTATTAGCCTACTTCCACCTCACAACCAGCTTTACCAAGACCAGGCATTATCACTCCCATTTTGCAGATGAGAAAGCTGTGGCAGGGAGGGGAAAGATTTGTCCCAGGTGAATATTGTCTAGAAGGACTAAAACGACTGCAAGACCTTATTAGATCAGGGCATTTTCATGGGGGTTGGAGGAAATCGAGTACCCACGAGAGGCTCCTTGGGTGGGAGGCAGCAGAATCAGCTCATCGCGTGTGCTCAGTGGGACCCCATCCCTGACATAGACGCCCACCGCACACCCCTAGGAATGACTGTCAGGCCCTGGGCTCTGCAGTGCGCTAGTCCCCCTGGTGCTGCAAAGCGTTGGCAGGCAGCTGCAAGGAAGGTTTTCCCGCTTCTGGATCCCTGCCTACACTGCAGAATTTTCACAAGGGGAAGGGAAGAGGGGAAGTTTATGGGCTGATCTAATCACAGATGAACTGAGAACTCAGTGGCAGCAAGCAGTCTGCAGAGGCGCAGGACTTTGGAGCCATTAAAGAGCCCACCCTTCATTTCAGAGACAGTAAACAGTAGGAAATGGCATGCCTGGCATCGTGCACAGCATGGAGTAGGTGCTCAATAAGCAGTGGCCGCCACTGGTTTTACTCTCTTCTGTGATCACCATTATGCATAGGGCCTCAGGTAACACAGAGATCAAACAAAAATCCCAGGATCTGAGAGTCCCTTTGGGGTCTGTGGCAAATGTCAGGTGACATTATGGGCAGAAGTAGTAAAAATGAAGCTTAAAGAGAAAATGCTGCCAGTACCTCCTCTGGCTTTGGTTCTCCATGAGGACTGGTGTCTTCTAGGGGACCAAGAACATCTCTGTTCTTTTCCTTGTCCATTCCCTCTTTGATTCCTTCCCAGTCCTCTCCTGTAGGGATCTCAGATCACTGCTGGAATCAGTGTCCTGTTCTGGGACAAACACTGTCTGTCTGTGCTAGCTGTGAAGCTTCATTTGCCTCCTAAGCAAATTGTGGTCCAGAGAGGACACCTTTAATTGCTTCTCACTCCACAGGTCCGTGGTGTTTGCCTGATGACAAGGGATGTCCTACGACTTGTGGATGTTAGCCAGATCACTCATGTTTAAAAATCCTGTTTCCTTCCTTTTTTTCTTGCAAAGGGAGAGAGTGGGTGGGTGGAGAGACCAAAGCATTCGGTCCCAGCAGCAGCTAGCCTGCACCCAGCCCCAACTATGTCTCACCCTCCAGGGAGAAGACAGAGAAAGGCACTGCACTGGGAAGGCACCTCTCCTGGGAGCCCCCTCACTCCTTGCCACCTGCACTTACAACAGTTTCTCCCATCCCTGACTTGGAGAGCAGCAGTTGGCATTCCTTTTTATTCCATTTACTCATTGGGAGTAATTCCCCACCCCCAAAGCTCTACCAGTACCCCCAGCTTTCCCTAGTCTCCAGCTCTGGTGTCCTGCCATCCCTCCCTATCCCCAGAACAGCCCTAATAGCAGGGTGACATCCCATCTCCTGGAATGGAATACTTCTAATCACGTGGCAGGGTCTTCTTACAAGGAATCATTCGTACGTTCTCACCTAAACTTGCCGCGTGTCCTAGGACAAGTCGCCTCTGATCTGAGCTCAGTTTCCTCTTTGAAAATGAGAATGTTTGGCTTACCTCATTCAGCATCTGGAAAGCGGGTAAAGTAAGGAGCAGCCAGCAGATCTCTTGGCTTCCTTCCTTCCTTCTTTCCTATTTCCTGGCCTGGAGAGTGTACCCTGATCACCCTCAGCCTTGTCTTGCTTGAACAAGGACCTTTATGTGAATGATCTGATCTCAGGCTAGGCCCTGGCTGCCTTCCACAGTCCTTGCTGGGCTGATGATAGGGGTGGCCTGTTTCCCAGTCCCACATCTGAACCTGACTAACTGCATGAGGTACAGGAGTAGGGAGGAGCACCCCAGGCATATGCACAGAGGACGAGGGAGGCAGAAACCATCTCTTCAGGTGGGAGGGGGTCAGAGGTGTGTGCTTTCCCAGAGTTCACATCAGCACTCCTGAGGATAAGGTCCAGAATCTGATGGCTCCAGAATCGCTATGAATGGTTGTCTTCATCTGCAATACCAGGACCCGCAAAACGCACATCGAGTGGCTTAGAGTTGTCTGATAATTTGGGTGGTGGAGTGTGGTGGGCAAGAGTAGTCCATTCTGAAGACAGACTGCCAAGGCTTTGATGCTGGCTCTGCCATTTCTGCCGTGAGGGCAAAGTAATTAACTTCGCTGCACTTCGGTTTCCCCATCTGTAATATGTGGCTAATAGTTTTATTTTAAAAGCTGACAGGAAGGTATATGAGGTGACACACCTGTAAAGCATTCAGAAGAGCTCCTGTCAGATGAAATTTGCTTAATCCGTGCTGGTTCCTAGTATCATTGCTAGCATCATTACTACTGACAGCATAATTATTATTATTATCAACGTGTGAGAATCAACGAAGACTCCTATCACTCACTAATCACCATTCAAACTCATCTGTGAAGCAGGAGTATTTATTTTAATTTTTATTGCCAGAGGCCATGGGTGTTTATGGGAGGGGGGGAAAGTCCTCTGCCCCAATGGGACATTGTCACACTGCAATCCCTTCTCTTCTCTTTCTCCATCCATAGGAATCTGGGGCACATACACATGTGTGCCTGGTATGTTTTTCAAGCCAGGAGTTGGACTGCAGTCAGCTTTGCAGGATAACAGCTCTCCTAACCACTGGGCTACAGGGCCATCCCAAAGCAGGAGTATTTACAATATAACCCCTCCCTTCTGTGTACAATGGCTGTGGGAATTGATTGATAATGTAGAAGGGCATATGGATATATGAGATAGTTTCCAATAAAATGCAGATACCATAAAGCCAGAAACAAGTAGTATATGACAGAAGATAGGAAGTCAAAAAGAGAAACTAGATGGAGCGTATTATGACTTAGTGCTAGGCAGTGTCATTTCATCAACTTGTTTCAGAGCCTAAAAACTTATATACATTTTTTTGCAGATCTAAATTTTGGGGCCTAAGTTCCTAGAGAAATAACTCTGATGAGACTTGGAAAGTATCACAGTAAAAATGGTTGAAAGAATATGGTTCAGTTACCCAGAAAATAGAACAGGGGGAGACATTTGAAGCTCCACTTGAAGACTAGTGGGGAGTGGGGTCATCCTGTAATATTCCCAAAGAGAACTACAACCCCAAAATCGAACACCTCAAGGATGCAAAATGAATTTCAGCTAAAGGCAAAAATTCCCTGAAACTCAAGTAGCTCAGCAATGTCATGCACTGCCCCATGAGGCGTAAACTCCCCGTCCTTGCATGCATTCATCTGGAAGATCATCTTCAGGGCCAATGGGGAAGTGCACTGCAGTGTCAGAGAGAGTGGAAATGAATCCTCCACCCTGGCCACTTCAGTATTCTCCAAATCTATGCACCAAAGAAATAAACGCTCAAAACAAGGCGACTTTTCCTCCCTTGAGTGAGAATGAACAACTTTAACAAAAACTATTTCCTACAAAACTCCCTTGGAAATCAAGAAGCAGGCTGGCTAAAACAACCAAATCACTTTCTAAGTGATTTTTTCTTATGAATAAAAGTAGGAAATAGTGAGGTCAATGACCGTCAGCAGTTTGGGGGAGACATCGCCCTTGTCAGAAGTGACTGTCACCTGCTGCAGTCTTATATATGGCTCCCCCTCATGTGTCTCTGCTGCCATCAGCTCATCCTGAGAGTCTGGCCATGACCAAGGCTGCACGAACAAGTGCAGATCCCAGGGCTCCCAGAGCCCTACCCCAGCTCTCCTCCATCTGGGCACTCATCAGCTGGCTGCCATCATCTCCTTCCTCACAGGGAGCTCTGCTTAGGCAGGGTTATATCTTGCACAGCATCAGATGGACAGTGCCTACGTAGTGCCAGGCCCATAGCAGGAAAGGGTATCATATTAGAAGCATGGGTTCCAGAGAGGTCTGCATGGGTTTGAAATCCAGCTTTGTCACTAGTTCTGTCACCTTGGTCAAGATCTTTTCAGTTCTATGTGGTTGACCCCATAGCACAGCAGTAAAGCACTGTGTGTGGAAAGTTGGATCCTACATGGCCAACCATGGTTCAAATCCTGGTCCCACCAGCTTGAAAAACACACTGGGAATGTGTGTGTGCACATGCCAAGATCCTGATAGGATGGAGAAATGGAGAAAAAAGGAAGGCAGTGTGACCAGGCACCATAGGGAGTTGCTATCTCTCTCTGGAGAGCGCATGCACTCTCTGGCAATTACAAAGGGAAAAAAGGATTCTTCAACTCTTTGAGTCAGTTTGTTTACCTGTAAAAAGGGATGAATAGGCACACCCTCTGCATGCCCACACAGGATTGCAGTATGAATTAATGTGATTTAATATAGTATCTGTCTGATTTAGTGTATCGGGAGACTGTAAACTATTTCTACTAAGGATTATATAGTAAATATTGGGTCATCAGAAAAGTCATGATGTATTTTTCTGTTTTCCTATGCAAAAATGCATCACGACTTTTCTGATGACCCAATATTTGCAGCTTTGATAGCCACATGGTCTCTGTCTCGCCCCTACTCTGGTGGGAAGAAAGCACCTGTGGGCAGTAAGTAAATGAATGAGCATGGCTTTATTCCAACAAAACTGTATTTACCCAAACAGGTAGCAGGCAAGATTTGATCTGTGAGACATAGTTTGCTGGTTTCTATATGAAACAGCAAGTCAGAGAACCAGATGGAAAACTTAAGCAACCATAGACACTAGAGAGAAGAAGCAAAAGGTGATAGAAGGGTGGTATCAATAGTAGCACTTATTGCTTAAGTACTCAATCCACGTAGGATAGGTCTGGGTTCAAATCTGGTTTGGGCGAATGGTGTATGCTCTCTGAGCCTTGGTTTTCTAATATATAAAATGCAAGATGGCAAGTAAGTGGGACCTGTCTCAAGTGGCTAATGTATTAATAGAGGCATGAGACATGGTAGAGACATTCAGTAAGTACTTAAAGAATGGTAGCATTGAGGATGATGACAACAAAGCGACTATTAGAGTGAATCAAACTAAATTGAACCACAGGCTCCACTTGCCTTGAGAATACCCAGACTACATGGCTCATTAGATAGAGAGCTTTAGACCCTGAGCATATCTGGCACCCTGCTTTGAGTCTGTTATTTCACTCTGTAAAATGGGGCCGGCACACAGTCTTTCTCAGTATAGTTGACTGTATCAACCACAGGGGAAGAGCCTGCCTACCACCTACCTCGAAATAAGATGCCAAGTCAGCACCAAAATCAATGACCACAGTCCCCATGTCAGAAACGAGGCTTGGCTTTTCTGTCCTGCCTGTCCTCTTCAAGTGTCTCTGAAAATAGCAGGGCCAAAAGATCAGCACTAAAGAATACGAATGTCCATCTTGGACTGTGCAAACTGCTTGGAGACTTGGGTTTGGAGCAGGTCTGGGTAGGTCCTTGGCTTTGGATTGCTTTTGTTTGATGCGAGTGTTCTGGAAACGGACCTCTCTGCATACCACATTTTGTTTGGAGACGATATTGCTGTCAAAGGTGAGGCTCACAATGTTTATTCCCACTCCTTGTTGACGCAGGAAGGCTGCCTAACAAATGGGTTTCCTTGGTGTTCATATTGTACTTTCTTTCTTTGCTTTTTATTCTTCCCTTTGACTCCAGAACTTTTAATTCTTACCTTCTGTGTCTCAGGTTTTCAGAATCTTTTTTTTTTCTCTTACAGCCCTAATTGAAGATATCAAGTACCTCTGCCTAATCACACACTTATTAGTATTGCCTTTCAATTATGCCACATCTCTCTCCAAAGATTCTCTCAAAATGTCCTATTTTGGGGACCAGCAGTTAGAGTAATGGCTATGTCGCTGGACTCCCACGTAGTCGACCGCGGTTCGAGTCCCGGACCCAGTGGCTTAAACTCACGCTGGGTATGTGTGCGTGCGTGCCCAAGATCCCGAGAGGAGAATGGAGGAGAAGGGATTGCGGCGTGGCCATCCCCCCTGGGGGGTTATTTCTCGCTTTCTGTCTCTCTGTCTCTGTCTATCTGGCGAGTGCACGCGCCCTATAGCAAAAACCTCTCAAAAAAAAAAAAAAGTCCTATTTTTCCCTCATCAGGATCCCCAACACTAGAAACCACAAATCTCTTTTCCTTTCCCTTTCTCGCTCCTCTCTTCCTTCTTTACTTTTCCCCCTTCTTTGCTTTTGATGTGTTTTTACCAGGCATCCACCAGGTGCCAAATGTTTTGTTGGACATCAACACCACCTTTGTGTTCTCAAGTCTAAAAAGGAGATGGGTAAATAATAGGCACTTTGGTATGAGGTAAGAGGCAAGTTCTAGTAAGGCCAGGCTACCGTAGAAATCCACTGTTGGGGCCTCTTAGCTGTTGGCACAGTAACAACAACAACAAGCTTCCTGGTGGAAGGAACACTTGAAGGAGGATGAGGAGGAGTTCAAGTCAGTGAAGAAGGAGGCGTCAGGTTTAAGGGCGCGACTAGTAGAGATAAGGAGGTAAAAGTTGTTCCTTCCACATGAACTGTGTTACTGTGTGAGCAATCTCAGAGGGAGCCTGACTGGCAAGAGGCAAGGCACGAAGGGGTGTGTAGGCCAGCAGGACTTCTGGAGCCACTTTCTCCTACTTAGAGCTGTACATTAGGTAAGCTGTACATTCGTGAAGCAAGCCGAAATGCAAAGCTTCTTTGCTCTTGGATGTAATTATGTCAAGAATGTTGTCTCCTTGGTCCACTGCTACTAATTAAAAGCTTTGATTAGCAGTATTACGTGCCTTTAATGAATAAAGTGATAAAATAAGCTAATTATGACTTACTATGCAGCATTCATCACCCACTATCTTTTAATACACAAAGTCTATGGGGAAAAGGATAGCCCTTGGTATTAAAAACCAAAACAAAACAAACCTAAAAAAATATTTTCACCTATTACCATGATGCAGAGAAAACCTGTTCTGGAATCAAATTTTAAAAACAATGATAAAGAGTAGCTAGCAAAGAATCAATTAAACGTTCATCATAGGTCTAACACTGTGGCTTGCCTTGAGAAACAACTGAAATAACCCATTTGTAGACTCAGTTATGGGTAGGAGAGGTCAATGTTAAGGGAATAAACACAGATGTAATATAAAATTAACTAAGTGCCATGACAAAGAATGGGATCCTATGGGGGAGTAATAAAAGGGACCTAATTTATATTGTGGGAAAGGGAAGTACATTCTAAGGAAGTCTGGAGGGATGAAGAACCCCTCGTGGGCACGAGGAGAGCGAGTCCAGCAATAGAACACCGTGCACACTGGTTCAGAGGCAGAAGGGAACAAGATCTCTGTAACAGCTAAAGAAAGACCTGTGTGCCATCCCCCCTGGGGGGGTGATTTCTCGCTTCCTGTCTCTCTGTCTCTCTCTGTCTGTCTGGCAAGCGCACGTGCCCTATAGCAAAAACCTCTCCAAAAAAAGAAAAAAAGAAAGAAAAGAAAAAGAAAGGCCTGTGTGGCTGGATCCCTGAGAGCAGGACAGAGTTGGCCCTGAAGAGTTAGGAAGAAGACGATATTGGTCCCGAAGGATACATTAAGTCTTTTGGTTGATTCTGAAAACAGAATGACTTCAAGAGGTATGAGAAGGAGTGTGTGTGTGTGTGTGTGTGTGAAAGAGAGAGAGAAAGAGAGAGCACATTTGTGATTTTCTGGTTGTATTGAGAGAAATGGATTGGACAGGGACAAAGCAGAAAGAGGATGACTAACTGAAGAGACTGTTACACCACAGAAATGGTGGCAATTTGTTGAGGTGGTAATAATGAAGATGGTGAGAATTGGATAATTAAAACTATTGGGTCGTTGGAAAAGTCATGGTGCATTTTTGCATAGAAAAACATAGAAAAGTGCATCATGACTTTTCTGATGACCCAATATTTTCGGTAAACTTGGTATTATTCAGGGTGGTGAAAAGGAGGGAAGATGTAGAGAAAATAAATTAATTTGAGTTGAGTGGACTTGACTTAGAGAGCAACATTCTGAGTTATCTAAACTGATAGCGTCACATAGGATGTGTCAGGGCCATAGGGAAGGATTTTCTAGGCCTTCTCAGCCATGTGCTATTATGGGACCACCATGTTTATTTACATCTTTTGTAGAAGGCACTCTTCCCTCCTCTGTGTGGCCAACTTTGGAAGAGCATGTGGTGTGGGGAACAGTGATGTCCTTTCAGGAGACACAATGACAACAAACGTCACTAAGCACTTACTATGTACAAGGCTGTGAATGAGTTCATTTGATCTTCACAAATCTGTGAACCCCCTTTAAGGAAGCTGAGGCATAGAGAAGTTAAGTAACTTTGTTAGGATCCCACAGCAGTAAATAGTGCAGCAGAGGTTTGAACCTAGGACCTTATACTCCAGAGCTCCTACACTTGGTTACCATATGATTCTGTAGCATGAAGCCACTAAAGTCTGATAGAGTAGCTTTGCAGGGGTGAGATCTTAAACTGGGTTGAAAAAAATTAAAAATTGAGTTTCAACTGCTCTCTAGGCTGCATGCTCCTGAAGTTCCATGAGCGATTTGAGAGCTGAGGTTCAGATGTGATGTTAAGTGTTCTACACACTGAAGAGTTCTCCTCCTACTCCTGTATTCCTTCCCCAAATCCGGGGCACCTTTGATCTCCAGAACTGGGGTGGGTACCAGCATGCAGCAGTGAGCACAGACATTCCCCAAGACCTCACAGGGTAGTGTGGGAGTCATGAAAGTATTCAGGCTGGTAAATACCCCCGACAAGGAAGTCAGGCACCCCAGGCACCCGTGGAGCAGCAGGTGTGCAACCTTGGTATGAGTGTGCTGAGCTATCAGGGCACTGAGCGTGGGCATGGATGGTCAGCTGAAGGACATGGGGCTGAGAGTGAGGAGAAGGATGAAGAGAAACATTTTCAGAAGCGCTAGAAAAAGAAGTCTCCAAGTCTGAAGATAAGAGAAAGCAGGGCTCGGTTAAGGAGAAACAGTGATTCAGATTCGCTGCAGGGCAGAAGGTGTACAGAGCAGGGAGAGAAAAGGAGTATAGACAAGGTGAGCAGGAGCTGGGCTGTCTGTTCTGGGCTTCCCTCAGGACAGTGGGAGGCTCCCAAGAGGTTTTGGGGAAGAAGAAGGTAGCATGTTCTCTGAGGCAGTCTGGAACCCGAGCTACTTGCCTCCTCTGTGTCATTTCCCTCTGTCTGTGGAATTTCTACCAGTGCAGTCAAGCCCATCTCCAAGGTCTCATTTCTGGGCAGCTTTCATTTAAGGGGAGTCATGGGGAAAGATGTAGGTGGGTGGGGAGAGCCTGCAGGAGTGAGGCGGTTAGGGACTGGCAGAGACCATGGGCCTTTAGAATGCTGGCACTCGGAGTCCCATCAGCACACCCTTTCTCTTTCACATGGAGGCTTCCCAATTGATTTTTCCCCCAGTGAGATCTCCCCATCACTTAAATGGACAGTGACAGTCTGAGGAGACTGGGGGTGGCTGCAGCTCACCGAGCATTAATAGCTTTAGCTGCGTCGGAATTTCCATCAGTAACACGGCATGGAGCTAATTTGTAGGTTTATTAATCCCCAAATCACTCCTAATAAAGACCCAGCTCCACGTGTGTGCCTGCACAGAGAACCACGGCCGTTCCGCAACCGCCCCTCAACCGGAAGAAACAGTTCAGTGTGAGGGGAGGAAACAGTGCCTGGAACTGAGAGACCCGAGTTTGAACCCCCAGGTTTGAACCCCAGCTCTTCCCAGCCATGTGCTCTTGAGCAACAATTGAACCTCCCTGAGCCTCAGTTACTCACTTGGAAAATGAAGCCAGAAGCCATCGCTCTGTCACTGGGCTGTTGCCAGGGGGAAATGAGGCCACGGGAGTGCTCAGTAAATATGAGGTGCAGTGGGCTCGGTGAGGGGGGTTTACTCAGATGCTTTCACGGCAACTTCAGTGAGCAACGTGGACTGGGGACAAGATTGGCAGAGTGAAGTGGCACAAAGGGGGCATTTGCCCCTCAGCAGCGCCCCCGCGGTCGAACAAAACCCAGCCCACAATTGTTAGAGCCAACAATTTTGTGAACGAGCCAGATCTTAGTGTTAAACCTCTGGACTGTAATGTCGGTAACTGATTTAGCATTTTTAGACACATCTGAACACTGCCCCTTTGCAACGTTGTGGTTTTCTTTTCTGCAAGAAGTGATTTAAAACCTGGTCCGAAACGTAAATAGCCTAAGGTTGCCAGTCACACAGTACATTTGGAGATGACAGTCTGTAGTAAGCTGGAAGTGATTACTCACCCCCTCCTTCCCGGGTAATACAACTCACCCCTCGGGTCCTGTGTACGGAGCCAGGATCAAGCTAAAACAGAGGGCTGGGAATGGGGGTGCCAGGGACTGGACAGATGAGCTGTGTTATATCTGAGATGGAATCCCCAGGGGCTTTTCAGGAAAATGGCAGCCCAGCCGTGTGTGCTGGGCTCACCTCGGCCGCACTGTGCTCCCCTGTCTTGTTCAGATGGGAACAGAGCAGCATGAGGGTGCTCTGGGGCAGAAGAGCAGCCAGGGGTCTGCGCATTTGCAGAGTCGAACTGATTTCCTAAAATCAACTTTCCTGAACCGGACAATTCCAAAATGTCTGCTATTCCATTTTACCCATAAATGTTTTCTCTTCTTCAAGGTTTGCTATCTCAGCAGGTGTTGGATGGTAGGAGTAGATATGATATAATTGAAAATGAAATAAGAAGACATATTACTCAACACTGAGAATTACTGAACAATCCCAAATTTGACATGCTTTTTATTCACTCATTCAATAAATCTGTAGTAAGTAACTACCCCATGCCAGGCACTGTTCAGGAGGCCTCCAACAGTCCAAAGTTCTGAGGTTAAATACAGACCTTGCTGCTTGCTAAAGGAGCCTGTTTTCTCATACGTAAAATGCATATGATAATAATACTAACTCACAATTATGCAAGAGATTACTTAGGCTGTGTATACATGACCAGCATTCAATAACTATGAGACACCAAGTGACCATTTACCTCCATCATGGAACTTATATCATCCATTAGGGTTGGTATTGTCTGTCATCCCCACTTCTTTTTTTTTTGAAGAGGTTTTTGCTATTAGGGCGCATGTGCTCGCCAGACAGACAGAGAGAGACAGAGAGACAGAAAGAGAGAAATCACCCCCCTGGGGGGGATGGCCACACCTCAATCCTTTCTTCTCCATTCTCCTCTTGGGATCTTGGGCACGCACGCACACGCGCCCGGCATGAGTTTAAGCCACCGGGTCTGGAACTCGAACCGCGGTCGATGACATGGGAGTCCAGCGACATAGCCATTACGCTAACTGCTGGCCCCTGTCATCCCCACTTCTGACAGAGGAGGTGACCATGTGTCACAGTGATGCATTAATTTGTCATGGACCTAAGCAAGTGTCAGGGCTGGGGTTGACCAGTGCCCTGAGACATGGTCTTCCTCACAAGTCACTGACAGGGATGAACTGTTCTGGACTCCTCATTTTATCATCAGAAAGAATTGAGGAGCAGTCCTAAGTTTAAGCTTGGTAAGGACCACTGGGATTCAGGGCTCGAAGCAGCAGGACTGCCATCCCGCTCCCTCCTGCCAGCCTTGTGCACAGGGTCTTGCTCCTGGTGCCGATAAAGCAAATTCACCAGCCGTGTGTGCTGGGCTCACCTCGGCCGCACTGTGCTCCCCTGTCTTGTTCAGATGGGAACAGAGCAGCATGAGGGTGCTCTGGGGCAGAAGAGCAGCCAGGGGTCTGCGCATTTGCAGAGTCGAACTGATTTCCTAAAATCAACTTTCCTGAACCGGACAATTCCAAAATGTCTGCTATTCCATTTTACCCATAAATGTTTTCTCTTCTTCAAGGTTTGCTATCTCAGCAGGTGTTGGATGGTAGGAGTAGATATGATATAATTGAAAATGAAATAAGAAGACATATTACTCAACACTGAGAATTACTGAACAATCCCAAATTTGACATGCTTTTTATTCACTCATTCAATAAATCTGTAGTAAGTAACTACCCCATGCCAGGCACTGTTCAGGAGGCCTCCAACAGTCCAAAGTTCTGAGGTTAAATACAGACCTTGCTGCTTGCTAAAGGAGCCTGTTTTCTCATACGTAAAATGCATATGATAATAATACTAACTCACAATTATGCAAGAGATTACTTAGGCTGTGTATACATGACCAGCATTCAATAACTATGAGACACCAAGTGACCATTTACCTCCATCATGGAACTTATATCATCCATTAGGGTTGGTATTGTCTGTCATCCCCACTTCTTTTTTTTTTGAAGAGGTTTTTGCTATTAGGGCGCATGTGCTCGCCAGACAGACAGAGAGAGACAGAGAGACAGAAAGAGAGAAATCACCCCCCTGGGGGGGATGGCCACACCTCAATCCTTTCTTCTCCATTCTCCTCTTGGGATCTTGGGCACGCACGCACACGCGCCCGGCATGAGTTTAAGCCACCGGGTCTGGAACTCGAACCGCGGTCGATGACATGGGAGTCCAGCGACATAGCCATTACGCTAACTGCTGGCCCCTGTCATCCCCACTTCTGACAGAGGAGGTGACCATGTGTCACAGTGATGCATTAATTTGTCATGGACCTAAGCAAGTGTCAGGGCTGGGGTTGACCAGTGCCCTGAGACATGGTCTTCCTCACAAGTCACTGACAGGGATGAACTGTTCTGGACTCCTCATTTTATCATCAGAAAGAATTGAGGAGCAGTCCTAAGTTTAAGCTTGGTAAGGACCACTGGGATTCAGGGCTCGAAGCAGCAGGACTGCCATCCCGCTCCCTCCTGCCAGCCTTGTGCACAGGGTCTTGCTCCTGGTGCCGATAAAGCAAATTCATGTACCGGGAAATCCTGCCATTCAATAAATGTTCCCTGAGTCCTTTTCTACTGAGTGAGGCTCTTTCCTGGTGACTGGGAAAACAGAACTGAGCAGAGAAGAGTCCTTCCCTCATTGAGGTTACAGTCTGTCACAATCCTGCAGATGGAAAGAGGCTTTAGAGGTAATGTAAAGGGGAGGTTTTAGAAACCTTAATGTAATGAAGCCAAAGATGTGTCAGAAATGCATTTGGGACCCACCTCTGATGGCTGTTGAGGTCTTTTGGTCAATGATAAAATGGCTTTTTGCTCATCGACTTTGCATTGGTTTACCCCCATTCTTGGAGCCACTAAAGATAAATTGAGGTGCCTAGGTCACATCAACAAGCCCAGTCTCACAAGGTCCTGCTCTCATCTGGAGGCAGTAAGAGGACATTTCTAGAAGAGAACTCTTAGGAAGATTCTGGCCAGTCCAACGTCTCTGTTTACTCTCCCTTTGGAGTAAGTGCCTGATAATTGGGTCCATGGAGAGAAGCAGCTAGAGCCAGGGACTTGCTTGCTTGGAACACTTTAGAAAGTCAAAGTAGTTAATGATAATAGTAACTACCACTTACTGAAGACTAGTTGCCAGACATTGTGGTAAATGCTTTACATGCATTGTCTAATTTATCCTCAAAGACAACCCAATACAACTAAATTATCTCTTTTACAAACTAGAAATTTAAGGCTCAAAGAGGTCAAATACTTGCTCAAGGTCACACAGCTGGAAAACGGCAAAAGAGGAAATGAACCAGGCCAGACTTTCTCCAAAACAGTGTGGTTCTCACCCAGGGTCAATTTTTACCCCTGCCACCATCCCCAAAGAACATTTTGGAAAGACTACAGACATTTTTGGTTATCACAGCTAGGGGAGGGATATTTCTTGCATGTAGTGAGTACAGGTCAGGGGTTTTCTGAAACATCCTACAGGGTGCAGGACAGTTCCCTACAATTAAGAAGTATCCAGTCCAAAATGCCAATAGAGCCATGGTTAAGAAACTGCTTAGAACCCTAGTGCTTTCCATTCCCCTGTTCCTGCAAGTAAACATCTCTCTTGCACATACTTTTTACTGAAGCATTTTGCATTTTATAAAATATTTCCTGTTTCTTTTGAAGTGTCACATTTCTGTCCTTGCTTGCTCTAGAACCTATGATGGAATGATGCAAATCAAGCCATTCCCAGGGAAAGCTTTCAATGAGCTGCAGAACAAGGAAATCCCCAATGGGTTTCGCAGCCCCATTTAGCTGAGGTTCAAGTCCACTAATGCCAGAAAGGAACTCATTAGAGTCTAGTAGTCTACAGGATGACTGTTAATAGTTTCACCTTTAATTTAAGCTAGGCTTTATTTTTATAGCTGGTCCTTTGGTAGCAACTAGATTTAGTAGAACGTTTTTAACAGCTAGGGTGAATCAATAAAGCTCAGAAGCACATGCGATTCTTGTGCAATTTGCAAATCTAATTTTGACTCCACGTACGTAAATGGATACTCATGTATGCTCTAGGAATGTGCTACCCTCTGCTCCATGTTTTAAAGCGAGTCCCAAATTGTGACATTTGGTATTGTGAATGTGCCCCGCTCCAAGTTACAACACGAGCCAGGGTAGGAATGAATAGAGAAATGAAGGCAAATAGATCTCCACTACTAGCAAGCAACATTTCCTAAAAGCATGCACATCCTGGAGGGTGCTTTTGTCTTTCCATGAAAACCAGCAATATATTGCAAGGTGCACCCATGGCCAGTGCTGCAAAACTAAGGATACGACGAAATGATGTCTGTCATCATCCCTCATTTTACAGGTCTCCATTTGTTGTGATGTCTGTGATGGCATTTCACCTTGAAAACAGCCTGAGGCATTATCCCCATTTTATAGATGAGAAAGCAGGTTCAGAAAAATTAGGAGACTTGTCCAAGGTCACAGGACGTGGCTCTGGAAGGGTGCTACCATCCGGTGCTGTTTCTGTCATAACTGCCGCCCTAGAGTGATTGTGAGGCAGGGTGAGCCTGCCTTCAGTAGCTGATGTGAGGGGTCTGGGGGTAATTGCCTCACCTTTGCTAGGTCTGCACCACCGAATCCCCTATTCTTTATCAGAGCTCAGACTTGGTGTGCTATTCAATATGGGAGCCACGTATCACATGAAGCTATTTGAATTTAAATTAATTAAAATTCAGTACAGTTAAGAATTCAGTTTCTGATTTCACTAGCGGCCTTTCAAGTGTTGAGGGCTGAACTCACAGGTGGCTACCACCTTGGACAGCACAACACGTGTTCTTCTATTGAATAGGGTGGGATCAGAGTGATTACGGGAATAAGGCCAGTGACATACATATTTAGATTTTATTTCAGGACAGTGTTTCAGTTTGCAATGGCATATTTTTTGGGGGATGCAGTCTATGTAGGAAGGTTGATCTTGAGCCTACAGGGAGCAATGCTGGCCCTAGAATCTTCAGATCCACGTTTCTTTGCCTCCATTTCTTCCATGTTCAAACGCAGGAAACTGCAGACACGTCTATGTAGGAGGCTACAATGAACTTTAAAAACAGAACAAACGAACAAACAAAAAAACGAAGTTTTGGATTTTTTAAGGAACAAGGTCTCAGTCAGCTACCAGGCTGTGCTGCCGGGAGTATTTCCATTTCATGGATGAGGAAACAGAGGTTTAGTTACTCAACCAACATGTGCATCTTCTAAGTAGCAGAGCAAGGATTCAAACTCGAATTTGCTTTCCAAACTTAGACACTGCTCTACACTGAAGTTCTTACCAATAAGAACTTTGTTTCTACCTCAAAGTCAATGTGACTTTGAATAATACACTCCAAGGTCAACTATAAGAACTATTGCCATTGCGATTTGAAACTTTCAGAATGATCTGGGTGGGTAAACAATAGCAGACCTTCCTAGGACACACCTTACACTAAATATCATCCAGTCCTTTCTTTGGGCTTAATCCTCCTACCAGCTTTTTCCTGGTCACACAATTGATTCTCTGTGCAGTTTGAGCCGCTCAATTTTGGCACTATATTGATTTTTTAATGACTGTTTCAGTCACCAGGGTGCCTTTCTCTTACACTTGGAACAGGTTTGCCGTGGAATAGTGGTGATGACACTTAATGTTTTCTCTTAATGGCACCAAAGGCAGGCTTGTCTCCCTATCCGTGGCCTGGTGTTAGCTGAGCCGTATGTTCTCACGACACATGTTCATGGCCCAGATGGCTCTCTGAGCTCTAGATAATTAGAATCACAAATCCAGATCCCAAGTCTGTCCATTTACAAGAGAGAGGAGAGTCACCAGGCAGGCATTTCATGTTGGAAATGGCCACCCAAGAGAAGCAGGACATTGCTCTGAGAAAGTTGCTCCATGGAATATGTGAGGAAAATGTCTTTTGAGCTTGAAATTATGTAGGGAAGGTCACTACAAAGTCATTTAAAACTGCATCTCAAGACACTTTGATGGCAAAGGACCTGTCCCTCCCTGCTGATTTATTGCTTACTCTTTTAACTTTTTAAAAAAGATCAGCAGATTGATTGTGCTGCCTATGGTTGGAGACGTGCGTGCCTTTTCTTAGGCCTGATTCATAAAACATCACTGACCCGTTTTTGGCATGCTTTCCCCGTGCCTGGAGAGCTCCTCTGAGGTTCACAGTGCTCACTGTTCAGCACTGAGTGAAAACAGAATGCCACACCACAGCAGATAACCCAGCAAGGGGCGTGACTGCACAGTCCTCAAACGGACCCACTGCACCGCTCGCTACGAGACTGAGGGAGGCAGAGAGGCTATTTCCAGTGGGTTTGAACTGATGACAATGAGGGTCTTTTTTTAAGTTGAGCAACGGCAGGTCCCACCACCCTCTGGACTGACAGGCTCTCTCCAGCCTGCCCAGTTGGTTTGCCATCCAGGATGGCATTACCATACACCCCTGAGCACAGTCTTCACAAGGAACGATTTCTGAGCTCTTCATACTTCATGTATCTGGTATGTGAGTCTCCTGGAGGTGGGAATGACCAACAGAACTCGCAGGTTCCTCCAAGGAGCCCAGGAATCGCATTTCTACTTTTGTGGCTGCTCGTTGACCAACCAGCAGGCGGCTGTGGTTCTGGCTGCTAAACTTCAATGATTTCATTTCTTGTATTGGTTTATTCCCTTATTTGTGTTTTTATTACATTTTATTTGTTATTCACAAAATGGTCCCTAGCCTTTCAGGTAAGTGTATGTGCTATGCTTGGAAACTGGGGATTGGGGGGGGGGAAAAAGATTAATTGAAGAGTTTTGTGCCTTTTTCAGGTTCTTATTAAGCTCTGCTGCATTCTGCACACACACCAGTCTTGTACAAACAGCTGTTTATTAGAGAACCTTCTCTTCACTTCCCTTTTCATGGCATGGCATACACAAGACATCAGAGCCAGTGGAGCTTTGAGAAGCGAGAGCTGTTCTCACTACATTTAGCTGCCCATAAAATTGCCCTCTGCGTGCAGACTAGGGGATGTTTGATGTGGCCAGTGACATTTTTCCAAGTCTGTTTATTACCTGCTGGTGAGAGTTCCTCTGAGACAATTTGAGATAAAACTTTAGGAGTAATTATGTTTTATGAGGACACGATGCCCTTCAGGCTTAATTTCACACGATGTTAAATCAATGCTCATAGTCCGTTCTTTTCAGTCTGTGTTCAAGTTAAAGGGCACAATATTAAAGTTTTCTATAATTACTCAAGAAGTTGGTGTCACACAAATGGTAAAAATTGACTTGAAACCCTTTGTGGGGTTGTGCAAAACCAACCTAAGATTGGTAGTCTTGGGTTACCAATTCCTATCTACAGGTTCCCTGGGAAGTCGAGATACCAAGAAAGGAAATAAAAGAATGGAAATGTTTTCTGATCAGCCACTGGGGAAAATAACATCTCACCATCTTCACTACTAAAGTCCCATGGGGTTGTTAAATGTCTTTTTGCTTTCATTTCCATAATATGTTCTGAGTTGAAATCGTCTTCTCTGGAATGATGTTATCATCCAAGAACTCCGATGACTGAGGGCTGGGCTACTTGGGTTCCTAGGCACGTCAGACTGCAGAATAACTAAGCACTTTCCTCTTTTCTAAAATGGCATCTACTGAAAGGCTCTGGATGACATGGTAGACCCTTTGTATGAGAAGAGGACAGCAATTAGTTTTAATTCTGCCCCGGTGGTTTTTGTTTTGTGTTTTAGTTGTAGGTCAGGCCATTATTCATTTTTTTTTATTAGAAAATATATTCCTTCTTTGGCTTCAGGGTGGCTCATATTTGTATGCCCTTTTCATTGTGTTCTGTTGACTTTCAAGATTGTTGTTCTACTTGCAAAGGGTCTCAAAGGTTCTTAGCCACACACAAATTCACCTTTTGGTGTGTGTATGAGTATGTGCGTGCACATACATGTGCTCATTTGTGTTGTCTTTGAGTCTTGCTGAGCCATCCATATTCTTGTCTACTTTAATAGTTACTCCAATATGTAATTCTCGCTGTTCACTTAAACTCATCACATCATAACCAGAGTTCTTTATTGTGCCCCTGTGTGGTGGAGTGTGTGTGTATTTATTCATTTGCAATGCATGATATCCATAACGTGTAAGGTAGTATGGAAATGGAGGGTCCAGTTTATCTCCCAGTGCCACTTATTTTTTGGTAAAGGAAGAAAACCAAAAGCAGTAGTAGTAGTGGCAGGAGCAGCCATATAACCAGTGTTGAGGGTTTTTTCTGTAGGAAGTACTTCTTTTTTTATTCTTTCAACCAACTCATTTGAATAGATTGCTTAATTAGCATTTATTGTTTGTAAAATTCCTTGTCCAGAAGTAACATTTTAGGGCCTGCAGTTTTGAAGAAAGACAATTTAATGGGTGATAATCTTGTATAGAATTTTCAAATTGATTTCTTGGTAGTAAATTGTTCCTCAATTGTAGTGGCTTCTCAAGTCTCATTAGACACCATAGCTGCTTTCTCAATGCATTCATAACCATTAAAATGTTGTCTCCAGTTTCCTGTCATTCGAAACAGGCCATAACTCCAGGCACAAACATTTAAAGGACAACTATACTTTCACAATTTCATTAGCGTACTAGGAGAGTCAGAATGTGCTGTTGAGGTTTATAGAGCTTTGCAGTTCCTGATGGAAACTATTTGGCTCTACTCATCCCAAGAGTAGAGATAACCTTTCTCTTTGTGCACAGAGTTGTTTCATTGAAATTCCACTCTGCCCAAGTCTTATTTATCAGCCTGATATATGGCTAGGACTGTGTAGAGACTGCCTCGAACCTGTGTGCAATTTGCCGGCAGTCTTCTTTCCCCAGCAATACCCTGGGAATAGAAAGCTCATTGCCAAGGAAACTCTCTGGCAGTAGAGAACCGTTTGGTCCTATTTTCAACTGACTTCTTTACTCTTTAGAAGATGATATTTAGAAGACATATTACTTGAAAGGAGTCCTAGAAAATTTAAAGTAAAGCAGAAATAAAAATAAACAAACATACTGAAATTCTCTGTGATATTTGCAGGAGTATGTATGCTTTTGGCTTTCCGGTAGTGAGTAGTTATGAACACGGCTATTTCAAAGTGTGTGGGGATAGTGTGATCTTATCGCCACTGCTTAGACATATTCCAGTCAAATAAGGTTTAAAAATGAAGTTACTTGTTTAATACCCTCATTTTTATCAATGAGGGATAAATACTGAGATATTATAATAACAAACTCTATGTCAATCCCATTTAAGAACGTTTTGTGTGTTGTGCAAGAGGCTTTAGGATCTTCAGTATCTTTTTTTAATCTTCAGTCTTGGCTGCCAAACTGATGAAGTAGGTGGAGTCATGTTCATTTCTAAAGATGAGGAAATAGATTCAGAAAACTCAAGCCTCTTAACCTGTAACAGGCCAGTGGCAGGCTTGGGTCAACACTCTAGGTTTACTAAGATGACAAATTAAGAAAATAATAATAATTTAAAAAAATAAAATTATTATTATTTTTTTCATTGGACCAGAGAGAGAGAGGGAAAATGAAAAAGCAAGCCACCAGGTCCAGGACTTGAACTGCAATCAGCCATGTGGGAGTCCAGGGCCTTAACCACCATGCCACCTGATGGCCCCTAAATGAACCATTCTTTAAATTTTTTTTAAATGCACTTTCCACCAAGGCTTTCAAATGAAGACATAAAATGTATGCTCCATTCCTCAGAAGCCCATTCTGAAGACAACCCTTCAAAGCAAGCCTTTCTGACCCGTTTAAATTAAAGTTTATTTTTATTCATTTATATATAGAGAGATAAAGATAAAGAGAGAGAGAGAGGTAGAGAGAGAGAGAGAGAGAGAGAAAAAAAAGGAAGAAAGAAAAGAAGAAAGAAAGAAAGAAGGAAGGAAGGGAGGGAGAAAGGGAGGGGGGAAGGAAGGAAGGAAGGAAGGAAGGAAGGAAGGAAGGAAGGAAGGAAGGAAGGAAGGAAGAAAGGAAGGAAAGAAACTAGATACCCTTGACAGGGTCTCACCATACGGTGATTCTTCCTTCAGTCTCTCAGTCAGCCAAGGTCATGGACACACGCAGGTGTGTTCAGATCAACCTGATATGCATACTTGGGCCTCCTGGGTGGCTCCAATATCATGTAGTGGCACTAGTGGCACCCTACTGCCCGCCTGCATCACCATGGCTCTGCCCCTTTCTAACTCTTTGATCAGCCATGTAAATAGCTTTCTCTTATTAAAGTTTTCTTAGATTAACCTCACTGATTCCTTTCAGCAAAAAGAAAATATTTTAGAGTTCCTAATGTCAATTGATCTAGTTCATGTAACTAATATTCAGCCTCTCAAATGTTTTCATGATTTTGGCTTAATTCTAGATTTACCTAACTCTATTGAGAAATTATTTGAGAGGTTGGCAGAGCTCTCTCACACACATACAAAGTTAGGGATTGAGCAGATTATTTTTTTCACTAATATTCACCATCTAGCTCGGTCTTCAACATTTAAAGAAAATTATCATATTCAATTCAACCATATTGAAACATCAAGGGCCAATGAGCAAAGTGTATTCCTAAGGAGTCTACACATGGAACTTGATGATATACCAAAAAGCAGGCTGGTAAATAAATAAGAGAAATGCAAGTGTGAGATTGGTAATTAAGAATTTAATCCACACAATTGGATTAAACTTAGAATTTGGTTTAGAAAAATAGCCTATCAGGGCAAATCTTATCTAGCTCTTTAAAAATTTTATGCAAAAACAGTCTAAGATTATGAGAAATATGTCACACTAGAGCAGAAATGTTTTAAAAGTTTTCAGATTTTCTTTCTCATTTTTTCATGTTCATCCTCAAATATAGTATGAGAATTATTGGGGAAGAATAGAAGGTTGCCCAGGCAGTTAGTGAGAATTCAAGCTGGAGTCGGGGTATTCCAAGCTCCCATGTTTTACTCCACCAAGTTGAGGGATAAGCTACTTCAATTCTGAGAATAGAGTCCTCTAAGGGTGGGACCCATTCTAAATAAGCTGCTTTCCTCCTAGATGTGGGGCAAAAGAATTCTATTGGGTCATCAGAAAAGTCGTGATGAATTTTTTCATAGAAAAATATGTCATGACTTTTCTGATGAACCAATAGGTGTGTCGTCAAGCAGGAGCCTATTATTTATGACCCTGGTGTCCACGTGTATGGATCTAAGGTTAGAACTTTTTGTTAATGTGTATTTGGTTATACCAGGCTCCTGGGCTCTTCCAATTATCCCAGTTCTAGTACTGAAGAAACCCTGGCATGAGACCAATGAACTTAGAGGTGAAAGCAGATAGCAAAGTGGTTAAGGCCATGGACTCTAGAACTTGGGTTGAACTATCGCTCTGCCATGCCTCAGTTCCCTAATCTATAGAAGAGAAGATGATAGTACTTCTTTTGAAGGATTTTTAGATGGTCAAACAAATAATGTGCTTAGAATAGTACTCGGCACACAGTGGGTACCAGGGTAGGGGTTGTTAAATAACATTTCAATGTGTGGGATATTGCTTTTAACAGCAATTCCTAGTATTTGGAGCCCCTTCATGTGCTAGGTTATCAGTCCAAGAATTTAGCATATAGTAAGTTAATTAATATTGAGGTATATGTACAGAGTATACAATTATTATCTCTATGTTCAGTTGAGAAGACTGAGGTGTAGAGATGTTAGCCATATGCCCAGGCCACACAGCTAGTAGGTAACGCGGCCCGGATTTGAAATCAGGCAACAGTGTTTGGAACCCATGCTCTTAACCACTATGCTATAAAGAGAGTTAAGCAGCCTCTGTTCTTTCTCTTCCAAATCCAAGATTGAGTTTGCTCATCCCAAATGTTCTGGGTCCCTACAGGTCTGAGGCAGAGGATGGACATATGTATAGTCCCTTTGTCACCCACAGCTTCACACATAACGCTGGTGCTGACATAGGGTCAAGCCATCAAATCACAGCATTTCCTTGGACTACAGACTTATTAGGGAAGGAAAATTCATAGCAAATTCAGTGGAGATTCTAGGTGCTTCTTACCACCACTTTTCAGTTATCATCACCAGTGTTGACTCCACAACAGATCATAAGCCCTCATTTATACAGTTGGTAATCTCCCACAATACCTACGAATGTGGACACTGTGGTTCTATAACTATCAGTGAATGCATTGATTCCACTTGTTTTGTGCCCTGGACACCAGCAGTTCTCATTGAATTTTCCAGCAGTCAAGGTATGGATTAGAGATTTTTCCAGCAGTCAAGGTAGGGGTTCTAGAGTTTCCTTTGGTGTAAAGTTCAAGTGCTGGGGCATCCTAACGCCTATGCATATCAGTAGGACAAATTACTTGATATGAAATCACCGGATCTTTTTTGGACTGCAAAGAAAGTTCTTAAACTGAGGGGAGAGTCTGCTGATCATATTTTAGTTCCAATCAGGAGAATTGTAGGATAAAATGAAAACTGAACGTTGTTTGTTGATGATTATTTAATTGCTGACTTGCTTACTTTTTCTTTTTTTGGGGGGAGAGGTTTTTGCTATAGGGCACATGCGCTCGCCAGAAAAACAGAGAGAGACAGAGAGATAGAAAGCAAGAAATCACCCCCCGGGGGAGATGGCCATGCTGCAATCCCTTCTCCTCCATTCTCCTCTCGGGATCCTGGGCATGTACGTATACGCGCCCAGTGTGAGTTCTAATCCACCGGGTCCGGGACTTGAACGGAGGTCGACTACATGGGAGTCCAGCAACATAGCCATTACGCTAACTGCTGGTCCCTTGCTTGCTTTTTTGTTGATTGTGAAACATTAGAAAGTTCCAAAGAATCAGACGTGTGTAAAAAGAGAAGTGAAAAGAGAGACTGCATACACAGGGTAGACCCACAGGGAAAATAGCTGAAGATGAATAGAAGTCATAATGCCACACTCAGAAAGAAGGGCCTTTTTCTGGGCATGCCATGTAGAAAATGATGACCTTGCAGTGGAGAGATAAGATTGGTAATTAAGAAGGAGTTATTGTGATAAAGCTGGTCTTTCCTTTCCACTGATATCTCATCTGGAAACTGAAATGGGCCATTAAATAAAGGATGGTGCCACATTTCAAGGTAGAGGAACTTACGAACTATCAAAACTAGGATTAAAAAAGGAACTCTGAGCTCGTGTGTGCTCTCTATGAAAGAATTCTGCCTTTCAGCAAGGAAAGGTGTTTAGCTGGCATCTGAGGATTAGCATAAGCTTCTGACATTCTACCCTTCATTTCTTGGAGAAAAAGTCCAAACCTTAGATATTAGAATTTGAAAGCTTAAAAATATCCCATCTCTTTTGGATGGCATTTGTCACTATCTATTAATTTAAAAAAAAAAAACATGTATCCATACATGCTCCGTGTCTAAGGAGCCCACACATCCTGGTTTGCCAGAGACAGAATCTTAGCTTCTACCTGTTGTATTGGTATGATGATTGATATCTGTCAAATGTGTTCTAGTTTGAATGAAAAATTATTTTCTGCCTAAAATCCAGAGATTGCTTTGCTAAATATCTGACCTAGAAGAGCACACACATGTGTTACAAGGAAGCTGTTGTAACAAATGTTCACAAATGACATCACTCATTAGAAAAAATGCCCACTAGAAGAAAAGCCAAAGGTCAACAGAATATTCATCCCAAGGAACACAATCTTGCAATTAAAAGGCTACAATAGATCTGCATGTACTGAAATAGATAAATCTCTTAGCTATATCTTAAGGGAAAACAAATCTGATATGAAAATGTTTAACTTATTTAAAAAATGCAAACTAAGCCAGGCAGTAGCATGGTGGTCAAGGTGGCTAAATCCCACCTGGTCAACTGAGTGGTTCAAGTTCTGGACCTGGCAGCTTAAAAAACAAACCAGACACAATGTGTGCCCAAAATCCCAAAAGGAGAAATGGAGGAAAGGGGATTTCAGCATGACTATCCCCCATGGGTGGTGTTTTCTCACTCTCTCGCTCTGTCTCTCTCTAGTGAGTATATGTACCTTCTAGTACATAAAAATAAATAAATAAATAAATAAATAAATAAATAAATAAATAAATAAATAAATAAATAAATAAATAAATAAATAAATAAATATAAAAATAAATAAATAAATAAATAAATAAATAAATAAATAAATAAATAAATAAATAAGCAAACCAATTTAAAATAGATTTTAGGGGCACAGATATGAGTATATAAGATAGAGATGTGAAAAGACATTCACTAAGCTATATAGTAACAAGAGTTATGTTGACTAGAAGTGATAGATTGGGAAGTCAACCAGCGACACAATGGTAATGCAACTGGATCGACTTGGGAAAGGCCCTGGGTTCACATCCCGGGCCCTTCCTGAGCATGCTGGCTGTGCTTGTGGTCTGTGCTGGCTGATGCTAGGCTAGTGGCATGAGGGTCCTGTTGGAGTTACTTGTCTCTAAGTCTCTGTCTGTCCTCGTGTGCCTTTTTCTCACAACAAACAAGATATTTTTAAAAAAAGAAATGATAGGTTGGGATTTCATATGGTGGTCAAGGATGACTTTAACTGTAATAGTTCAACTTTTTCCAAGGACACTATATCTAATATTGGTTGTAAAAATTAATCATTCATTTATTATTTTTTGTAATAGGGTGTATGTTTACCAGAGACAGAGAGGGAAATTGAGATATCACCCCTTTTGGGGATAGACATGCCACAGTCCCTTCTCCATTCTCCTCTTGGGATTTTGGGCATGCACACACACACTTGTATATGTACAATGTGTTTGCCAAGCCACTGGGTCCAGGACTTGAACGGCATAGTTGACCATGTGGGATCCACGTGCCCTAACCACTGCTCCATCTGGCTGACCCAATCATTTATTTTCATTGAACACTTAATATAGGGTTTCAAAGATGCTGCTGCTCAACTCATTGTTTTGAATTGACCTAACAAGACACCAAGAATCTGCATCAGTTTTCCAGGGTCACGTCGTTAACATGGGTAGGACACGGGGCTAGATGGGTCTCCTGATACCTCGTTTCTTATTCAGTGACTGCACAGTGCTCTTCTCAAAGGTTTATCAAGATTTATCAAGTTCACTCCATGTAAATGAATGACTGGACACAGACTCAAGCATTGCTCATTGAATTTTGCTTCCTCCAAAGCCCAAGAAGGTAACAACCAGGGCTGCTGAGCCATCAGTGCACCCTGGGCTGGCAGCCACTGGATTTACTCTCTGGAGCCTGCTGTCTGGCTTTTTTTTTTTTTTGCTTCAAGTCTTTGTATTAATTTGATGTGGACATTAAAGGTTTGAAGAAGTGATGAGTGGAGGGTGAGTAGCATTTTCTTGGCATGTATTTATTGTAATTACTCTGGGGTCTTTCGCTTGGTTTGTGCTATACTCTTTCTCCCAGGTAAGCCACACACAGTTCTTCAAGCCCCAGAGAAACCTGCTAATAGGGAGGCAATTGGAGACAGCCAAACCATGATTCCTCCCTGGAGTATTTGCATGTTAACAGAAATCAGGACCTGAAGTTAAATTTGATGATGCCTTAAAGGTGTAAGCTTAGACTTTAACCAGCAGATTAGTATTTGGAAAAAGAATTAGTGGAAAGGATTTTACTAAACTTCTTTTTTTTCTCTTAATTTTCCTAGAATTACCCTGAGTGACTACTTTCTTTTAATTACCAATACACATCCCATTGGTAATTGTCACCGATGTTGTTGAATTTAGAACCCAGCACTTTTACATGGGCTATGTCATTTAATTCAAAAAACAACTTTGGAAGGTAGAGATTGTTCTTATCAGCACTGAATAGACAAAGAAACACAAAAACTAGCTTACTGATATTTTGCAACTTGGGGAGGATTACAGAGTAGGAGACAGAGCTGGGTTTGAACCCAGGCAGTCTGACTTCAGAGCCTCAGCTTTTCTCTCCACCAAGCCGAAACAATCGTTATGCAGTTATTATGATTGTACAAACTATAATGTAATACTATAAAATATAATATTATGTAAGATATAATTATATGAAATTAGCTGTGTGAATACTCATTTGCAACCTTCAAGTTAGTAACACCAGTGGGAAGGGAAAAACACTTTCTCAGAGGATTGTCTGATGAATGGAGGGGTGTGGTGAAGTTTATAAGGTGCTCCCTGATCCCTCCCCCAACTCATTCCTTCTTGACTCAATCATCTGTTGGCTGGCACTCATACTTAGGAGATAAATGCAACCCCAAACCTCATCATTCACACCTCCCACGAGATCACACGTCACTTACTAAGTAACTGATGGGTTTGGTAGAAGTCATGGCTGTAGCTGGGCTGAAGAATTCCACTTATGTCAATAAAGGTGATAGCTCAGCCTCAGTGGCAGATGATGGACAGCGTAACCCTTGAGAAAGCATCAGCTCTGCTCTCCTTCCCCACTCTGAAGGCTTAATTTATGCCTGAGATGTGGCCCTTTCTTTGGGTTTACAGAGAAGCCTGAGCACTGAATGGCTGAGCTTATCATGATCTGTGTGGAAGGCCCTTCTCATCTGCCTGACCTCCACCCAAGGACATCTGGAGCTCCTCCAAGCCCAGTTGCAGGAAATAATATGAGAGATTGGCAACTTATGGTCAAAGTATATAGTTATACAGTTTGTTAAATGAGCAAAATTCATTTTGTTAGGTCTTCCCTCAGTCCAGAGAGACAATTCCCTAATTACCTTTGCCAAAATATTATTTAACTTGTTTTCCACTTCTTTCTTTTTTAAAAAATTATTTAATTTTATTTTTTATTGTTATTCTTCAATTTGACCAGAGAGAAACACAGAGAGATAGAAAGAGATAGCTTGAAAGCAAGCTGCTAGGTCCGGGACTCAGACTGTGGTCAGCCATGTGGGAGTCCAGTGCCCCAATCACCACACCACCTGCTGGCCCCTATTTTCTACTTCTTTCTACAAATGCTTGAGAGTTGTCCTGAGCCAATCTGTCTTCCATAATGGAAAAGCACGGAGGGTGGTGGTCAATGGAAACAGAGGCAATGTAAACCTAGAAGAACCTCCAGGGTGAGGAAAGTACTCAGTAAATCACGTTTAAGAACTAAGTCTGATTATTACTCCTGATGTCATATTTTGCATTAAAACATTCCAGATCATCATTTCCTAATGAGAAACACTGCTCAATATTTACTTTTCTTTGTTCATATGTTTTTGTTCTTTCTTAGCATAAAGTTTTGAGAGACTTTCTAGAAATATCCATGGGTCCATATTTTTGAGTTACTGAGAATTGTTATAATATTCTTTAAAGATAAGGACTATATTCAAGTCAAATTTTCCCAAACATATTCCATGAAACACCAGGCCCATGATCAGCAATTCTGTAGTCAAATACTTGGGAATGCTCTCTCTTTTCATCACTCTGACAAGTCCTACAACCAGTAAAGATTTCTGTTTAATTTTCTTTAACCTAGTGTCTTCCATTCTCACTTTGCCAAAGAGCCTTTATGTAGCTGTGGAGGAGAAGTGCTCTGGAGAAGCCATTATGGGAGCTGGGATTACATCCCAGGAGAACATTGTAATGGTTGCTTTCTCAAGGATGAGGGCCTACCATTCAGAACAGCCTGGAAACAGTATTAGTGACAATCTTTTCTCTGAGATCTTAACTGAACTTTTAAGTTTCTCAAGTGCACAACCACAATATTTTCTCCCTTTCTTGGAAGGAAGATACTGATACTGGGCCAGCCCCTGGAGAGTGAAAAGACAAAAAAAAAAAAAAAAAAAAAAAGCCCCTGAAGGTGAGAATTAACTTTTATTTGTGTCTGTCAGAATGTCATGTATATACTAGCACTGGGCAAGTATTATTTAAGAGCTTTTCTTTAACCCAAATGACCCCTTTTCTGTTAACTTCCTCTCATTTTCTCTTTGGCTTTTTAATGCCATTCTACTTTGGAGAGAGATTGTTAATATACATTGCGGTAATCTCGCTCTTCAGTATTTGCATAGCTGAGATGAAGCTTTTGAAAGAAGCGTTCCAGAAAAATTGCTATGCAACATCCACCTTGCCTAAGGTTTGACTGCTCCCAGAGAATGAATCTTCCCATTTTACAGATGAAGTGGAGGCTCAGAGAAGATAAGATCCATCTAATTTATGCATGTAGAACCATGGTAATATTCACCTGGACTACCAAGAAATAAAGCAAATAAACAAAAGTAATGTAAATAATGTTAATGAAAGAGTTGGAAGATCTGAAACTCCTTCACCTTGTACAGTGTAGAGCTTTCTTAACACCCTTGGTATGGTGTCTAGTCTGGGTGGGTCTGGTACATTTAATATTGTAGTAAGACAGTAAGCCCTTACCTTCATAACAATAGCAGTGAGAAAGGACTGGGGATTTTTCAATTTATAGTGTATCACCTACATTATCTTCCTAGGCTGGTGGAATTTCCTCATTTTACAGATATGTAGTACTCAGAGAGGTTAAGTGATGTGTTTATAGTCACACAGCTCATCAATAGCAAAGCTGGAGCCAGATCCTAACCATTGTATCTCCCCTAAATTGTGCTGTCTCATCCACAGAGCTCTTCAGCAAAGCTGTCTGACTGGATGGAACATACCTTTTCTGAATACAGATGGTCCCCCCTTAGTGTTAGTTTGACTTACATTTTTTGACTTTACGATGGTACAAAAGCAATACGCATTCTGTGGGAGCCCTACTTCAAGTGCCCATACACTATTCTGTTTTCACTTTCAGTGCAATGTCACATAAATTAAATGGCATATTCAGCATTTTATTATGAAACAGGCTTTTCGTTAGGTGATTTTGCCCACCTACACGTTCATATAAGTGCTCTGAGCACATTTAAGGGTAGATTGGGCTAGGCTATGATATTTGGTAGGTTAGGAATATTAAGTGCACTTTTGACTTGTAATATTTTCAACTTAAAATGGATTCATGGGAACGTAAACTCATTGGAAATCAGGGAATGTCTGTATCTGATATGTTCTGTGGTTTTCAAAGGGGAATGAATCATATGCAGCTTGGAATTTGTGTGTGGAGATTGAGTAACCCCGTCATTTAACAAGTACCAATACATTGCTTACTAACAATACTAACAAATTTCCAAGCAGTTTGTTAATAGCAAGTTGTAAATTTATCTTATCAGTCTCCTAGTTAGATTTAATTTTGCTCCATCTCACAGATGTGGAAACTAAGCCCAGAGAGGCTTAATCACTCCCTGAGGATACAGCCACCCTCTACTGGAGCTGGGAATCACCCGCTGGCTCTCCAGCTCCATAGTTTGTGCTCACCTCCATGTTGGGCTCCTTCTCCTTTTACCACTTCTGTTTATGCACCTAAGGGACTGGGTAGAAAACTTGGGGTAGCGTTGATTCAGATTGAGATATTTTCTTGTACTAAACATGAGACATCTGAGCAGAAAGCTTATATGAATAGTTTTTGCTTTTTTCCTCACACTCAACGTGTATATTTTCAAAATTTCCTACAATACTTACCTGTTACTTTCATAGCAATAAAAAAGCGTACATGGAAAATTCATTATACTAGTATAGGGGTGTAGCCTTTTCCTAGGTTCTGGTCATGTATTTGGACACACACACACACACACACACACACACACGCGCACACACACAGGCACAGGGGAATTCTGAGCAGTAACTTGTCTGAAAGCCTTACTCGTTCCTTTTTGCACATTCCTTTTGTGACCTTGGGCATGTCTCTGCACCTCTTTGCACAGTTTTCTCCTCTGATGAATGGAAGTTAATACTACTGAAGGTTAGCAGGACTGAATGAGGCCTTATGAGCTTAAATGCACCATAAAAATGGGAATGACTGTTTAGAAAAAAACACATATGACATGTTTTTTACAAGTTTCCAGTCTCCATTATTTGCATAGATGTTATGCAATTTGTGTTTTGGAAAGTTTGCCAGGAAGATTTTTATCCTGTAGGTCTTAGCCAGTCAGGATGTGAGCTAGGGTGGAAGTTTTGTGGGATAAGCAATCTGCAACTCCCTTGGAGAATTCTCTAAATTTGCAAGTAGAAACATTGCAGTTGGCAAAATGGAGCTGGAGTAATAACATTTATCATTCAGGTGGAAGCTTTGTGTTCACAGAGGGCTTGGTAATTGGTAATTAGCTGAGCACCCCACCCCGCCACCAGTCTCCTCCTGCCATCCTTCCTTCCTCCCTCCCTGCCCTGTGGCGCCTCCTTGAATTCAGAGCAGAGGCACCTGCACCCTCTCACTTTTGCTCCCTACATGGTGCCTGTGAAGTCCCAGCAGGCATGGCCTAAGATGAGCAGCGCTGGGAGTGGGTTCTACCAGCTATGCCCATGAGGTCTGGTCCTGAGCTGGAATGAAATGGGATCAAGCCTAGAAAATATCAGGCTTGGGCAGGAAATCATCTTAATCTGAATAGGAAGTCTCTGCCCCCATCCTTTCCTTCTCACCTTTTCTCCCCAAAGCCTGACTGCTGCCTTGCCGGTTTCTTGGTGTCCAGTGACCCATTTTTGCTTCCTCCAACCATCCCATCAGCAAGTCACATTTCCATGTGTGCTCTCTTAAGTAGGGCGGATTTTTCTCATTCATTTGTTCCCAAGAAGAATTAGGAAACTGAGAATCCTGATGCTCTTTTGGCTGCTTCTTGGGTAGCAATTTAAGCTCTCAGTGAATGCTCATTTTATCTCTCCAGCCCCATTCAATCACGGCGAGGTTTGTTTGAAGGAACTAAGACTTCCTATTAGCAACCCCATCCTGCTTAAAAATGGAGAGTCACCTCTGCCATTACAGCAGATCTGAGAAGGGCTGACAGAGGAATAACTAACAAAACCATCTTTTCTGACCTTTTTTTCTCCTCTTTTCAATACTTTGAAGGACTCTGGCATGCTCTCTGGCCTGGCCTGTGGGCAGGTAGACATATTATCAAAGGCCACACTGCAGCTCCTTAGTTCAGGACTTCACTAGTAACTCCTTCCTCTAGAAGCTCCTAGAGTGGAAAGGGATAGCCTGGGTCCAGGTGCAATTGCTCATTTCCCATCCTCCTGGGGATGCTTCAGTCTTACCAAGCAGCTCTCAATTCTGTTTCAGACTATTTCCCTGAGTATTTAATCACATTTACTATTAGATTTTCCTCTTTCCTTTTTAGATTTTTTTTCCTCTGTGATACTTTTCTTCATTACCCTCTCCTGTCCCTCACCCCTCTGTTCTCTTTATGGAAGACCAAAAAGTTGAATGTGTAGTGAAAAGTGGGAAAATGGCCCCTATAGTAGGAGGTTGAGGGTCTGGTTCCTCTGAGCAACCCTAGCTGAGCTTCAGTTTCCTTATCTGTAGAGTGGAACATGTCATACCACCCCCAAGGAGGGGTCATTGGGATGTGCAGGAAAAACCCTAGCACAAATGGGTCATGATAAGAACTTTGTCTTGAGATGGATGCTAAACACTGCCATTGACTGCTTATATGGTCTGTGTGTAGTGGAAAGGGATAGCCTGGGTCCAGGTGCAATTGCTCATTTCCCATCCTCCTGGGGATGCTTCAGTCTTACCAAGCAGCTCTCAATTCTGTTTCAGACTATTTCCCTGAGTATTTAATCACATTTACTATTAGATTTTCCTCTTTCCTTTTTAGATTTTTTTTCCTCTGTGATACTTTTCTTCATTACCCTCTCCTGTCCCTCACCCCTCTGTTCTCTTTATGGAAGACCAAAAAGTTGAATGTGTAGTGAAAAGTGGGAAAATGGCCCCTATAGTAGGAGGTTGAGGGTCTGGTTCCTCTGAGCAACCCTAGCTGAGCTTCAGTTTCCTTATCTGTAGAGTGGAACATGTCATACCACCCCCAAGGAGGGGTCATTGGGATGTGCAGGAAAAACCCTAGCACAAATGGGTCATGATAAGAACTTTGTCTTGAGATGGATGCTAAACACTGCCATTGACTGCTTATATGGTCTGTTATATGGTCTGTGTGTGTGTGTGTGTGTGTGTGTGTGTTTAGGGGCCTTGAATTTCAGTTTCTTCATCTGTAGACCAGAGTAACCATAGCACCTATTATGTAAGGTTGAGGAGATTAAGAGGGATCACTCATGGGAAGGGTTTTCCAAGGTGCCAGACCAATATAGTGAGTCCTTTGTAAATACTATGTATTGCTGGGATTGTGATTGTCCTTGGAGATGAGCAATTCCTGGCTCCTTAAGGGAGATAGGTTCTCTTTCAGCAGGGCCTTTTTAGGCCTTGAATTTCACTTGAGACATTTGTGAAATTCCAAAAGGTGCTTTGTGAGCAACATCTCTGACTGTAACTGTCCTCCCAGGAGTTTACAGTGGCCCACATTCCTGGATGAGATGTCATCAGCTCTGGCCCATTGTCTAGCTGAGTTTAGAAAAGGGAATCCCTCTCTCATAGTCAGGTGGGATGTGCTAGGAAAACAAGGATCTGGAAAGCCAGTGAGGCCAAAGGGATCTCAGACAAGGAGACTCCACAGCTGTGGACCCAGGCCCTGCCATGGACACCACAGGGAGGCACTCACCTCATTGTCTCTCACCAGCCATAGGCAGACCTTGTCTTAATACTGTGGTTCCATCTTGCTGTTAAAGAGACATCATCCCCTTACACAGAAGGGCCCTTTTCTTCCTCTTGATGAGTGTCTACAAAATGGATCTCTTTTTTTTTTTTTTTGGAGATTTTTGCTATAGGACACGTACGCTCGCCAGAGAGACAGAGAGATAGAAAGCGAGAAATCACCCCCCAGGGGGGAATGCCACGCCGGCAATCCCTCTCCTCCATTCTCCTCTCAGGATCTTGGGCACGCACGCACACGCGCCCGGTGTGAGTTTAAGCCACCAGGTCTGGGACTTTTCAGAAGGCCCCTTTTTTTCCCTTTGGTGGGTGTCTACAAAATGGATCTCTTTTTTTTTTTTTTTGGAGATTTTTGCTATAGGACACGTACGCTCGCCAGAGAGACAGAGAGATAGAAAGCGAGAAATCACCCCCCAGGGGGGATGGCCACGCTGCAATCCCTTCTCCTCCATTCTCCTCTTGGGATCTTGGGCACACACGCACACGCGCCCGGCGTGAGTTTAAGCCACCAGGGCCGGGACTCGAACCGCAGTTGACTACGTGGGAGTCCAGCGACATAGCCATTATGCTAACTGCTGGTCCCCAAAATGGATCTCTTGTCCTCTGCTTTTCTGGACATATAAGCCCTGGCATTACTGATAACAAATAGGCCCCCTTTTCTAATTGCTTTAGTCTCAGAACAGGAGTAGTCTGCACTGATCTTCTATGAGTTCTGGTAGCTATATCTAGAGAGGGCACTGTGAACACGATGACTGAGAGAGATGAGTCTGACAGCTGCCCAGGCTGAAAGGCAGGGTCAGGATGTGGCTTCATGCTGGCCAAGGCAGGATGAACTGGGATTTAATCATAGCAAATCCCACTGGTTGCATCATGTTACATCATATATCACCCATCATACCGTGGCCTGGTGCTAGAGGGGACCTCAACAATTATTTGAAAATAAAGAAAACAGCCTCAAAGGCTTGCAGCTATATAAAGAGAGGTGAAGGCGGGCTGGGTGCCCTCATTCAACGATTAGTTATTTATTGAGCTTTTACTACGTCTCGGGCACCACACTAGAAACAGAGTGAACAAGTCAGACAATGTCCCTCTAGGTTTTCTAAAAATAAATAGAGCAGTAACAGAAATACAATTGTCAGTTGTGCTGGACAAGCGGAGAGAAGACACAAGGAAGAGAAGCAGAGTGGAAATGCAGGAGTCTACATTGGTGGCGTGGCAAAGGTTGACCTCTATGACATTTATGTTTAGAATTAAAAGATGAGGGTCAGGCAGCACTACAGTGGTAATGCAACAGCACCCACATGGGAAAGGTCTTGGGTTTAAGTCTCAGGACCTCCCTGAGAACATGAGGCACGTGTGTGTTCCTGTGATCTGGCCTGAGACTGGGGGTTTACTGAGGTGTGATGACCTTGTTGTATATGTGTGTCTGCCTTGGTCCTCTTTCTTATATAATAAATGAGTACACTTTAAAAAAAGAAAAAACTAAAGGAGCTTGCTGTGTTATCACTGGGACTAAGAGAAAACGAGAATATGAGCATTTTGGGTGGGGAACTGTCATTTGAGAAGGGTCAAGGTAGATGTTCTATCTATCTATTCTACCTATCAGCGTCAAGATAGAATATCTAGCTTGGCACTTGGAAGGACTTGAAAGAAGACTGCTGCCTGCAGAGTCATGAGAGAAGGGAGAAAAGCTTCAGATAAGTTTGGAGAGGGAGGGAGAAGCCAGATCATCTAGAGCCTTATAGACCACACAGTAAGGGATTTGAATGGTAATACAAGCAGTTCTCAAACTTGGAAATCACCTCAAACTTTAGAATCACCTGAAGGGCTCATGAAACGCAGATGGGCCTCATCCATAGAGTTTCCAGTTCTGCGAGGGGGGTCTGAGACTGCAGTTCTAAAAAGATCCCAGGTGGTACTAATGCTGCTGGTCCAGAGCCCAGACTTGGGAGAACCACTGTTCTACAGCAGTGAGCAGCCTATCAGAAAGCTGTCTCATCAAACTGACAGAACTTGGTAACTAACTGGGTGTGGAGTTAAAGGGGAAAGATATCAAAGATAATTCCAAAGGTGCCATCCTGTGTGATCTGGAAGAAAAACATGTAAGACAAATTCTTTGGCTGGAGTTGGGTGATGAGATGGTATGGCTAACAAGAATCTTCCAAGAGTTTAGTGGATGTGAGAATTCACAGATCTACATGACTTCCACACACAGGTGGTAGAGAGCATATAAATGGGGGGGTGCACAGAGGCAGGAATAAGATACTGTCAACCTTGGGTTTCAGCCAACCCCTTCCCCTGGCAGACTCAGTACCAGCCACCTTATCTGCATGTCCTACCCAAGGCTTAATATTGAGGGCAACCTCAGCCCACCAAGAGGTAGGATTACAGTTGGCCTTGCTGCCGCAGATCTCATACCTAATGGTCCCAGGTGGACCAGTTTGTTCTTGCCGCCCCCTATGCCATTTTGTAGGAGCCTGGCCTCTATTTCATACTCACTAAAGTGAAAAAAATAATTCTCTTGACCCCATGGCATTGACCAATGACAGTAGGGCCTGACCTGACACATCCAATCTCCAACTGAACAGACCAGGTCTGAATTTGCTGTGTCCTGCCCTTCAAAGGGGCTCTAAAGGCTCTGCATTCCCAAAATTCAAGTTTTTTGGCCTTAGTTCCACCAGAGCCTGGGTTCCTCTCTTCTCTATCAATCTGTGCTACTAATAGTGATTCCAAGTTATGAGGACAACCTTACTGGGCAAGATGACAAAGTCTGTGAGTGACAGGAAGCATGTTCCATCCAAAGGAGAGGCCAAGAAACCATAGAAAAGACAGTATTAGAGAGTTCTAAAGAAAGGAAAAGTTTTAGAAGAGGCAGAAAGGTCCAGATTTATCCAAACTGTTAAAAAGTATATGAAATTAGGAGAAAAAAACACACACCATGATTTGTCAACAAACATAACAACTTCATAGAGAGTAACTGTGCCAGAGTGGGTGGATGGAAGAAAACAGCAATCACAGCCTGATAATGTGCATCTAATGTTATTAGGTTAAATACCACACAAGTAACTACTCAGTGAAAATGATTAATTTTGCATATGATGCTCACTTTATAGCCTGAGTACTTCTAGTCCTGCTTGAATAGTGGAATAATTAGCAGATAACAGGACTATTAATTATGGCAAGGCTTGCTTAGAAATAGGCTGAAAGGCCAGTGATGTAGGATGATGGGTATCTATGTATGCCTTTCAACTTTGTGCCCTGAGAAGAGTAGATGAAACACTCTATGGCAACATGAGTGCACCAGTTCACCCTGTAGACTGAAGTTCTGTCACCTGCCTTGAAAAAGAAACCAGAGTGCCTCTGCAGTGAGCCTTCTCAGGCTTAGGGGCCACTTGCAGTGTGCAAATGGCACTTTGGCATAGCAAGGGTTAAAGATGTTCTCAGCTTCAATTTATGAACCAGGCCCCTAAGGGCCAGTATTCTCTCCTTTCCGTCTCATCCATCCTGGGCCACATGATAAATCTTTCCTATTTCTCACTCCCTTGACACCAATGAGATAATCCCACATGTATAAGAATGGACACCAATGAAGCCCACACTTTTTACATCTGGACTGTCCACAAAGTGGGTCCTGGAACACTGTATAAAGAACTCTGAGCTTCTTTTATGACGGGATGGGGTAGACAGTGAGTCTGAATGCTGTGACCCAGTGCTGTCTCTTAGCACCTTCTGTAATGCCAAGAATCATGATTTGTGCTACCAATATGGTCGCCTCTAGGCATGTGTGCCTACTGCATGCTCGACATAAGGCTAATGTGACTAGTGAATAGAACTTTGTTTTCTTTCATTTTAATTAATTTAAATTTAAGTAACATATAGAGAATGGTTAAAGAAGGACTTCAGAAGACTGTCTGGTTTCAGATTCTTCCTTACACAGTGTGGCAAAGGGGATGACTGTCTAGGCTCAAGGAGCCTCAGAGCCACTCACGGTGATGTGTGTCCTCAAGAATGACATTCTGTCTTGGACAACTTCCCTCCTCCTATCACATGAGAGCTTCGTTCACAGCAAATGAGTCAAAATCTGCCTGGAATTACTTAAGGAGGTGAAGGATGAACATATTAACAGGCTATAGATAACAAGAAAATCCTTTAAAAATGAATGTGGCGGCTGTTAAATGCTGCCAAATCAATTTGTGCAAAATAACGAAAGACAAGGATGAGCTGTGGCTGACAGGGAGCAATTAAGTTTTGTGATTTTGCCTTGAATTATTAATTTCAAGAAGGGTTGTTTCTCTCTCTTAAATCTGCCTCTTGGCTGGCCCTTCTGGTGTCGAGTAGGAAGCCCTCTAGAGGTGAGCTTCCCTTCCCAGGTTGTTGAGCACCTTCTTGCTTGGTTTCTTTTCTCATGCTCTCAGCCCTTCATCAGGGTTTGCATTTATTTCCTTTTCATTTCACATTCACAACAAATTAGCCATGCAAATACAAGGGGCCTCCCAAAAGCTCATGGAAAAGTAGAATTAAAGTACAAGTTTATTTTGGTACAAAATAATTTTTTAAAAAAATTCATCCATAGCTTATATTTTTTCCTATAGTACGTATCTCCCATGAACTTTTTGAAGACAGCCTGGTAGTGTTAACAAGGGATACCTGTTTCAAGATGCAAACCTCCTCATCAAATGTCATGGGGCAGTCTCTCATTTGCCAGGTGTCCCTGCACAACCGAGCTGTGTGTTCATGTGTGTGCCAGAGAATGGGAAGTGTGTAAGCAGGGTAAAAGGAGTTTGTGGGAGGTCATTTTCCTCCTGGGAAACACAGAGTGACTTGGCTGGTTGGCTCACAGGTGAACTCATGATGCTGCTGACATGCTTGCCTCAGGATTAAGCTTCGTGAGACATGTTTACAGTCATGGAGGACTCCCTCATACCAAGTCCAGCCCTAGGAAACCACCTTACAAATGCATGCACATAAACAGAGGGTCAGGAGAGTGAGAATGGATGCCTCAACCCAGCACCATTGCAGAGTACACACCTGCCACCAGCCATGGCAGAGGAAGGACATAGACACCAGCAGTGCTCAGCAAGGCTGGTCTTGATATTTCTGTCTCTCAGTAATTAAAGAACTCTCACCCTAGTCATTTAAAACTTCAGACTTCTTTGAACAAATCCTTCTTGTCTCTCCATGGACACTTAAGTTCTTGGCATATAAAATTAGATTTGGTTAATTTATGAGACAGTATGGTTTAGTGGAAAGTGCTTTGGGGTTAGACCAGTTGGGATTTTCATTGTATTTCAGTCCCTTCTTAGCTGTCTGACTTAGCAGAGTGACACAGCATTTCTGATTCTGTCTCCTTGTCTATGAAACTGGACCAATGCTGCCTGTGGGATGGAGGTGAGGGTTATAAGCGAGGAATGTGACGTTCCCAGCACAGTAGCTGATGTGTAAGGTGGTTTGCTTCCAGATCCAGAGGATGATTTCCAGCTACCTACAGAAATCATGTGAAAACTTCCTCCAGGGAGCATACCCTTGTTTGCTCCTCTTTCTTCCTTGCAGGGCAGGGAAAATGTAATTTGTTCATGCATTCATTCATTCACGTTCATAAATACTTCACGAGCCTACTGTATGCCGGAAACTGCTCTAGGTGTTAGGGATCAACAGTGAGTGAAACAGATTCCTGACCTCATGATTCCTCTGTTTCAGTGGGGAGCTAGACACAGGTGCAATGAACAGAGAAATACGCCATGTTCAAGTGTTAAAAATGCTATGTGGAGAGATGACATGGGGCAAGGGGGTATGACTGAGGTGATGGAAACCTATTTGTTCTCAATGATTATTATCTGGTCTTTAGCACCAGATACCTGTGCACACACGTGCATGTGCAACACACACACACACATTCACAGAATGAGGAGAGCAGATCCCTTCTGTTATGAAGCCATGTTATGGATGAGGAGCCTAAGTGAGGAGGAGAAAGGCTCTGAAGAGACTGGGTCTGGACTGGGATCCAAGATATGGGAAATGCTTGGGATGAGACAGCCTAAGAAGAGTTGAGGAAGAGCAGGAGAAGGGGCAGGTAGGTGGTGCTGAATGTGGACAGAACGGAGGTGGCGGCTGCCGCAGGGGAGCAGTGTGAGGAAAGGCAGAGGGATGCCTTTGGCCATTCCAGTTGTTCTCCCATCCTCCACCGATCACATGAGGTCAGGTGTGGAACTTGCCACTTGTGACCTCATGTCAGTTGTGGCTCATAAAAGTTTCAGATTTTGGAGCATTTAGGATTTTGAATTTTTGGATTAGAGACGGTCGACCTGTAATCCAAACCTTGTAAACAAGCGAACAACAAAATCGCTAGGTCCCTCTCACTTTTTCTCCAATTCCAGTCTCCAAAAGTGATAATATTAAAAGTGAAATGTATATCTTTCTGATCTATTCCCATAAATATACAAATACTCATTCATGTATAGTGTTTGAAAAGAAACAGTGGTTTCCTTTTCTCTTTAAAGGCAAGATCTGGGATCATATTTTCTCAGAGACCAAACCCTTCAAAATGACTACTAGAATATTATAGGACCAGCGCTGCATCCTCAAACGACAGCAATTCAGCAGAAAGGCTTCCCTCTCGCCCTGAGAAGTCCTAATCTCTGCTCAGTGTCCTTCGCACGTGCCTGGCGTTCTCTGCAAGGACGTGGTTTTTCCAGCCAATATTAACAGGAGAGATTATACCCTTGCCCTTCAACCATCTTTTAGAAAGAAAAGTCCCTGTACTCCAGGCCCTGTCACCTGAAGCAGGGTGGAGATAGGGCATGAAGACTAAATAATTTACTTTTTGGTGTACCCTGAGATGGAGAGGAGCTGAACCATGTGTTACCATGGCAATCAGGAAATCTTTTACCAGCAGCTTCTTTGACTTGGAATGTGGCAGGTTAGCCTATAGGGCTATGGCTTTCAATGTGGCACTTTGGAGTCTCCTGGGAGTATACAAATATGACACTTGGCCCCACCTGATGCCTTTGATTTCATTGGTCCATGAGGCAGCGAGGCAGCCCGGGTAGTTAGTTCCAGCGCGCTGCTATGGTTGAGAGCGGCTGCTGCAGGACAGCTCTCTGCGTTCTGATAAATTAGTCATTATCCTGAGCATCGAGAGTCAGCATAAATGGACTCAGGGCTCTATTTTATTTTAATATTGATATTGCTTTCAGCTGGGGAAAGAGTCTGCTCATTTGTCCACCTTTCAGAAACAAGGAAGCTCTAGTCCAACCAATTTTCTTTTCTCCCCTGATTCAACCTTCCTCTCTGTGAGAAGGAGCTACCCATGTAGAAGTCAAGAGGCCTTGCCTGTCTCATCCTGGAAATGCTGCCATGCTCAGAGAGCACCTGTGCGCATCAGCCGTCAAACAGTTTTGGAGTCAGACATCCACTTTCCGACTTCCAGTCGCCAGCCTTTGCTGTCCCTTCTTGGATTTCCTTCAAACGTGCAGATTTACAAGGCGGGGGAAGGATGAGGGGTGGCTGGAGTCCAGACTTGCTGTAATCACTGAGAGGAATGAACGAGAGGACTCAAGGGAGCATCCGGCACTTCCTGAACGTACTACTAGTGTCATCGCTAATGGTGCTGACTTAGGGACCTTGCGAGCTTTTTTGTCTTTTTCTTCACTCAGCTGAACCAGAATCAATGGCTAATGTTAGGATTAAGCATTTGGGGCAGAGTGTGCCAGTCTACTTTGTGCTATGCAGGGATCAGTGGTCACATGTCTGTGTGCAGTGGCCCAGGGCTGAGTACTGCTGAGGCAGGGGATCGAATGGGTCCCAGATGGGGGGCGGCAGGAACCAGGAACTAGGGTGAGGCTTATGTGCCCTGCTTTTCCATTTAGTAGAAGTGGAGTTGAATTGTGACTTTCTTGGAATGAGCCCCCTCCACCATCTTTCCCCAGACGACTTCCCGGTCTTCTCACCTGACTTCCATTCCCTTCCATGGTTTTCTGGTAGTTGTCCATGGACTGGATCATAGCAAATGCCACCTGTGTTCATCCCACTAATTTGTCTAACCTCATGCCCATCAAACACAAACACAGAGGGTGGGGTCTCTCGGGCCTAGCAAGACCCTTAGGAACAGTAGAAGGATGTCTTCACTTGTGCCAGGACTGTAAGCTGTCAGTATCCACACTTCTCCCAGCCTACCTGCCCACTCGAAATTCTCACAGGCCTGGAAATACATCCTGCTCTGCTGTTCCAGGCTGTCTGACCTTGAGCAAGACTCTTCCCCTTGCTAAGCCTTGTCTTTCTCATTTCCAGAATGAAGCTAGTGATAGGATCTCAGCACTTTGGCTACTAATGAGCATTAGACGTGATAGCACAGCGCTGCTCACAGGGTCAGTGTGCAGTAAGTGCTGGTTATCGTGCTATCGTTATTATTTGTTTCATTGTTATCTATGTGTTAAGTTGATTTTAACATCGTCTGCAAATACACAAAGTGTGTTATGTTGTCAAAACAAGTTCAACCATCTTAGACTTGATATTATTTCTGACTAAAACAACAACCAGGCCGGCCTGTAATGCAGGTTAAGTATTGCACAGAGGAGGCTGGATGGCCAGCCAGGGTTTGAATTCCAGCCCTGGTGGCTTGAAAAACATGCTGGGCACGTCTGTGCATGCCCAGTCTCCTGATGGGATGGAGAATTGGAGGAAAAAGAACCGGGGAGTGACCCCTTTGCTGGGAAGGAGATGTTTTCTCTTTTTTTCTTTCTCTCTCTCACCACCTGGCATGAAAAAGCAAAACAAAATGAACAAAATACAGGAACAACTGTGGGCCAAGCGTGGGAAAGGTCCTGAGTGTGCCCATGATCCATGCTGAGATGAGGAGTAGACCGTGGTAGGGAGACCCTCTGTGCTACTTGCCTCTCTGTGTCTCTCTTTTTCTCTCTCTCTTTCTCATGGAAGAAATATGTAATTAAACTTAAAAAAAAATCTTAGAAAGTGGTTTGTAAGGTGTGCTATGCTGAACACACTATTAGCTAAGCTATGAACTTCAGTTAGCAGCATACTGGTTGCAGCTATCTGAGGTGGAACATTTAATCACAGGAAGGTATGGCAATTCATAAAACCCAAGCAAAATGCTAGAGAGGGAGTCCATCTGACCAGGCAGCTAAGCTGCCGTCCAGACAACCTGGCAGGGTTTCAGTGGATGGACTGGCCTGCACCATGAAAAGCCCTCTTGACTAGAGGCAGCTGCAGTGTGTAGGGATGGTCTGTAGATCATTGTGCCATTGCCGTTTCTGAGTGTGTTTGCAGGAGCCAAAATCTGTGAGTCAGCCAAGATCCTCTTTTCTATAAGTTATTGGATCAAAATTTAAAAGCATTAAAGAAGGTTTCAACTCCTTGCTTGTGTAGGGATCATCTCCAGCGTGCCCTTCTGTCCCCACAGAGCTCTCGCAAGAGGCTAGATTGCTCCAGCTTCCTTTCTCTTCTCTTGTGCTGGGTCACCAAAGTTGGATATGCTGAGCAGGCAATTAAATGGAGAAGTCTGAGTTGAGAACTAGTTCCCAAAACTACTACCACCTTTGGGGTGGCAGCCATTCTAATATCAGGTGGAGGCTCGGGAGACTGTATTAAACAGCAAGCGCTAAGATATGCTAGTTGAGACGTCAGTGCTTTATCATGTCCCACCTGTTTTGCAGTGAGATGAAGGTCTTGATGGTGATGAACACTGCAGATGCAGGGGAGTCATCTTTCATCACCATGTTATTTTGCTTAGAGCTCTGACTGCTCCATTATGTCTTAAAACTTGTCAAATTGTGCACAGAACACTGACTTCATGGGAGAAAAACGAGTTCTCTAAAAATATCAAAAATCAGACATTCCTGGTAGAATGAGACATTAAAACTCAAAAGTCCTGCAGATAAATAATAATTAGGAATGACATTTACTCCACAGAGCAAGCACAAAACAACATTATCTATCAGCTCCATCCTTAAATAGTTACAGTTTCACGCCTCTAAACAAAACTAATAAAAAGGCCAGGCAGACGGCCTTCAGGAGGTTAGCATAATTTTATTCTTGGGAAGGAGGAGGAAACAACCTTAAAGAAGTATTTTTCTGTTTCTGAAGTATTTTTGCAAATAAGAACAAAATAGTTCCCCAGTTGTCGGAAAATGTTACAAAACCACCTGTCTGCCCTTCAGGAGATAGAGAACAAAATCAACAAAATTTGCATTTTGACTGTACACACAGAATTAATCCACAGAAGCACAGAATTTTTTGAGACCTGAGAATGGTAACACTGCCAAACACCACCCTACAGAGACAGAGAATGTCTGTGTTTCTGCCACTGAGCTGCTGCTGGGGGCAGTGAGGGAGGTGCCCAGGGCAGGTAGCTAGGAGGGTTGTACCAGCCCAGGGCACTGGCCTGCCATGCCTAGCCCTATCCTCCTCCAGAACTCTGAGCTTGCCTGGCCTTTGGAGGGGAGAAACCAAGGCACCAGAAGGTGAAGAGATTTATCAAAGGCCTCACAGCTAGTTAGTAGCAGATCCAGTATAGGGAGGAGAAAACCACTGATTGTAAGATAACCAAAATGAATAATGACATCTATTCTACCTGTGTATTCTACCCTGGGAAAGTCAGGGAGAGTCTGCAGGTCATTACTGTGGTGATTATCCAACTTCTTTATGAATTAGCAGATACTTAGACATTATTGGGGAAACCAGTCTGGCTACTGATCCTACAGGATCGAGTGTTCTCCAGACCCCATCCAGACGATATAGACTTGGTACACCAACACTGCATCGTCCCCATGAATAATCTCTGATCAGAGGATAATAATTAGGACGTGGCAATGCCCACTTAGTAAATTAGCTAAATTGGCAAAACTCAATTTAAATAGCAATTTTATCTCCAGTGATAGAATTATAATAGCACCCTTCACTTAATGAGCCAAGCACTTAATAATTCAAACATACTTAGAGAAAAATCAAACAAAGCTTCTTTATCACACACTGGGTTTCCCACTACCTCGCTGATTGCTCCTTCACCAACACGGCTACTTGGATACTCTGGAAGAGAGGCTTGGTGAGCTGGTAAGGGCTGCCCAAAGTAATTGGTTAGGGGACTTCTCTGACAAACTTGGAGGCAACCACCTTTTTATAATAATAAAGTTGTATTGGAACACAGTCATGCCCATTTGATTCCCCGTTGCCTGTGACTGCATTCACACCATGAAGGAAGTAGTAAGTGGCAGTGGCTAGGCTCTGTGGTTTGTTACAAAGCCTAAGCATTTATTATCTGACCCTTTAAGGAAAAGTTTGTCAAGCCCTAAATTTGGACTGCACCCTGGGTATGTAACTCCCTGGGTGTGCATCCTGGGTGGATACTTCTCACCACTCTGACCTTGGCTTCTTTTAGCTTAAAAGGGAGATTATATGTCTGTCTCCTGTCTCCTGAGGCTCTGAGAATGAGGTGAGATAATGCATGCTTATTTGTGGGCATTGAATAAAGACCTAATAAAAAAACAGTAGAAATATGTATTACTATTAAATATGACTATGTGCCAAACCCTCTCTCTCTCTCTCTCTCTCAATATATATATATATATTAGCTTCTTTTAATACCCACAACAACCCTATGTGATAGATCTTTCTTTTAATTTTGCAAATGTAGAAAAGGTTTTCTTATTTTCTCTCTTCTTCTGAATTCTCATGTTTACCTCCTGTATGTAACGCTTTTGCCCAGCAGTATCTCCTCTACTGGATGGTGAGCTGAGGTGGGTGGTGCTTTACAGATGACCAACAATGTGCCGGTCTCTAGTCCAGTGTTTCTGGGCTGGGTGATTTGGCCTCCAAGTGGACACTTAGCAATGTGTGAGGACATTTTTGGTTTTCATTATTGGAGGGTTTTGCTACTGGTCTCAAATGGGTAGAGGCCAGGGCTGCTGTTGCTGGCCTTACAGTGCACAAGACAGCCTTCCACCCCACTGAAGTGATCTGAGCCGAGACCAAGAATGCTGAGGTTAAGAAACCCTGCACATGCTATGTCTTAGCATTCAGAGGGAGCAAAACCAGAGGAAAAGCCTTCCCTAATGGAACATTCACAGGGACAGGCAGGTATTAATCAAGTCACTAGGAGAGAGTCTTCAATTTGCAAACCGAAGGAGTGCTCCAAAGGGAAAGCATGTGATGCAAAAAGAGATGACAGAAACTCTTGTCTGAGTGGTTTGGAGGGCTGAGCAGTGTGAAGAGGGCAGGCAGAACAAGAGTGGTCTAGTAGTTTGCTTCAGGTACCAAGGCCCTGTGGAGCCCGGACAAGTGGCCGTCTGAAGACCTGCAGGCTAGCATGGAGCGGTGAGATGCATGGTGAGGGAAGGAAGAACTAGGGCCAGAAGAACGCTTGGCTTACATGAAGGATTCTGGGCTCTATTCTCAGAGCTGTGACGAGTCCCCAGATTCTATCTGAGTTGGAAAGACCACTGTGACTGTTACATGAAAACAAATTGGATGGGGTGACAGTGACCATGGGAACCGAGCAGACGTCGAACACCCTGAGGTCTCCTGAGATGGAAGGATGGCATGGGGCAAGCCCCTCACCAGTGAAGCCCCTCTTTTCTGAGGCTTCCTACTTCCCTTTGTGCTTAACAGCAGGGTCGCTGTACGATGGGAACTCTGTCACCCATAAATGTCAAGTCCCACCCTTCCCCCAATTTAAAAGTATGCACTACTCGAAAATAAAGCACTACCATATCATTTGGGCTTCACATCTGTTCTACAGTTGCAGAATAACAATTCTGCTGCTGCTGTTAGCATAAACGGAGGCAGTTCAGCCTGAGCAGGATGAGGGGCTGTCTCTAGTTTCTTTTTTCTTTACTGACCTTTTCTGAGGTGTCAGAAGGCAGATTCTCTTATTAAGATGTTGCCACCTGAGAAGGTAGGTCTGTAGCCATCTTATTTATGGTGGTGAGTGTGGGTGATGAAGAAGGGAGCACAAAACCAATGGTCAGAACAAGAGAAATCTTATTTTCTTTCATCTATTCTCTCTCCCCAGTGTCTTCTGGCTATTTTGAATCAAGAAGTGTATCCATGCCTCTCCCATGGTCTAATGAACTTAGAGGGAGACTGGGCAGGAAGGAGAAGTATGTAACAGCCACAGAAAGTCAGGTCTGTGGAGTTGGCACAATTCATTTTTGATTAGCAGCAGTTCACGCACTCGTCCGTGAACCACACAGATGTTCAAGTGGGATGTCTTGAGGTATTGGGAAATTATCATAAATTTGAACTCATTTGCAAGCATCTATTTCCATATTTTATAGAAAACTGTAATTTTTTCCTCCCAAGTTCCCTCTCTGGTGAGAAGGAGGAATTTTTCACCAAGATGGTGGCAGTTCCACTGGCTACAGCTTTTATGTACGGGGATACAGGCCAGGCAGCCTGGCCTCGCAATGCAGAAAAAGAGGACATGGTCCCTGCCTTGTGACTACAGGAGACCATGGGGACTGAGAAAGCAATTAAACCACTGACTAGCCTCCTAGAAGGCTGTCAGGAGTGGGTCTTTGATATGTTCCAAGCCCTGGTGTGAACTCTTCTTCAGTCACTAACCATGCATGGACTCTCTCTGAGCACAGATTTTCTTATTTAGCTGAAACATAGGAGTGATGATAATCCCTTCACAATTTATTAGGATTGAGAGACTACATGTAAAATAATTGGCAAATTGGATGCAGACAACAAAAACGGCTGTTGATATCAATAGGCAAAAAAGAGAAATAGTGAAGGGATGCAGTGGGAGGGGCTGGTGAGCTGGAAGTCCCTGGGACACTTTCCGCAGCATCCGTACTCCTCTGAACTGACGGTGGTTGCGTTTCCCCCCACCCTACAGTACGAATGTCTCTGCTTTCTAATGTACCTACCCGAAGTTGAGTTTCAGCTTTGGAGAATGCTTCGGGAATATGAATTAGACGAATAGGTTTTTAAATATTCATTGGTATGTTCCCTTTGGGGAAAACCCAGGATTTCTGGGTTGGTTTCTCTTGTGGAACAAGTAGCAGCTTTCTGTAGAGTTAGTCCCATCCTGAGCTCTAGGACCTTTGGACAGGGCGATCCTGAGATCCAAACTTGGGGCCCAAGGGCCAAATTCAACCCTTGGATGTGACTTACTGGTTCAACTTTTTTTTTTAAATGAGAATTAGTTGTGAACATTTAAGTGCCAGGAGTTTTCATATAAAAAGACAGATGTATGGCTTCTCTGGAGAAAACAGACGGTCCCACACTTCCGATGGCCTGCATCCAGCATCTATGAGCAGCAGTGGTTCCTGCAGACTCGTGGTCTCAGCTCCTGGCTTGCTGGTCGTCTTAGCCCACCGCCTACCCCCCAGCCCCAGCATCATAGTTTGCAGCCCCTCCTCTGTGGCTCTCAAGGTGTGCTCCTAGGCCCAACAGCACTAGCATCTCCTGGGAGTTCATTAGAAATGTATCCCAGACCTCCCAAACCCAAAGGTGGGCCCAGCAGTCTGTCCAGCCAATCCTGGATGAATCTGCTGCTCCTTAAATTTGAACATGCCCAACCTCGGGGAGTAGAAACAAATGCTTGGAAATGAGAACAGGCTCTAGTCGTCTGCTTTTGTTTGTTTGTTTGTTTGTTTAATGCCCAATTGTTTTATTGAGGCTAAATTCACTGTGAAATTTTGGAAGAGTAACTTTACTTTGGGGGAGCCTTACTTACCTCCTCAGTAAAGAAGTTCTGGCTAATTAATTTCCAAGAACCTCTGGCCTCAGCAAAGTATGAATTTTGAATTCTTGAGGTCATTGACTAATGACTAGCTAACAAAGTGCTCAGATCCCAAGCTTGGGTTAAGACTTTACCTGAAGGATGTCCTGGAGCCCTAACTGTGTCGCTGCTCCCCCGGGGAGAGGGGAACTGACCCACCTACACCTGCCTCGGGCCCTGGTTTTAGAAGTGGAGAGCGGGTATTCCACGCCTGGTCTCCACTTCCTGTGATCTGGCACCGGGAAGTGTCTGAGAGGCATGGCAGGAACCTCCGACCAAACCAGCAGGTCCTTCGGGCAAGCGGAGGCAGGTTCTGCGGAGCACTGAGGATTATCAAAAATAGAGCGCAGCAGCCGCGGCCTCGCCCTGCCCCAGTTAGGAGGAGCAGGCAGTGGCCCTTCTGAAAGACGCGGAGGGAGAACAGCAGCGGCGCAGCGACTGCAGTGGGCGGCGGGCCTCCTCCGTGCTTGGTGGAACCCCAGCCTCACCCCTTACAAATGCTGTGACTTCGGGAGAGCATGTCAGCCCTGAGCCTCAGTTTCCTCATCTGTGCAGTGTGAGCAATCGTCCCTCACAATGGGCGGGAAAAGTAGGTGAGCGAATAGGCTCCTGAAGGCCTCTGGGCAGTAAAGAGCTGAGGAAGTGGGAGCTGTCCTTAATGGCCCCACCCCTTTCCTAAGAGCTCTCAGGCACCCTGTGCTGGCTGTGATGATCGGGAGGGTGAGCAGTCTCTGATCATGGGAAAGGACTTTCTCCTCAATCCGTCCAGAGGGCTGCAGTCGCTAAGGATGCTTTCACCGCCCAGTCTCCATCTGTCATTATTCTATTTTTTTTTTCTTTCCTTTTGGAAATCCTCTCTGGAATTTGTCCTCCCTCAGAATGGCTGGCAGTTGAGTTGAGGAGGATTTAGATCTTGATTACAACTTCAGAGGCATCTTCTTGACCTGACCAGGACAAAAGAGATCCTCAGTTCCCAGATGAGGGAACGTGGGGTGGCTCCTTTGCTTCCTTCTGATCCAGGAAGAATCCCTTGGCATGTTAACAGAGTGTGGATTTAAAAGCTGCCAGCCCTGATTCTACCACTTACTGGCTGTGTGGCCTCAGGAAAGTCATGCGACCTCTCTGAACTCTTATCCATATTACGACCCAACGATCTCTTACTAATACATCACTAGGTGCACAGTATTAGTTCTCTCCCCTCCTCCATTACAAGAGACACCTAATGCTGTTCAGAAAGATCAGGCGGACAGAGTTGAACAAACTAGAGCTCCGGGCTTTAGAGCAAAAAATTAGTAAAAATAAACTAAACCATAATGGTAAGTGCCATTAGTTGAGCTATCACTCTGTGCTCAGTGTGGTGCTAAATATGTCATATGTCCTGTCTCCTTCAGCTTTCCTAGGTGTTCTTTATCAGTTAGAGGGGTAGTATGCCCATTTCAAAGGTGATAACGTTGAGTCTCAGAGAAGTGGAGCAAGCTGTCCAAGGTCTGCAGCTAAGAACTGGCCCACCTGTGTCGACAGGTTGTGGCAGCCTCCTCACATGGACACCAGAGAAGGAGTCAAGGGTCTGAGAGTCTGCCCCTCCCACCTAAAAACCATTCATTCTTCCAGCCCACAAAGTACTTCCCTCTGGGTCTCTCAGTCCTCAAGCCCTTGCTCCAACAGCCAGCACCTCTGGCTCTTGCATATTATTTTGATTTGTCCATGGCCTCCGTCCTCCATGCAGCCTAATTTTTCCCTGGCATCAGGCCCTAAGACTTGTCCTTATCTGCATAAGAGTTATCCAGAATATTGATGTGGTTCTTTTCCAGAAAAGTGAGAACACTCCCCCATGCTGCTGGCTCCAGGAAGCCGTGTGAGCCTGTCTGGTCCAACATCCCTAAGCCATACCCTCCTCTCCACTGTCCTGCACAGACTGCCAGCCAAGTGAAGCTTCTCAGAGTCCCCGTTGTGTTGGTCCAGGAGGACCCATTTCATTCCAACAGGGACTCTCAGAAGCAATAAATACGAGGAAGGAGAAATCTAAGCCTTTCGTCCTTGAAGGTGAGAGGGGACCCAAGGTTCTAGTCATTCGAAGAGAAGACCAGGCCTTTAGCCTTACAGAATCATTCTGGAAGACTGCAGTGGGGAGATTAGTGTTCTAGCCTCCCACATCCAGTCCAGCCAGGAGCCTCCAGAGGCAGGAATCTGGGGGAGGTAAGGCGTTAGCTCCCATAAGTGGGTGATTGAGGCGATTAGTCACAGGAAGCCTTGTGGGTTCTCGTAGGAGCTAGCCTTAGGTTTTATCAAATGTACTCTTAGCTGGTTTTCATATTGGAGGAAAGGGCAGGAGAGGTTTGGAAACTAGCCTTTACCACTTCTCCCATGCAAGGCATCAAGTGGGGAGAGTTTCAGGGAGGAAAGGGCAGGAGAGGTTTGGAAACTAGTCTTCACCACTTCTCCTGTGCAAGGCATCAAGTGGGGAGAGTTTCAACACAGCTGCAGAACTGAGTGTGGTCGTTCATTCCCTTCTTCATCCTGCCTCTCTACTGAGGACTCCCTGAGCATCAGACATTGTCTCAGGGAATGATTCTTGATTCTCTTGGAGCTACATTTTAATGGAATGGGGAGAGACAATAAACAAACTGAATAGGAAAAATAATTTCATAAAATGTTAAGGTGATCTGAAAATCACAAAATAGTTTAACACAGGGACTGACAGATGGCGTAATGGTTATATCACTGGACTCACACATAGCTGACTGTAGTTCGAGTCCCAGATCTGGTGGCTTAAAACTCACACCAGACGTATGTGCACGTGCACCCAAAATCCCAAGAGGAGAATGGAGGAGAAAGGATTGTGGCACGGCCATCTCCCAGTGGTGATTTCTTGCTTTCTGTCTCTCTGTCTCTCTGGTGACCACACATGCCCCATAACAAAAAATCTCTCTCTGAAAAAGAAGTTTGACATGGACAGTGACTTGAGACTGAGGAAGGATAATTGAGATTAGTTGGACAGACAAGATCTCAACTTGAGTGTGGGGGGGATCTTTGGCTGAACCTGAATATCGAGGTAAGACAGCTTTGCAAAGATGATCTGGGGCTCCCACACTTGGAAACAGCATAGACAAAGGCCCTGAGGTCAGGAAGGGGGTTTTGCCATGTTGGAGAGACAGAAGGATGGCCAGAGGGGTGACTGGGAGCATGGAGTGCATGTGTGCTGAGAGAGTATGTGCACCCGTGCTGTTCTGATGCCCAACTTACACCATGCGTCTATGCTCACACAACACAATGAGTCTGTTATTGTTTTGGAAAGTGGAGTTCATAGAGATCATTCAGCCTTCCAAGGTCACACACTAGTAAGCACTAGAGCTGTATGTGAGCTTGAGCAGTCTGATAGTGGAGCCCCTTTTCCATGCAATGCAGTGACTGTGAATTCACTTGAGTGTATTCACAAGCTGAGCCAAGATTGAGAAGAAGAGATAAATCTTGGAATAGGTTGGAACATTTTCCAAAGGGAATGGCAAGGGAACTGGCGTTCGTTGGCAGTGCCCAGGCTGAGTGCCAGGCACTGGGCTTTTGCTTTCTCTTCCATTCTTCTCACTCCAGCTCTCCAAGGTAGTCGTCACTAGCCCCCTTTTACAGATGTGAAAGCACAGACTAAGAGAGGTGATGTGTCCTGCCCGAGGCCACTCAGCTCCTTGCAGGTTGCCCTGCTTAGGGTTCATGTCTATCTGCTCTCGAGCCTGGATTTTTCTGGCCCTCCAAATCAAACCACCTCCTTTTTGTCTCATTATTTCTTGTTCCCCTCCTCTAAAAATGAAGTTGAACAACCCCAACAGTGATACAAGCCTTAATAATAAGTGTGCTGTTTTAGCGGAAGGAATGGCTGGCTGTCAGCTTGCATGCATTGTTCTTCAAATTGCCTGTTATCTGAAGGAGAGAAACAGGCCGGATCCCTCACTGTCATGATGCCTGCTGGGTGAGCATGAGCACACAGGATTCCATAAATAAAGAATAAATGTCGCACCGCGCAGGGCAGTGCATTCTGCAGAGCTTTATCCTTGCGATTGTCAGAAGCAGAGTCAGGCATTCCCATTCTTAGGCCCCTCAGGCCTGTCCCGCTAGGGCTGACCCCACCTTTAGGGAGACCCTTTACCTCCTGTAAAGCACCAAGAGAGGAATCAGCCACCACTGGGTACGCATCCTCTCTACTTCTTAGTTTAGGTTGGAAGAGTGAAAGTTCCACCTGACAACTGCTTTTACCTGCTCACGTAAGAGCCATTTGTCCTTTATGGCCTAGGCTCTGGCGATATGTGGTGGCAGTATAGATAGGTACCCGCTCTCCCTAAGCTTACATTTTAGTAGGGGGAATTAGATCTTTTTTAAACAAAGTAAGGAAGTAGAGATGTAAAATAAATTAATCTGTTTCTCTCCTTCAGATAATTAATGATTAGGTGCAATGAAGAAGATAAAATAAGGGTTTCCCGGGACCAGCAGTTAGTGTAATGGCTACGTCGCTGAACTCCCATGTAGGCGCCCGGGATAGGTACCCGCTCTCCCTAAGCTTACATTTTAGTAGGGGGAATTAGATCTTTTTTAAACAAAGTAAGGAAGTAGAGATGTAAAATAAATTAATCTGTTTCTCTCCTTCAGATAATTAATGATTAGGTGCAATGAAGAAGATAAAATAAGGGTTTCCCGGGACCAGCAGTTAGTGTAATGGCTACGTCGCTGAACTCCCATGTAGTCGACCGCGGTTCAAGTCCTGGACCCCGTGGCTTAAACTCATGCCGGGCGTGTGTGCGTGCATGCCCAAGATCCCAAGAGGAGATTGGAGGATAAGGGTTTGCGGCATGGCCATTCCCCCTGGGGGTGATTTCTTGCTTTCTGTCTCTCTCTGTCTTTTGGCGAGTGCACATGCCCTATAGCAAAAATAAATAAATAAAAAACAAAAACCAAAAACAAACAAACAAACAAAAAATCTATCCAAAAACAAAAAACAGGAGTTTCCCTATAATGACACACAGGGACTTAGGATGGAGGGAGAGAATGATTATTTACACTTTCGCCTGTTTTTTTCCCCATTCATCCATTTAGTCTCTGTCTCTCTCTCTCAGTCTCTTCATCTACCTCCACACAGATGCATACACATTGAAATATTCTCTCCAGGCCTCTCGTTTTCCCCTCTCTTCTTTCCTACTCTCCTGCTTTATTCCTTCCTCCCTCAGGTAATTCTCGACCCCTTCTCTTGGCCAGCCCTCAGGGCAGTTTTTCTGTGTTCTTTGCTGGCCCACAACCCTCCAGCGACCAGCACTGGTTCTCCCTCCCTGCCTCCTTGGGATTGGATACACTGTTCAGCATAAGGAAGACACAGCCAGCATTTGCTAAATTACCAGATTTAAAGACTTCCCCATGCTATTATGATATTCACTCAGTTTCTGGGGTGCAATAGAAGCCCCTGTGTGCCCTCTGTACCTTAGAATCGCTGTTCCTGGCATGAAGGATCATAATGGAGTGCAAGGCATCGCTTGCCGAGGAAGTCGTGCAGCTCTCTGCTCGTGTTCCTGTGGCTTCTTTTTAAGTACTAACACAACAGTCCAAGACTGTTCCACTTGTAGATCATTTTCCAGGTTATTGACTCAACTGCAGAAACACTCGCTGAACACCTATTATACACAGAATGTGATAGGGACCTAGTGAAACAGAAACCCTGCCCTTCTGCCGGTCAGTGGGGTAGGGGGTGTCGTGACAATTCGGGCTCCAGGGTGGGCAGAGTTATAAACAGAGGTGCCTGGTTCCCAGGCTTCACGGAGACCCCAGAGGGGGGAGCCCATTCCATGTGCCCTGAGGTTGCATGGAAGGGTCATTTTTGAAATATTTCTTGAAGGACCTAACAACCCATGTCCAGTTTGACTGAATGGGAGGAGAACGGGTCAATGAAAAGTGGGAACTAACTTGGGGAGGTGGCTGGGGCCTGGAACTCCAGGCTGGATTTAGACTTAATTTGAAGGCATTGGTAACTAGATGTGGGGGAGCACAGCAGCCTTTTAATGATGGAGGGACATGGAACGGAGTGCTGTGATCAGGTTGGAATTTGATTTCTTCAGGCTGTGGCTCACAGAGCAAATAACATGTTCAATATGATCTTTAAAATAAATTACCGAGATCAAAAGGGAACAGAGTAGGAGAGTTTCTGAGTGTACACAGAGGTGCAGCATTTCAGAGTTCATTTAATTAAAGGAGTCAGTGGAGGAGGCTGTCGCCCAGTCATGTAAGTATTGTTGCTAAAAGAGCCCAAAGTCTCATTTTTGAAGTGGTGAATGCAAACAGACTCTTCAATGTACACATGCTCGTATCAGTAACTCTCTCGTTTTTTTTTAATATTGAGTAATGGTTTAGAGTATCCTGTGGCAGAATTAGCATTTGCAAGGGGAAGTAAAAGTCACGGTGAAGAGAGTTCTACATGTCAGGGTCGCAGACGCTCCGCCTAAGGGATCTGAGGCCCTCTGTTGTGAAGAATGCTGAAGTCCAACTTGCAGTGTTCTAAGAAGGTGCTGGTGGCCCTCCTCACTTCCTCTTTCCTGGTATCATGAGACAGGAACCATCATGGACTGTGGTTAAAAGCTTGCATGCTGGAGTCACACTGCCTTGGTTCAAACCCTAGCTCTGCTACTTATCGGCTCTGTGTCTCTGGGGAAGTTATTAACCTTTCTGGGCCTCAATTTCCTCAGAAGGGAACAGTAGACCTTCGTCATAGGGTTGTCTGAGGATTAGCTGCACTGATACATGCAAAGGGCTTAGACAGTGTCTGGCGTGTACTAAGAGCTCAATAAATATTAGTATTATCTCAGCCTAACCATCTTTACAGACCTTCAAATAACAGATGCTTTCAGAAGACAAATCCGTGCAAACACTGGAGATCACTGTGTGACCAAGATTGAGAGGCTGAGTTTTGGGGCACACGTCATGGTCTCTTGTCTTGTAGCAAAGGAGTCACTTTGAGTTCTGTCCATTTCTATTTTCATTTCAGTCCATGCTTATGGATTCTGCTGTAGATTTTCTATGTGACAGGAAGCCTCAGGTGTGCTGTTTTCACCTATCAAGTATTTTGTCTAGTGTATTTTCCTGGGGACTCTGTTATGATTCCTTAAAATAATCACATTCTGTCACAGCATTATCTGTTCTGTTAAGAGTGGCTGTAGTGGGACCAGAGAGTGGTGTAATGGTTATTTCACTGGACTCCCACGTAGTTGACTGAAGTTCAAGTCCTGGACCTGGTGGTTTAAAACTCATGCCAAGTAATTGTGTGTGTGTGTGTGCCCAAGATCCCGAGAGGAAAATGGAGGAGAAAGGATTGTGGCATGGCCATCCTCCCTGGGGGGAGGGGAGTGATTTCTAGCTTTCTGTCTGTCTCTCTATATGCCCTAAAGCAAAAATCTCTCTTAAGAAAAAAAAAAAAAAAAAAGGTTAGCTGGAGCGTCAGGATGATTCTATTCCAGCCCTGTGTCATTGACCACCAGGTTAGGCAGGCCCCTTCTGTGGTCTGGGCTCTAGGTTCCTACTGTTGGGCTGACTTCGAGGTCAAACACTGGCATCCCAAAGGGCAAATGTGGCCCATGGTGTTCAGATTGGCCTTCCTCATGTTAGCTCACTCAAAGTTATAAAATGAATTTTGAGTTAGATGGGAACGTAGAAAATCTGGGAGGCTCCACGGGAACAGCCAGATTGTTAGCTGCTCAGAAGTCAGACTACTGCTTCTCTGGGGCTGCATGCCTGTGACAGCCAGCAGCTGGAGCCAGCAAGAGCTACTTGCTTTAGATGGACACAGTCTCTACACCCCTCCACTCCCCAGGTGCTCTCAGGTATTATCACTCCTGCAGGGATAGCATGGAGAGCTGAGGAAAGGGTACTTTTTCTTTTTTGGGGAGAAGTTTTTGCTATAGGGTACATGTTCTCACCAGAAAGACAGAGAGAGTCAGAGAGACAGAAAGTGAGAAATCACTCTCCAGGGGGGATGGCCACACCACCATCCCTTCTCCTCTGTTCTCGTCTTGGGATCTTAGGCACACGCGCATACAAGTTCAGCGTGAGTTTAAGCCACTGGGTCCAAGACTCAAACCACAGTCTACTACATGGGAATCCAGTGACATAGCCATTACACTAACTGCTGGTCCCAAAGGTACTTTTTCTTATACCTTTGTCTCTGATACGTCTCTGGGTCTGACTATCTCTGGCATGGACAGTCTCAAAGGCTCCTTCCATGTACCTGCTTTGGGTCCCTTGTCTGTTCATGGACATCCCTTCTGAAGCTGCCCATGTGGCTCCACACAGAGAAGGTCTTAGTGCTTCCACACAGCGTACCAAATGGCAGAGTCAAGACCTGAATCCAGATCTTCCAGGTACAAATTCAGAGCTTTTGTCCCTTTCCCAAAGAGCCTCTTGAATTAGGAACTTCTGTCTAACTCACCTAGAGAGCCTACTGCATGACACCTGCTCCATTCTGAGGATTCAGAGATGGATTAGGTGGAGCACCTACCTCAGCACCTTACCTGGTCAATCTAGTGCAGTCATTCAACAGACAGTTGTCAATAGGAATCAAGTGCTTGGATACAGAGATTAAGGTTACAATGAGGATTTTGAGTTCACTATTAACAATATAAATCCAGGGGCCAGCAGGTGGCATAGTGGTTAAGGCACTGGACTCTGACATGGTCGACCTAGGTTTGAGTCCCAGACCCAGTGGCTTGAAATTTATGCTGGGTGTGTGCATGCCCCAAATCCCAAGAGAATGAAGGAGAAGGGATTGCAGTGTGGCCATCCCCACAGGGGATGATTTCTTGCTTTCAGTCTCTCTGTCTCTGTCTCTCCAGAAAGTGCATCTGCCCTATAGCAAAAATCTCTCAAAAAATGTAAATCGAGCTCCTACTTCTCTCTCTCTCTCTCTCTCTTTCTCTCTCTCTCTCTCTCTCTCTCTCTCTCTCTCTCACACACACACACACACACACACACGCACACACACACACACCAAGTATTGTACTCAATGTTTTACTTATACTGTCTTTATGATCCTTTCCACACACTCTGTGAGGTAGGTACTATTATTACCACCATTTTACAGGCAATGAAATTGAGAAACACTGACGTTAAATAACTTGACCAAGATCATTCAGCCAAGAAGCAGCACCAAAACCAGAGTCCTGAGCTCACAGACCCCAGTCTCTCCACTTTTAGGCTCAATGTTACCCTAACCTTCTCTCAGCCAGGAAGTTCTTCCTTTTACACAGATGATATTGTTGATACTGATAGTTAAATATTCCTTGCAACATATGAAAAACAGAGCATTACAGTTTAAGTTATCCAAACCCCAAGGGTTTGTCCTACCGTTTCACAGAAATTCAAGCTTTTCTTTTCTCCTGAACTGTGACTATGAAAATAGAAGAGGAAAAAAAAAAATCAGACAACTCAAAATCTCTCATCTTTATAGACACGAATTCATAGCAACAAAGCTTTTCTGCATACGGCGCTGAGAGAAGACCCTGTTCTTATTCTACTGACTCATTCATTTATGGATTTATTGAGTGCCTACTGTGTACCAGCTGCTCTGCTGGCACTGGGTATATAGAAATCAATGCAGCCTAGTCTTGTCCCCAAGTAACACACTCTACCTCCTCCCTGGATGGTTTTAATTATGGTTCCCTTTAAGCAAAGGACACATGGAGAAGAGCGCTGAGTCAGACTTTTGCCACTAGTCTTGTGCAGGTGCCTTGTTCTTCTCAACCCTCCCCACACATGGAGTCTGAGCCAGCTGAGTCCAGAGACCGCTCGGCTGAGAATGCACAGTGTGGCATTTTGGCATACGGGAACATGTAGGAGTAGACAAAATGGGTGTGTGTGTTACCAGAAATCCTGCCAAGGGGGTGGGGAGGTAGGAAGCATAAGAAGCACCCCACATGCTTTTCCTCATCTCCCAAATATTGGAGGCCTGGTCACCGTTGCCCTTGAAATTCATCCTCTCACGGAGGGGGCTGTCGTTGCTCCTTGCTTGCATCAATACCTTTTCCATCCTGGCTATACAGTTGCCATGTGGAGAGAGTCAAGCCATCAAACTGAGTAAGTGAGGAAGGAACAGATAGATGGGTGGAAGCTAGAGAGATGCATAAATACATAGCAAACTACTAGGAGGGTTCACTATTTTTTAGAGAGAGAGAATTTTGCTATAGGGTACACATGCTCACCAGAGAGACAGACAGAAAGCAAGAGATCAACCCCCAGGGGAGATGGTCACACTGCAATCCCCTCTCCTCTATTCTCCTCTTGGGATTTTGGGCACACACGCACATGTGCCTGGAGTGAGTTTCATGATGCCTGGTCTGGAACTTGAACTGCAGTCAGCCATGTGGGAATCTAGCAACATCACTGTTATGCCACCTGCTGGTCCCAGGAAAGAGTTCACTATTAACAGCAGAGGAGGGGATCAGATAGGGAGAAATGGATAGGTCGATTATGGAAAAGGAAAGTTTTTCTTCACTGTATTTATTTATTAATTGTTAATAAATGTGTATCCATATTAAAAAGAGAGTTAATTAATAGTGTATTCCTAATTAAAAGAAAGTTTTGGGACCAGCAGATGGTGTAATGGTTACATCACTGGACTCCCATGTAGTCAACCATGGTTTTGAGTCCCAGATCTGGCAGCTTAAAACTCTCGCCAGGCACATGTGCATGCGTGCCCAAAATCCTGACAGGAAAATGGAGGAGAAGGGATTGTGGTGTGGCCATCTACCCTGGCGGGGTGATTTCTCACTCTCTGTCTCTCTCTATCTCTCCAGTGAGCACACACGCCCTATATCAAAACTCTCTCTATTAAAAAAAAAAATAGAGAGAGAGAGTTTTGGCTTTCAAGTAAGAGTGGAGTGTGAGTCCCACCTTCCACTACTTCTCAGAGCTCTGTGCCCAAGGACACATTTTTTTTTCAACTCTCTAAACCCCCAATTCTCTTGTTTATAAAGTGAGGGGTGTTGTGAGGATTGAATGAGATTAAGTACTATACAAAATGTTGACAGCCATTCCTGGCTATTAGCTCTTTATTACTGTTACTTGGATTATTAATGGCGGGTAGGTGGGGCCGAGGGAGGAGAGCTCTGTGGACAGAAGAAATCTACCGAGGCCATGGCAAGCACAGCAGGGCCACATCAGGGTGAAGTCCATGTCACGTAGCAGAAAGGGCACTCCTAATCTGTGGAGACGCACAGCCCTTCCTTCACAGCTTGCCAGCACTTCTCCCCTCTGAAACACCAGGGTGCCTGGCGATCGTATAGTAAAGTGGTTATGGCACAGGTCCTGGAGCATTGGTTTCCCATCCTGTCTGTGCTGTTTACTAACACGTGTCCTCGGGAAGGTCCCTTAGCTCTGAGTTTCTTCACCTATAAAATAGGAATAGGCGTTGTATCTACCTCCAAGATTGTCTCAAGGATTGAATGAGTGACTGCGTGCAAAAGGCTTAGAAACAGAGCCTGGCACAGATTCAGTGCTTATTCATTGCTTAATAAGTGCTTATTAGTTCTTACTGTTATATACTCTGGTTCTAGGGTGATGTTAAGACTTCCATGCACCCTGAGGACTCTTCTTTTAGAGATTTCACTCCACAGCTTATCAAATATATTGACAAGTCTTCTTATTCCAAATTTATACACACACACACACGCACATATATATGAATTTATATGTGTGCATGTAATATGGATATATATATATGTACACACATATGAATATACATGTGTGCATGTAATGTGGATATATATATATATATATATGTACACACACACACGTAAGTTTATTTATTTATTGAGAGAGAGAGATAGTCACCCTTAACAGGGCCTCTTGCCAAAACCCACCCCCAGGCTTCCCAGTTGGCGAGGACCACAGGCACGTGTGCCTGATGTGTACAGATCATCCAGGATCTGAACCCCAATCTTCCATGTGGCTCCAGCATCATGGAGTGGTATGCTACCACTGCACCACTGCAGCTGGACTCCAAATTAATAAATGTTTTTGTTGTAAAATATTTAAAAGAGATCTTTATGATCTGGTTTTTAAAAGCCTTTAGCTGTGAGTAACACATGACTATGAGCCTTCAGCAACCACCAGACATATTTGAAAATTCTTTCAAAATGAATGATTCTGAAGAACAAATTGTCTAAAATGTAATGAAATTTTTATGAATGCCAGATTTAGCAATTAATGATGTTTACATAACATTCCACTATGTAGACATTTAATTAAACAGTTATCCATTTTTATTTTGATTTTTCAGTTTTCTTTTTTTGTGTATTTTTTTAATGCCAGAGGGTGCATGCACTCATCAGAGAGGGAGAGAGAAAGGATTCCCCCATCCACAGTGCCTAGTCACACTGCAATCCTTTTTACCTCCAATCTTCTATCTTCTCAAGGTCCTAGGCTTGTGTGTGCATGTATTTGGCATGTTTTTTAAGCACCAGGGCTGGACTCGAACCCTAATCAACCATGTGGAATCTGGCTTACTCTGTGCAGCACCTAACTGCTGCACTACAACCCTTTTTGTATTTTGAAACAAAAAAAGAGTGTTTTTCAGACTTCAGGTAAGACCTCAGATGAAGGGAGTCAGCCAATAACTGGAGACACCTCTGCAGCAACCCTCTCTGCAGTCAAGGCTCGGCAGACCCAAGCAGGGACTGGACACAGAAGTGACCACGAACTAGCCTATGCTTATTCTTCCACTTTGGGAATGGGGAAACTGAGGACCAAGAAGGGAAACTCCTTGCCCAAAAGATAGTTTAATTCCACAAATGGAGAGTCTTAAGCACCCCCCACACACACCCCATGCTTGTTTTTTTTGTTTTGTTTTATTTTGTTTTTTGAGAGGTTTTTGCTATAGGGCGCGTGCGCTCGCCCGACAGACAGAGAGAGACAGAGAGATAGAAAGCAAGAAATAACCCACCAGGGGGGATGGCCATGCCGCAATCCCTTCTCCTCCGTTCTCCTCTTGGGATCTTGGGCACGCACGCACACGCGCCCAGCGTGAGTTCAAGCCACCGGGTCTGTAACTCGAACTGCGGTCGACTACATGGGAGTCCAGCAACATAGCCATTACGCTAACTGCTGGTCCCCCCATGCTTGTTTTTTGACATATTTGAAGATACTCTTTCAGGAGTGGCTATAGGCAGGAGGAAAGACCTCATGGAGGACAAGACAGCCAATCCCAGGAAGGCTCAGAGAGTCCATTCAGGCTTAGTGTGTGCATAACCTAGTGAGGAATTCAGCAGCGACATGAACCGCCAGCCAGGGGAGTGCCCTGGAGTGAAATATGTGTAGGAATTTTTGCCAGCTCTTAAAC